>NC_091285.1:322836552-323157052 GCF_032444005.1 Ranitomeya imitator | reverse complement strand
TAGAGCGTTACAGTAGTCCAGGCGGGAGTGGATCAGGGCGACAGTTAGGGTTTTTGTTGTTTCCATGGTGAGAAAAGGGCTGATTCTAGAGATGTTCTTTAGGTGTAAGCGGCAAGAGCGGGTAAGAGATTGGTGTCAAACATAACACCCAGACAGTTAATAAAAAAAAGTTGTTTTATTAAGGGAATTAATATAGTGTGTCCGTAAAGTCATGGTGCACTTCTGACCAGTCACAGGATCTATTTATAGTTTACATTTTGGTGCCCCTTCCTGGCCCAATCATATCAGACCTGTTCATGAGGAGGGATAACAAGAACAAATCGAACACAAACTCATTTAAGCTGTTGCTGAACCCCCAGTCAGATTAGCCCCTGATAAACTGAACTCTGATTAATACACTGCCAGGTCTGTGACATCATGCTACCACAAGCTTATGCCAGCTGTGTGGTTTTCCATGCCAGTCGAGATGAAAGTTGTGTGTTCTGTGGCTTACTAAATTCGAATCTATGACCAAAGTGCTACGTGAATATCAGCGCGTTTATAACGAAGCCCCACCACAGGAATAGAGATAAGTAGTTGAAGGCAACCGACAGTTTGGTGGAAAATCCCTGTGATAGGCCCTTTTTTTTTTTTTTTTTTTTTTTTCTTTCTCGGAGCGGTCTGTGACACGTATCTTGACATGTTGGAATTGTATGCAGTGCCACAATTTCCAGATAGTGTCATCTTTTAACAGGACGGCGCTCCTCCACGCTACGCCACCATTGTTCGTGAGTTTCTGGATAGATCATTCCCCCAGCGGTAGATAGGCAGGGAATCTGTTAGGCTATGTGCACACGTTCAGGAATTCATGCAGAAAATTCCTGTGGAAATCCGGACATTTCTGCCAGGTTTCCGCATGAAATCCGCATGCGTTTTTTTGCGCGGTTTTTGCACGTTTTTTTGCGCGGTTTTTCCCAGACACTTCCCAATGCATTAGACAGTGGGAAAACAGCGAAAAAAACGCAAAAATAATGAGCAGGTTCATTATTTTTCCGCAATGCGTTTTTCATGCGGAAAAACGTACATCATGTGCACAGAAATTGCGGATTTCATTAAAAATGATAGGATGCTTAATGTATGCAGATTATTTGCGGTTTTATAGCGTTTTTATAGCGCAAAAACGCTAAAAAACCGCAAATAATCTGCAACGTGTGCACATAGCCTAAATCCATAACCACAATGATACCCGGATCTGACGCCCTTAGACTTTTTTACTTTTGGGGTTATGTGAAGCAACATGTGTACATTGAATGTATCAATGACATTAACCACTTAAAACAGAATCACAGATGTTATTCACTGTTACACCAGACGTCCTTACTGTGTGTGGCAAGAACTTCACTATTGTTTGGATGTGTGTAGGGCAACAAATGGAGCCCACATTGAACTGCACTGAATAGGTATGGGAGAGTTTTTCTTTTATTTGGAGCAGATTTCACATTTCTGTTTTTTGTTGCTTTCCAGTGACTGGTCGAAAGTGCACCATGACTTATGACTTTACGGACATGACTTTTGGTCGGTGATAGTAGCGTGTGCTAGGCTAGTAAGGAGTGTTGGTGAGATCTGCCAACACTCTAAGCTTTGCTCCAGGAATGCCTGTTAAAATCACAAAGACCCTATTTTTGGAGGTATTTGCCTAAGCACACCTCTTTAGGTTCCCCGTACTATCGCGTATGAGTGTCTGAACACAACAGTGCATGGGGCCTGTTTCTCTGTTGATGTGATTAGAAAAGGTAGCACTATGGTAAGAAGTCTTTATTTAAAAAAAAAAAAAGAAACCATCCCATCGCATTTTGCTTCTTTTTTTTTCCATTTTAAATGCATTGAGTCAATGGAAGAAAAACAAAATGGTTGTGGTGGCAGACGTAGAAAATATAACAAGATTTTTATGATATCTGATTGCAGGGTGGATTTGATTTACATCTAACTGATTTAAATCACGATTTAAATCACTAGTCAGTAAGGCTTGATTTAAATCCGTGATTTAAATCAAAGTTTCTACCTAACTGAATTTGACTCCGCAGAGGTCCCAGCTTCTTCTTCACGGCAAAAATGTTACAACATGAACAGAGTTGAGAAAAAGACCTTAATCCTATTGTTCTACAAACCTATGAATACAGAATCAACCCCTTGAGTGCCAAGTCCAAGAAGTTAGACAATGTTTCTGATTGTTTGGAGTGGAATAGATCTGCACAACACAAGAAGAATGTGAATCTAAGTGTGAGGAGGAGGAAGGGCAAGCAGACAAGAAAATGAAAGTGAAACTTTGAGCACAATACTGCAGCATAGCCACAGACAGACAAGTCTGGATCTGTTTGTGTGTACGATCTGAGGTTTATTACATTCTTTCCTTATAATGGCAGCAGGCCGTAAGAGACCCAGTTTGGGAATATTTTAATGAAGCTCCTTCACCTATCGGTAAGGCAGGCATGCGTGCAAAATGCAAACGATGCAACAAAGAGATGCAAGGCCTGGTGGCGCGAATGAGGCAACATCATGAGAAGTGCGGTGATGAAGATGAGTGGCATGGATCATGAGAAGTGCGGTGATGAAGATGAGTCATCTTCATCACCGCACTTCTCATGATGTTGCCTCATTCGCGCCACCAGGCCTTGCATCTCTTTGTTGCATCGTTTGCATTTTGCACGCATGCCTGCCTTACCGATAGGCGAAGGAGCTTCATTAAAATATTCCCAAACTGGGTCTCTTTTACGGCCTGCTGCCATTATAAGGAAAGAATGTAATAAACCTCAGATCGTACACACAAACAGATCCAGACTTGTCTGTCTGTGGCTATGCTGCAGTATTGTGCTCAAAGTTTCACTTTCATTTTCTTGTCTGCTTGCCCTTCCTCCTCCTCACACTTAGATTCACATTCTTCTTGTGTTGTGCAGATCTATTCCACTCCAAACAATCAGAAACATATTGTCTAACTTCTTGGACTTGGCACTCAAGGGGTTGATTCTGTATTCATAGGTTTGTAGAACAATAGGATTAAGGTCTTTTTCTCAACTCTGTTCATGTTGTAACATTTTTGCCGTGAAGAAGAGGCTGGGACCTCTGCGGAGTCAAATTCAGTTTTGAGAACTGCGTAAGTAAAGCGAGCGTCTGTGATAATATAGGAGAGAAACTGCCCACTAATCCTACAGAAACCTCTGGAAGAGCATGGCATTGTGAATGTTACACATATACAGCCTTTATTCTACTGAGTTAAACAACTCAGCTTTATCTCATGATGGAAGAACCTTTGGATGGTAAAATATTTTCCTCAAAAAGCAGTTTATTGAAAAAAATCCGATTTAAATAAAAAAAATCTGATTTTTTTTTTTTTTTTTTTTTTTTAAAACTTTGATTTTTATCCACCCTGTCTGATTGTAATTGAACCATTTTTGTTCTTCACCTCTTTTTACAGACCATTAATTCAGCTGTTGTTCAACTGTATGCCTCAGACCGCAATTCTATGTGGGTGAAGAAATGCTGTGGAGTAGTATGCCTGGTGAAGGACAA
Source organism: Ranitomeya imitator (assembly GCF_032444005.1). Taxonomy (NCBI): domain Eukaryota; kingdom Metazoa; phylum Chordata; class Amphibia; order Anura; family Dendrobatidae; genus Ranitomeya; species Ranitomeya imitator. The sequence goes on along the minus strand of NC_091285.1, from coordinate 323,153,506 downwards.
TCCGCAAAGATCATATTTCATTAGAGTGTATGATATCAAGGTAAGTCACAGTTGCGTGTCTTGCATCCATTCTTCCACATAAGACACAAGTATCTGCAGAAGGTAATGCTCCAAGCTCTTCTCTTTGGAAGCATGTGAGTGTTTACACTGTGGATAAGGCTAAAGAAACACAAGGGTGAATCAGATCTAACCTGTAATCCTGCAGTGTTGACAGAGTAGAAGACTAAAACCCCTGAGTAACTTGTGATACAACATTAGAGAAAAACACCCAGAGCTCCACTTGAACTCCACGAATTAACCATTACAACCTCCAATGGTAGAGTGTTCCATTTTCGTACTGCTCTTATCCAGGGTACAAAGAGATAGACACCTACCTCCTCTGCTAGAGCCAGGTCCTGGCTGTGACACACAGCCATCATACGCTGGGTATGGGGTGATCCCGCTCCATACCCCAGATACCAGTTTGCTCTGCCGATGTCATTAATGGTTAAATAAACATGTGAAGGGTGTCCAACTCTGAAACTTGTACTAACTGAAAACGGTGACCCAGTCCAAGTATTTTACATCAAAACATCAGTGTTTTTCATCTCCTGTCACTTTTCAATTATTTTTTTTATAATTTACATAGTTACAAAGGTTGAAAAAAGACCTAGGTCAATCAAGTTCAACCTTTCTCCACCAGTCCACAAGTTATACATTGTGTCACTAAATTATCTATGACCCACAATGTTATGTACTGAAGAAATCATGCAGCCTTTTTTTTTTTAAAGCAGGAAAACCAATCGATCACGAAGGAAGGTCCAGCTCCATGATATCCATAAAAATTAGCCTTGTAGGGGGCTTGTGACAATTATTCCGAATGTATCCAAAAGATTTTTTTTTAATAAATAATTTTTATGGATATCGTGGAGCTGGACCTTCCTTTGTGATTGATTGGTTTTCCTGCTGCACCGCTGTCTTCCATTCTCCGGATTCCTGTCTACATGTGGGTTAGCTGACAAAGCAACTTTTTTTTTTCCTCTCCCTTTTTTAAGAGGTCTTATATTGTTTGCCATCACTACCTCTTGTGGTAGGGCATGCCACATTCTGACTGCTCTAACTGTAAAGAACCCTTTCTTATTTAGCTGCTGGAATCTCCTTTCTTCCATCCGTAATGAGTGCCCCCTAATCATCAGTATGATCTTTGGATGGAATAAGTTATGCGCTAGTCCTTTATACTGACGACACATATATTTATATATATTAATGAGATGTATTTTTTTTTCTAAGCTAAGCAAGCCCAGCTTTCCTATCTTTCATCATTTGAGGCCTTCCATCCCTTGTAATAATGTAGTTGTCTGATTTTGAACTGATTATCCTTTTTAACATGTTGAGCCCAAAACTGCATCCCATATTCTAGATGTGGCCTCACCAGTGATTGAGAGGGGTAAAAATATGTTGGGATCACAAGATTTTCTCTTTTTATACACCCTAAAATCGTGTTTGCTTTTGCAGCTGCTGCTTGGCATTTAGTGCTGCTGCTCAGCTTACTTGTAGCCAGAAGTAATTTGTTGTTTAATTGTTTTATATTTCTCTAAAATGAATTAAACAAATAGCCAATGTTTTAATCAATTTTTTTTTTCTTCCTTAGGATGGTCGGCAACTCTATGAACAAGAACTTTATTATAACTTTGTATATAATAGCCCAAGATCATATTTTCACACGTTTGCTGGTGATGTAAGTAAATAAACTGTATACATATGTTGTATAGCAGATATACCACCTCTTCAGTGTTAAATCCATTGTAGAATCATTGCTAGGTTTTAGCATTGATAAAAAACTTCACCTCTTATAAATATGCTCTAAATCATGCAAGAAAGGCGTTTTCTGGTTTCCCCAAAAAAGCTAAAAAAAAAGTTTAAACTTTGTACCTAGTTCAGTGAGAAGTTTCCAAAGTAAAAAAGATGGAAGAGTTCCATTGACATTGGATAATGTCAGAAAAAATGTCTCTTCTCATTTTGGTGACGTGATGTAGACGTGATTGCAGCCAGGTATGTTTTACACTGAAATCCTGCTGTGTTTGAGTAAACCTACTTTGAAAGCTGGCTTGGGACTAAAGGTACCGTCACACTAAGCGACGCTGCAGCGATACCGACAACGATTCGGATCGCTGCAGCGTCGCTGTTTGGTCGCTGGAGAGCTGTCACACAGACAGCTCTCCAGCGACCAACGATGCCGGTAACCAGGGTAAACATCGGGTTACTAAGCGCAGGGCCGCGCTTAGTAACCCGATGTTTACCCTGGTTACCATCCTAAAAGTAAAAAAACAAACACTACATACTTACCTACCGCTGTCTGTCCTCGGCGCTCTGCTTCTCTGGTCTGGCTGTGAGCACAGCGGCCGGAAAGCAGAGCGGTGACGTCACCGCTCTGCTTTCCGGCCGCTGTGCTCACAGCCAGACCAGAGAAGCAGAGCGCCGAGGACAGACAGCGGTAGGTAAGTATGTAGTGGTTGTTTTTTTACTTTAACGATGGTAACCAGGGTAAACATCGGGTTACTAAGCGCGGCCCTGCGCTTAGTAACCCGATGTTTACCATGGTTACCAGCGAAGACATCGCTGAATCGGTGTCACACACACACCGATTCAGCGATGTCAGCGGGAGAGCCAGCGACGAAATAAAGTTCTGGCCTTTCTTCCCCGACCAGCGACATCACAGCAGGGGCCTGATCGCTGCTGCCTGTCACACTGGACGATATCGCTAGCGAGGACGCTGCAACGTCACGGATCGCTAGCGATATCGTCTAGTGTGACGGTACCTTAAAGATGGAGGCATTACTATTCTGAGGTGGTCCCTGCTGGTTTCTTCCCATCCCACTTCAGTTTGCTAGTTCTCTTCCAATGTGTGTACATAAACATGAGGCCTGTCGGTCATGGTGAGTGGGACGGGGAGCAGCCTCCAGAAACCACACCAGACTAGTTAGGTTTCTCTTTATATTCACCGGCCGGCTGTTTAAAGTATGTTTACTCTGAAACGCCGCAGCATAAAGCATACCCACCTGCAGTCGGGCTTTGATTCATGCCCTACATTTTGCAGTAGGAATCTATTGACAAGTTTCCTATAAATGTCACATTATAGGTATATCCGTCCTTGGTTGGAAAATGGTTTTTAAGGGACAGAAAGATCTCTTATTGAACTTATGAATTGTTTTTCTTCTTGTGCTACAGGCATGTCAAATTGGTCTAAACTTTGCAAGTGAAGAGGAGGCCAAAAGATTCCGGAAAGCGATAGCGGAATTGCTTGCCAGAAGGCCTAAAAAACCTGGTATGATCGATAACCTTGTATTGGTAATCCGTGATTGATAATCTTTGTATTGGTTTGGAATAATGGTATATTTGTAGGCCATCTGCTGAGACCAGTATTGCAGTTTACTACATGGTGTAGTTGGAAGAGAAGTGTCCAGTCACCCATTTGTAGTGGTCTGGGGACGTGGTCCTTTTGACAGCTTTATTTTTCTTACTTAGGCCCCTATTCATCAAGGCAGGCGGTGTTCCCTAGGGTTGATAAAATGTGCCGTTGTCCTATGCTCTTCTTAATGAATTGGGTCTATCAAACAAGCGACTCCACTCGTCGTGGCTCCAGGCTTGCCCCTAATTTTTTGTAGCTGGGAGAAAATGGAACGAAAACGCCATAAACCACAAAATTTAAGAATTTTAGCACAACCTAAAGTTTGCAACTTTACAAAGCTTGTTTATAAATATTATTAACTTTGATATATATGGCATTAACCTTTTCACGACATGCGCCGTACTATTACTGCGCATGTCGTGTCTCCCCCTTTGATGTGGGCTCCGGCGGTGAGCCCACATCAAAGTCGCGACATGTCAGCTGTTTTGTACAACTGACATGTGCGCGCAATAGCGGCGGGTGAAATCGCTATTCACCCGCCGCTATTAACCTGTTAAATGCCGCTGTCAAACGCAGACAGCGGCATTTAACTGGCGCTTCCGGCCGGGCGGCCGGAAATGTCATCGCCGACCCCCGTCACATGATCGTGGGTCGGCGATGCATCAGGAAGGTAACCATAGAGGTCCTTGAGACCTTTATTGTTACTGATGCCGGCCTGCTGTGAGTGCCCCCCTGTGGTCGGCGCTCATAGCAAGCCTGCAATTCAGCTACATAGCAGCGATCTGATCGCTGCTATGCAGCAGAGCCGATCAGGCTATGCCAGCTTCTAGCCTCCCATAGAGGCTATTGAAGCATGGCACAAGTAAAAAAAAATAATAAAAATAAAAATGTTTTTAAAAATATAAAAAAATATAAAAAATATTAAAGTTTAAATCACCCCCCTTTCGCCCCATCCTAAATAAAAAAAACAAAAAAAACCCTACACGTATTTGGTATCGCCGCGTTCAGAATCGCCCAATCTATCAATAAAAAAAAAAGCATTAACCTGATCACTAAACAGCGTAGCGAGAAAAAAATCCGAAACGCCAGAATTACGTTTTTTTGGTCGCCTTGACATTGCATTAAAATGCAATAACGGGCGATCAAAAGAACGTATCTGTACTGAAATGGTATCATTAAAAACGTCAGCTCGGCACGCAAAAAATAAGCCCTCACCCGACCCCAGATCACGAAAAATGGAGACGCTTCGAGTATCGGAAAATGGATTTTTTTTTTTTTTTTTAAGCAAAGTTTTGAATTTTTTTCACCACTTGGATAAAAAATAACCTAGACATGTTAGATGTCTATGAACTAGTAATGACCTATAGAATCATAATGGCAGGTCAGTTTTAGCATTTAATGAACCTAGCAAAAAAGCCAAACAAAAAACAAGTGTGGGATTGCACTTTTTTTGCAATTTCACCGCACTTGGAATTTTTTTCCCGTTTTCTAGTAAAAGCCATGGTAAAACCAATGGTGTCGTTCAAAAGTACAACTCGTCCCGCAAAAAATAAGCCCTCACATGACCATATTGACGGAAAAATAAAAAAGTTATGGCTCTGGGAAGGAGGGAAGTGAAAAATGAAAACGCAAAAACGAAAAAGGGCCGCGACTTGAAGGGGTTAAAAACTTTGCATATTTGCAAAATTTTCACTGCTCTATTAGAGTTATACATAGGGATGTGTGTGTAAGTAAAATAGCAGAGCAGATCCCCTGATGAATCCTAAGCGGGAGTCAATGGGTTTGAGGATCAGACGTACGTAAGGGATAGACGGCATCAAATTCTCTTTGGTAGATCAATAAAGACAGACAGGTGAGATCATTCCTTTTCATTATATGCTGTAATGCTATATGATCATCATTTTATTAGCAGTTATCTGATTTATTCAAATGTATGTTCATTATATAATGCACTCATCACTTTATGAGCATCTGCTTGATCTATAAAACAGGTGAGATCTAAAAGTGCTTACTATTTGATGAATTCAAAACTTTATTAGGAATGAATAGATTGATGCCTGTATTTAGAGTTGAAAATTAACTTTTTTGCACATGATTCTAGAAGGTGGTATTATTAGATCTATTATCACACTGCAATATCCGACAACCCTGTGGCTATCTATATCCACACACACAGATGGTTATATACCTCCATTTGTGTTCAATCAAAAAAAGGGGGAGGCCCGTGATTGGCTCATTACCTGTGTCTATACCTAGTGGGGTTCCCACATGAGAAATAAACAATTGTGTTTGTGCTTTGTCAGATATTTAGTCACCATACCAATGATCTGTCTGCCGGGGCCCAATAGACATTGATTTTATAAGTGTGGAAAATACATTTTAATTGATTGATATAAGTTGTATTTAAATGTATATTCTTCTATTCCTTGTTGTATTGTGTTACTACATTATAGCTAAATGAATGCAAGTCACATTGGTTAGTAATACCTATAGAGTTCTATAATGGTATTTTTCTCTTCCAGATAAAAAGAGAGAACCTCTCAATGGTAAGTTACAGAAGGTTTGAGGGTTTGTTTTGTTTTTTGTTTTTTTTTTTAAACCCTTTTTAAGTATCACTAGTCTGGTGACAAGTTTGCTGTGTCGGATACTGAGTTTTGTTGTTACACTTTATGAATTGAGGTGCAAGTAACCTCATCATTGTAAATCCATTTGAAGACACTGCCGAGTTACGGTATGTGCTCACCATCTGGAATTGGCAGCGCCTTGGTCACAGTGCATGTTCACTGCATCCAAAGCGCTGCCGTCTATTGAACGCAGGTTGATGCACGTGTTTACTGAACTGTGCGGATTCACCATGTCTAATAGATTGTATGGGTGAAGTTTCCCTTGTGTCTCCGCAAGAGAAATTGACATGCTGCAGTCTGTAGAGACGCGACACTTGTCAGTCTCTGCTGGTTGAGCCGCGAGCGTCTGGACGCAGAGTGGGCATGGGATTTCTTGGAATACCATCCGTTATGCTGTAACATCTTGGCGCTGCACAAATATGCAGCGTCCAACCTGGATCGTTTACTGATAATGGGCACATACCCTTACTGTGTTCCCTCCTTGAATGGTGGTTACTTTATGTACTGTATTTTTGGTCATTACAATGTACTGTCAGGTCTGATGCTCCACAAGAACCACTACATGTTGTGTAAGAAGATTAAGATTATTTCTGAATTGTAAGAATTGAATTTTTCAGTCTGCTGTATTCCATTATCCTTTTGCAGGCCCAAGTCTTCCCATGGCAACGGTTGACATCATACATCCTGAAATCGCCACTCCGCGATACAGTGCACAAATGAATAACATTCCTTATAGCAAAGACAAGAAAAAGGGAAAAAATAAGAAGAAAAAAATTACCAAGGCAGACATTGGGACACCTAGTAACTTCCAGTAAGTAAATAGCAGCCATAGAAATTCACTTGTTTTTAAAGTGTTTTGGCAAGCTGTGCTTTTGCATCATATAGCCTTGGTTTTGGTTTCACCTTGTCATAAGTATAAACTTTGCTGAACGGAGGCCACTACATGACAGACATGCCTAGGTTAAATCACTTTATCTGTGCAGTATTTGTAGCCAACTGCATTTCCTAGCTAAGAATTATCTGATATCTATAGCAATAAACTGTGAAGGTGCGCCAACACCCTTCTCTGTAAACAGCTATTGCATATGAAAAATGATTCGGGGTAGAATCTTCCTTCAAAGACAGCCCTGCATTAGAACCTCATAGGTGGCATTACTTTTACAATTGTCATCAAATTTGGGCTCACTGCATTCAAAATCCGCTTCGAAATGTAGATAAAGGGTTAAATGGGTTATCTAGTGCTAGGCTATGTGCATAGTTAATTACACAGTGGTAAATAACACTATAGACATATTCCAGTTAAGCCGCACACTTTGCCACAAGGGCTAGAGTCAGCATAAATTGACATGGTGCTGATATTAAGTATGCAGTCCGTGTTTACCTTCACGAATACGGCTAGATATGGAAGATTTTTGGTCCTGGTTTTCTTTTGAAAATCCAAAATGAAATACACAATGCAAAAGAGGTGAATGGGGTTTTCAAAATGCCGTTTTCTTGTTGTGAATTTCTTAGGCTTTTTTTGAGCATGCTATGGATTTGGGCCCCAGATTTTAACCTTTCCAAATTGTCAGCAAAATAAACATGTAACGTGATGTGACAAAACTGACTGCCGAAGATATATGCTGCACCTAGACTCGCCCTCCAACAAGTGGGAGGTGTCTGTGGGGATCTCGGGAAGGACTTTTTAGGCCATGTTAAGACGGTTGTTGCAGATTGGTCCAGACCTGTTGAGGGCAGAGCGGAGTACTTCAGTGTGCAGGTGCCGGGAAAGGTCGGAGAGGCCCAGTGCCTGGGCACTGCAGCACTTTGCGCTGCCCTCTACAGGGAAGATAAAGTACGCCTGCGCCGGAGCCTCAGCAGGAAACGAGGAAGAGGATGTCATCGCATGAAGATGGGAGGCCCAGGACCGCGGCGCCCATCGGACCGGACCGCCCCTGGGTGAGTATAATCTAACCTCTTTTTCTCATCTTACAGGATACATCGGGGGCTTATCTACAGCATTACAGAGTGCTGTAGATAAGCCCTGATGCCTTTGGCCTTAGCTTATAGGAGAATTTTGGGGTGACAGTTTCCCTTTAATGAATCGGCATGTTGAAATTATTAAAGGGACCCTTCCATCAGATTCATCCAACTAGAGAGATTTCAGTGTTTTACTTTGAAATGCTGCAGCCAAGGACCACTTCAGATCAGTCAGCCGAAACCTTGTCCCTGGCCGACTTTAAAAAGTATGATTGCTTCAAAATGCTGCACACTTCAGAGTAAAACATAACCTGGCTGCAATTGCCTGTAATTCTGGCAGCATGAATCTGATGATGGGTCCCTTTAATAGCCATCCTCATTCATTGAACGTGTCTTGTGTGGAGCCCTGTTGTCCACTGGGTAAGACATTTTGCACAACGGTCTATATTTCCTGAATGATCTATGTATATTTGCCAGATGTCGATATATAGCTTTATGTAACCTTGATGTGCTTTATTTAGACACATTGGACATGTGGGATGGGATCCAAACACCGGCTTTGATGTAAGTATATGGTATAAGAAAGCTATATAAATCACTGTTGTCAGATGTAGGTAGTAATGTGCATATTAGTGAAATTACAGCCTACTTTGTGTCAAGCAACTGCTAATTAAAGAACGCCGCTTGCTTTTTTATTTTTGTAGGTAATGTTTCACCAGCTATAGATCAATGTCATAATGAATCACTTAGCTATATGAGTCATGTCAGAATAGGGTAATTCCATGTCAAGTGGACCAGTGGTCCCCACTCGACCTTCTCCGATTTTTGCTGAAAATTTATAAGGATGTACATGTATGTTTGAAAAGAGGTTCTGTAAATTTTTAGGGCCAGATCTCAAATACATTGGGCACTGTTGACCTTTCACTGGAGGTTCCAGCTAAGTGGATTTTGCAAACTTTGGCACATAGCCATTAGAGTTCTATACTGGCTATGATGCTGAAATTTGGCATACTAGCTCAACTTTTGGTGCTAAACACGATAAAATTATTACCGGTTATGACAAAACAATATTTCGGCCGCAATTTTGTGTCAAAGTAGCTTGAAAAACACGTTGCATAAAATCTATGCCGAACTTTGCCCATCTATAACTCAAGACCAAAAACCAATAGTAACTGGTGCTTTGCACTGTACACCAAACATGTACATGACTTTGCATTGCTGCAATATCACGGTCAAAGAATATATGTATTTGTGGAAATATTCACACCCACATATGATGAAAAACTTAAAACCCGGATTTTACCTATTTTTAGGTCAAATTTCTCAAAAAGGGTACCCCTAAAATATATTAATTCTGATATCATTAGAAAGAGCACATTTTTCTCTACAAGGATCATTGTTTGTTTTTTTGGAGTCTCTCAGTTTAAGAAATGAAAAATGCCACTGAACATGGTGTTATTTATTAATACGCAATGAATGGTAACTGCACTATTCAAACCCTTGCGTTGGTCCATGGTGGTTATACCACAACCAATTCCCTAAGAATTGGTATGATAATCTTATTAAGAATTGTAATAATGCTGTCTTTCGAGAATTGGCAGCCCCATCGCCTAGGAGCCATGGCCGATAGCCGTGCAAGGCGAGCCTCGGGCGGTCTTTTTATCGCAGGTTCCGAAGCCTGAGGGGGTGGGTGTCTTTGCCTAGGATCCCAAGCCTAATATTGGGTATCTTTTGTTGGTTCCCAAGCTATAATGTTCAGTCTAAGTGGTCTGGAATTGTTGCTGAATTTGCAACATAATGGGTTCAGAGAAGCTGTATTGTCGGCTCATTGCTGTTGCAGCTGGTGCTGGAATTATTGCAATGATTGACTGCTCGGGAATCCAGCATGTATCATTTCTCACAGGCCAGTGAAAGTACTAGCTGGTCCATGAGGATGCATAAAATTTATTAATGCATCATGCTCGTCGACTGAAATTTCAGAAATATTTCCAATCCACCAGTTCCTGTCGTAAATGCAGGCAATGTATTGCCCTGGCTGGAGGTTTGCAATGGGCACAAAAGGCATTTCTGATCTGACAGATCTATCTACATGGGCAATGAAAGATGGTGGGTCATTTGACACCCTTGAAATGCGAATCTTTGTCATCAATTGGCACAAACTGGTGATTTTCTCTTGTTCCAGCAATTGTATGTCCATCTTTGAACCTTTCCTCTTGAACTACCCGTATTTCGTCAATTTTTTCTTTTGGAACAAAAAAAAACTTGATTCCTTGCATTTGCTCGTTGCAAAAGTTGAATAAATCCACCGGGGTCAGTATTTCAGCGATGGATCTGCAGCCCAGTACAAAAATTTCAAAAATTCTCTCAACTTGTGCCACCACAATGCTGATTTCAATATCCGCTCTGAATGGAATTTTTTTGGTACCAGTCATGGAAAGTCGCCCTGTGATGGGATTGGAGGGACAGCAAAGAGGTTGGCAGCTTGTGCCAGTCTTCAACGCCCAACTGAAAACCAAATACTGACCCCGGTGGATTTATTCAACTTTTGCAACGAGCAAATGCAAGGAATCAAGTTTTTTTTTGTTCCAAAAGAAAAAATTGACGAAATACGGGTAGTTCAAGAGGAAAGGTTCAAAGATGGACATACAATTGCTGGAACAAGAGAAAATCACCAGTTTGTGCCAATTGATGACAAAGATTCGCATTTCAAGGGTGTCAAATGACCCATCATCTTTCATTGCCCATGTAGATAGATCTGTCAGATCAGAAATGCCTTTTGTGCCCATTGCAAACCTCCAGCCAGGGCAATACATTGCCTGCATTTACGATAGGAACTGGTGGATTGGAAATATTTCTGAAATTTCAGTCGACGAGCATGATGCATTAATAAATTTTATGCATCCTCATGGACCAGCTAGCTTCTTTCACTGGCCTGTGAGAAATGATACATGCTGGATTCCCGAGCAGTCAATCATTGCAATAATTCCAGCACCAGCTGCAACAGCAATGAGCCGACAATACAGCTTCTCTGAACCCATTATGTTGCAAATTCAGCAACAATTCCAGACCACTTAGACTGAACATTATGGCTTGGGAACCAACTTAAGATACCCAATATTAGGCTTGGGATCCTAGGCAAAGACACCCCCTCAGGCTTTGGAACCTGCGATAAAGAGACCGCCCGAGGCTCGCCTTGCACAGCTATCGGCCATGGCTCCTAGGCAATGGGGCTGCCAATTCTCGAAAGACAGCATTATTACAATTCTTAATAAGATTATCATACCAATTCTTAGGGAATTGGTTGTGGTATAACCACCATGGACCAACGCAAGGGTTTGAATAGTGCAGTTACCATTCATTGCGTATCAATAAATAACACCATGTTCAGTGGCATTTTTCATTTCTTAAACTGAGACTCCAAAAAAACAAACAATGATCCTTGTAGAGAAAAATGTGCTCTTTCTAATGATATCAGAATTAATATATTTTAGGGGTACCCTTTTTGAGAAATTTAACCTAAAAATAGGTAAAATCCGGGTTTTTTTAAGTTTTTCATCATATGTGGGTGTGAATATTTCCACAAAAACATATGCTTTGACCATGATATTGCAGCAATGCAAAGTCATGTACATGTTTGGTGTACAGGGCAAAGCACCAGTTACTATTGGTTTTTGGTCTTGAGTTATATATGGGCAAAGTTCGGCATAAATTTTATGCAACGCGTTTTTCAAGCTACTTTGACACAAAATTGCGGCCGAAATATTGTTTTGTCATAGCCGGTAATAATTTTATCGTATTTAGCACCAAAAGTTGAGCTAGTATGCCAAATTTCAGCATCATAGCCAGTATAGAACTCTAATGGCTATGTGCCAAAGTTTGCAAAATCCACTTAGCTGAAGCCGCAGGCTTGGTGGAACCTCCAGTGAAAGGTCAACAGTGCCCAATGTATTTGAGATCTGGCCCTAAAAATTTACAGAACCTCTTTTCAAACATACATGTACATCCTTATAAATTTTCAGCAAAATCGGAGAAGGTCGAGTGGGGACGATTTTTAAAACTGGTCCACTTGATGTGGAATGACACAATAGTATGCCCAGATGCCTGATTACGCAGCCGTCCAGACTACTAGGCTGTAAGCTTTCTGATAACCTGTATGTGAATTTATGGTACGGAGTCCAGCGGTTGCCGTTACCCCTCTAAAAGTGTTATCCCATGTGTTTTCTCCTGCGTGCATTGGAACGTTTTCATGTGCATTCTCTCTGATCCAGAGACAGCCTCAGCGGGTCCTAAGATGTAAAATTAGTACAAAGGATGGGGGGTCTTTTCAGCCTATTATCATGCAAATCTTTTCACTCGTGTATTGTCTTGCAGTTCTAGGTTGGTTTAAAGGGAACCAGTCCACACCAAAACTGCCATTTACTTACAGAAATAGTGGTAATCTGTAGTTAAATAGTATTTAAATCCAGTGGGGCTGGCTTATTAAAGCAATGACTACAAAGAGAAAACGAAGTTATATTGTCTGTGTAACCATTTTGCATTTATCGGGATTCAGTGCTCACTAAACGGAGTGCGCTGTAATCCCTCACTTTGAGGTGACTGTACAAGCCCCCTGTATCCCCCTATGACTGGAGGCCTGTGGTGGTAGGCTGAATATAACTTCACTTTCCCCCTGTAAGCTGTGCTTCCAATAAGCCAGCCAGACATAATAATAATCATTATTTTTATATAGCGCTAACATATTCCGCAGCGCTTTACAGTTTTGCACACATTATCATCGCTGTCACCGATGGGGCTCACAATCTAAATTCCCTATCAGTAAGTCTTTGGAATGTGGGAGGAAACCGGAGAACCCGGAGGAAACCCACGCAAACACGGAGAGAACATACAAACTCCATGCAGTGGGGCTTGAACCCAGGACCTCAGCGCTGCAAGGCTGCTGTGCTATCCACTGTGCCACCGTGGATTTAAATGCTATTAGTCTGCAGTTTACCATTACATGTGCAGTTCTAAAGCCTTTTTGAAGGTCACACGATCCATTAAAATGTCAGACATCAATACATTAAGATATATGAATAATATTGTAGGGTTTCAACCCTCTGGTAGCTGCTTGCGTACGTACCCACATGCACCGGGTTTTTATATCAAACAGCATAAAGTTTGTTGTCCATCATACACCTTTATAACTCCAAAATGATAACTGCCTTTCTCCAGTACAAATAACATAAGCAGTCCTTTCGTCAGGCACAATGTATCAAGGTAAATAGCAGCCTCCCAAATCTTGTTGTTCCAGGTAATATTAGTCCAAGTAGTATTAACCGCGTTCACCAGACACACGCCTCTTGTTCAGCTCCAGCACAATTCCTCGCTGCTGAGCTAACCCAGCTGCTATTACACCTGTGAGCCCTCGGCTGGATAATGGAACAATGTTTGTTTTTTTTTTCATCCAGAATCTTTTGGTTGCTCTTAAATCTCGGAACCAAAGTCCCATCAACTTAACCCTCTCAGTAGCCTAATGTTATTTAATCATTGAGGCCAACCGCCTCAGTGGTATATACAAGTCCATAGAAATCAATGTGCGAATGACTTGATCTGTTGTAAGTCACACCAGGTATTTGTGTTATTTTGGGGCATATGTAGAATTGTATCCCTTAACATTTTATTTTTTTCATGTTTTAGGTGAATAATTTGGACCCAGAACTGAAAAAATTGTTTGACTTATGTGGAATCTCTGAAGCTCAGCTGAAAGATAAGGAAACCTCAAAGCTCATATACGACTTCATTGAAAATACTGGAGGTGTTGAGGCTGTAAAAAATGAGTTACGCAGGCAAGGTGAGTTCTATGTGATTGCTAATCTGAGAAGGAAAAGTGTGGTTTTAATATTCTGTCTATTTCCCGGATGGAACCCATGTTTTTTTTCCCCAAAAGAGAATAATACCTCTCATACAGTTTTTTGTTTAAATACAGAAGCCACTAAAGCCTGACGAGTTTAGTTCACAAACAGTGGATAAGTCTTTGTTTTTCTTTCGATTCATATAGTCTTACCATGTTTATGAAATTGGGTGCTGAAATGTTAGTTTTCCTATTGACCTCTAGATGGCAGCATAAGACATCTGACTGGTAATTTTACAGCACTTTCCCTTTACATCAACTGCTCACACTGGTCTGACAATTATTCTGATACCTGTTTCTTTGATCTTCCAAAATACTTAACATTCCACAAAAAAAAGTAATGCTAATATGCACATGTTACATTTCAGCATTAGCAAATTGCATTTTGACAGTTTTTTAGAACTTGATCGCTGATTAGAACTCGATTTTTGGCAGTTTTTCTCTTTTTAATGCATACTGAAGCCGCCAAGTGTTAATCAGTGACGTAAATCACTTATCAATGTCCATGCTTGCTGTTTTCCTGGAACCTTTGCTCACCACCTTCATGCGGGCATCCTGCAGCTGCCGCGTGTTCATCAGTAGCGCAAATCGCTAATCTGCACTCATCCTGTTTTCCTCAACTTCATTCCCTGTCCCCCCTCCACTGCCCTTTGCTTCACTCCGTGTGCGCGTCGTCCAGCCCCTGAGCTGGTGATCAGACATACACCACTGATTAGCACCTGCGCTTGCTTTTATCAAGGAATTTATTTTCCCTATTTTTTTATTCCTATTTTGCACCACATCCATGAGTGTGTCCTACAACAGTCGAGCGCTGTCTGATTTTTTTTTTTTTTTTTTTGTGCTAAATATTTTTTAAAAATCACTTAATTAGCTGATTGGACTATATTAGGGACAGTACAAATATATCGTAGTAAACTACAGTATTTTTTACGGAAATAAAAATCTGTGCGTCCATCCAACAGCCGTCGAGCGCTGATCACTGACGGTGGTTGGGTTTTGTTTTTAAAAGAATAAAATAATTTAGATTAGTGACAGTAAAAAAAATACTAGTAATAGTCATCTACTACAGTATTTTTTACTGAATTGAATTTGGGTTAGTCTCAGAGTGCATGGGAAAAAAAGAATCACATCCGTGCGCCCGTCCTAGAGCCGTTGAGCGCTGATCAGCAACACATCACTGATCAACCTCCGGCTATTTCTTTTCGCAAAAAAAAAAAAAGAGTGAAAAATAGTTTTGATTAGTTGTTAGGATTAGATTTTTTACGCTTCTAATCTAAAAAGTTTACACCAAACAAACACACATCTGAATAAAGTTTGGTATGCATATAAACACCGCATACATGAAAAAATGTCATCCCATACCAGATATTCAGCGGAGGAGGCATATGCCTCCCTTGCTTCCAACACTTGACAGTGAGGGAGAGGATATCCCTTTCCTTTATTTTTCCGACTCATTGTCTTCCTTAAGTGGTACTGAACTGCCACGTAGATGCCTGAAGACAGAAAATGAACTAGCACTGACTGTTGCTGAACCCATATGGACCTCACCCCCCGAAGAATATAAGCCACAGATTCCTGGTTTTGTGGCGCAATCAGGTATTCAATTTGACACTACCATCCTCACAGAAACAGACTTTTTCAAAGCCTTTTTCTCTGAGGGTTTTGTAAACCTTATGGTGACCAAGGCGAATTTGTACACCCAGCAATTTTTATTCCAAAACCTCACTCCTTCATTTTCTAACTGGTCCCCTGTAGACACAGTAGAAATGAAGTTTAGGGGCCTTGTTCTTCACATGGCGTTAGTGACGTAGCAGAACTTGGGCAATATTGGAGTGTTAATGTTTTGTATATCACTCCAGTGTTCCATCCACTTCGCCATGACCTGTAAACGTTTTGAGGCCATCCACACATTTTTACATTATAATAATAATGCACGTTGTACTCCCTGAGATGACCCCAACTTTCACAGTCTTTTCAAAGTTCGGATGGTCATTGAGCACTTCAGCAACAACTTTGCTGTGGTGTACCTGCCTCAAAAAAGCATCTGCATGGATGAGTGTCCCATCTATTTCAAGGGGAAGCTGAAATTCCAGTAATACCTGCCCAGTAAGAGGGCCAGGTGCCGAATTAAGCTGTACAAACTGTGTGAGTACCTCAGGGTATACCCATAAGTTTAGGGTTTATGAGGGAAAGGACTCCAGTTTTTTTTTTTTTAACCAATTAACTTTTTATTGAGCAAAAAAAAAGGAGAACATAACACATCACATATCACATACCACCATCAAGGGGAAGAAGGGAGGGAGCAAGGGGAAGAGAGGGAAAAACAAAGTACATGGTGATCAAGAAACCACAGTACATCCAATACAGAAATACAAGGTTACAGTGCAAACCAAATCATACATTTCAGAAAAATAACTGTTAAATGAGCGGACAAGGATACATAGGGAGAGGACACCTAAGGGTCCCACCAGGAGAGGACCTTATTCTTCTTAGGGAGATCTTGAGCCATAATTACTTCATAGCTGAAGTGCAAGTTGATTTTAGCAACCAATTCGGCCCTAGAGGGGAGACCCGAAGATTTCCAATAGCTCGCAATGCATTGTCTAGCAGCGACCAAAATGTTAGAGATCATGGGACGGAGAGGGGAGGGTAGCTCTATAAGGGAAATACCCAAAACAGCTAGATGCCCACTTAGGGTAAGGGGAAGATGAGTTACCTCAGCAATCAAGGATTCTACCTGGCGCCAAAAGACCTGAACCTTCGGGCAAGACCACCAAACATGAGAGCCAGAGCCCAT
This sequence comes from Ranitomeya imitator, assembly GCF_032444005.1. NCBI lineage: Eukaryota > Metazoa > Chordata > Amphibia > Anura > Dendrobatidae > Ranitomeya > Ranitomeya imitator. The sequence continues at coordinate 323,136,848 of NC_091285.1, read as the reverse complement.
AGCCCCATACCCCTTCCAGCAGAGATGGGAGGAGGAAGGAGTGAATTTCGCCAGACGGACAGGGGTAAGATACCAATGCAGCTGGATCTTTTTAGCCTGTTCCAAATGGCAAAGACACGAGGAAAATTTAGATGGATGCACCATGGCAAATTGCCAGTCTTCCAGGGGAGCCTCGAAATCCAGTGAAGACTCCCAGGAAGTCATAAAAGGAAGCTTATCAGGAATATCATGTGATACAAGAGCTTTGTAAAGGATAGAGATACCATGGGGCAATATAGTAGATGGTCTGAAGAACCGGTGAGCCGGGTCCTCTGTCGGAGGCGGGGGCGCACCAAACAGCCGACGTGACCTAAGGAAACTACGAAGTTGTAGATATTGAAAAAAATCTTTGTTAGAGAGAGAAAATCTACCTGCGAGGTCCTCAAACGACAGCAGGCCGTCCGAGCCGAACAGGTCAGCCACCCGGTGCACCCCACGCTCCCCTTCCCCAGGAGGACAGGGAGATGATCCCAATAGCATACTCCAGAGCTTGGACAGAGACATAATCATACATAAATAGGAAATGAGAGGAGCAAAGTGACGCCCAAAGTTTAGTAGCAGTCTTGATGGTACGAAGAAAAGGGCCACCAGGGGGGGCACGAAGTAGCTGGAGCTCTAAGAGTAATTTAAGAGTTCTTGGGGGCAAAATGGGACTCAATGAGAAACCAGGGTAAGAGTGAATTCCCCTCCCACCATAGTTTAAGAGGTTCCAGAACCGCCGCCCTGTAATAAAACTGAACCGAAGGAGCGCCCAGCCCACCCATAGAGTACGGAAGGGACATAACACGACGCTTGACCCTGTGAGGTTTTTTGTTCCAGATGAACCGATCAATAAGCGATTGAAAAGCCGAGAGAAATTTCGAGGGGATGGAAAGGGGGAGGCAGCGAAATAGGTACATAATTTTAGGGAGGAATAACATTTTCGAAGTTTGTATACGGGCCATCCATGAAAGCGAGGACGAGGAGCACGATAACTGATCCATGCCCTTCCTGACCGACGAGAGGGTCCCTTCACAGTTAGAACGAACGATGTCATCCAATCTAGTTATCCGGATACCTAGGTACGTAAAGCCCAGCGGGGCCCAGATGAATGCATATTTAGATTGAATTTGAATTTGAAGAGCGACCAGAAGGGAGATGGGATAAAGTGTGGATTTAGTCAGGTTAAGTTTGTAATACGAGACCGCAGAAAATTGGGTTAAAATCAAGGTGATCGCATTTAACGAGGCTAAAGGCGAGGTGCATGTCAAAACCACATCGTCGGCGTAGAGACCAATTTTGTGTTCAGTTCCCCCAACCCTCACTCCCTTTATGTCTGCACATTGTTTAACCATGGCAGCCAAAGGCTCCATGATCAGAGCAAAGATGAGGGGCGAGAGGGGGCAGCCCTGGCGCGTGCCATTCAAAATGGGGAATGTCCGAGACTTAAAACCGGCCGAGCGAACCGACGCACAGGGGTTGGAATATAATGCCATGATGGCTTGGGAGATTTGCCCAGTCAGCCCAAATTTTCCCAACGTAAGCTCAATATATCCCCAGTGCACCCTGTCAAACGCTTTTTCGGCGTCAAGCGACAGACCCTCCCTCTCCACCACATCCAGAAGATCGATCAGCCGCCTAGTGCCATCTCTGGTCTGTCTGCCAGGAACAAACCCGACCTGGTCAGGGTGTATAAGGCTGGGAAGCACCGAAAGTAATCTATTGGCCCAAATTTTAGCATAGATTTTAACGTCGCAGTTTAGGAGGGCTATAGGGCGAAAATTCCCCCGGAGAGGTTGTAGGTTTCCCCTGTTTAGGAAGAGTCGCAATGGAAGCCTCCAATCCCTCAGCTCTGATGCTACCTACCGACAACCAGTTGTTAAATAGGCGTAGAAGGTAAGGGGAAAGGACAGGGAAAAACTGTGCATAATAAAGGTAAGGAAAACCGTCTGGTCCAGGAGAAGAACCCTTATTGGCATCCCTAGTAATTTGAGATAGCTCAGATTCGGCAATGGGAGAATTCAGAAAGGAGAGCTGCTCCGTGCTGACCGAGGGGAGGTTAGCTTTTTCCAAGAATGCCAAAATTAACTCCTGCGAGGGCTGAGGGACCCCCAAATCAGATCCAAGATCATAGAGAGAGGAATAGTAGGAGGCAAACTCCTCAGCAATATGAATAGGATTGTAAATGTGGGAACCGTCAGACCCAAGCAGGAATGGAATCTTGGACTGGGCCTCTCTCCTCCTTACGCGCCTAGCCAGAACAGCTCCCGCCCGATCCCCCATGGCATAGAATTTGGCTCTGGTTTTCCTCAGGGCATTCTCAGTTTTATGCAGGAGCAGGTGACGAACATGCATGTGGGCCTTAGAGAGATCAGCCAAGAGCACCAGAGTGGGAAAGACTTTATGGGCCGATTCAAGACGAGCTATTTCATCTAGGGCAGACTGAAGGGCCGAATTATATTTCTTCTTAGCTGTTGCAGCCATTTTGATAAAGCAGCCCCTGATCACCGCCTTATGGGCGAACCAGAGGGTATCATCTCGTACATCTGGAGTATCATTGGAGGAGAAGAATTCCTGCAAGGCTCTTTCTATAAACTGTGAGTTTGATTGATCTGCAAGAAGATGAGTGTTGAGACGCCAATGAGAGGGGGGCCTAATAGCAAGAGTATCTCTCAGAGTGAGGGACACTGGGGCATGGTCTTACCAAGTGATATTACCTATATCTGCTGAAATGCAGTGAGGAAGAGCCACGTCATTCACCAGCACATAGTCAATCCTACTATAGGAACCGTGTCTGGGTGACATGAACGTGTAGTCCCTCTCGCCACAATGCAGATATCTCCAAACATCATGAAAATTGTAGGAGTTAATTAGCGGCCATGCCTCACACCTAGACAGGGAGGAGACAGAACAGTCCAGCACTTTAGACATTGGAGCATTGAAGTCCCCAGCGATCAGTTTGTGACCATGTTGAATGTCCTGTAAAATTTGGAAAAAACCCTCCAGGAACTTAAGCTGACCTGTATTGGGAGCATAGACCGAGGCAATGGTGTAAGGGACATTATTAATAAGACAAAGAACAACAACAAACCTACCCATCGGGTCCGCTATGGAGCGGATCAATTGGAAAGCATTAGCTTTACTAAAGAAAATAGCAACCCCCGCCTTTTTTGACAGGCCATTTGCAAAAAATTGGTGCGGATATAAACCTGAGTACATTCTAATATTATCACATTCCAATAAGTGCGTTTCTTGAAGACATAGAATGTCTCGACGGGATTTACCTAACTGCCGCCAGACAATAGACCTCTTGCCCGGGGAGTTGAGGCCATTTACATTAATTGAATATAAGGAAATACTCATAACAAAAATATATCAACAGTCTTACAGTAACCTGAGCACCAATGGGCTATGCGATAGAGAAGATAACATGTGACTTGCGGGTCAGAGCACCAGTATCGGGAAACCAGGAGGAGGGGAAGGAAGGAGGGAGAACAAACAAGACAGACAACAAGTAACAAATAAACCAAAAGACCAAGGTCCATTCAGGAATACCCTGAGTCCAAGAGGTGAAATTCAAAAAAACAGTTCACCTGTAGGGCTGAAAAAGCGCTGCAGAAACTCCCAAAAGGAAGCCAGAGCAGCTTAGGGAAAAAAAACGAAGAGAACCAAACAAATCTGTGCGGGAATATAGCCAGGAACCAGAGATGCAGTGAGTTTCAGGCCACCTTCCAATCTGCCACAACACGGGCCCTGAGGCTTTTGTTCTTTCCAAGCTTTGAGGAACTAGCCGAGACCGGAGAGCCAGGAGCAGTCAATCCCCATTTGGACAGGGCAGATGCTGCGTGAGACGGAGTCAGGCAGGTGGTGATAGATCCATCTTTACGGATGAGAAGCTTGGTGGGAAACCCCCAGCGATATAAAATGCCCTTTTCTCTGAGAAAAGCAGTGTAAGGCCCAAAAGCCCTGCGGAGAGCCAAAGTGCCCGGAGAGAGATCAGGAAAGACAGTGATGCGGGCAAATCTTTCAGGTAAAGCTGGGTTCTTTCTTAATGCTTGAAGAAAATCCTCCTTCATTTCATAGAAGTGTATGCGTGCGAGCACATCTCTTGGGACTGAAGGACCCAGACCAGGCGGCTTAGGGATCCGGTGAATACGGTCAATTGTAATATCTTTGGAGGCACACTGAGGGAGAACAGCTGAAATAAAATCCTGTAGGAAAGCCCTCAAGTCCCCTGTCATGATAGATTCTTCAATGCCTCTGATTTTAACGTTATTCCTCCTGGACCTGTCTTCCAGGTCCAGGGTCTTAGAGTGGGTTTTAGTAGCCAGACTTTGCAGGGTCTCATGTGCGTCCCAGAACTCATTGTGGGAAGAGACCAGCTCCGCCATCTTGCGTTCCAGGCGGTCAGTGCGGTTCCCCAGCTCCACCACCTCTCCCCTCAGATCTGCTAAGATAGCACGCATATCCTCCTGTATGGAGGTCCTAAGGTCTCCAAGAAGACCCCTGAGCAGAGCGGCTGTCACCGGTGCATCGGCAGAATCCAACGCTGCAGCGCCAGTTAGCGACGCCTGAGCGCCACGTTGTGAGGAGCCGGAAGCCCTGGGAGAGGACGGCGCCATCTTGGGGTCATGCGGCGGCTGAGGAGAGGCCGCAAAGAAATCAATAATCCACCTGGAGGGATCGCGGGTGCCAGCTCTGGACTTCCCCATACACTCACTGCCGCTCCGGAGACCGATGTCGGCACTATGGGGGACAGGGAGGCCGCCGGAAGGTAGATATGAGCCGCTTTAAGGTTCCTGGGCACGGAGCTCCCGCTCTTTGCAGCCTACTCCATCGGCAGATAGGCCACGCCCAGGACTCCAGTTTTGAACCCCCTGAATGCCCAACCTGTCCTTGGAGTGAGTGGAAAAATTGTGTGGGATTTGGTGCACCCACTGCTGGATCAAGGTTATCATCTCTATTTAGTTACTTTTATACTAGCATCCCACTCTTCAAGTCGTGCAAAAATCAGAGAGGACTCCCTAAGTCCGAGTTCACATTAGCGTTTCTGTGCGCAAAGTATGATCGTCATACATCCGCATGCATCATGCGTACATATCTTTAACATTGTGTACGCAGGGATGTATTTTTGCATACGTACACATAAGTCGTTTCGCGGTGTGCGGCGAACGCAACATGTTGCATTTTTGAGGCGCAATCATGTGCATGCGGACAATTGCGTAAAAACGCATTACAGTCTATGGGAACGCATTGGTACCCAAGGACATGCATATGCATGGATTCGATACGCATGCGTACTTGAGGCTGCACATGTCCAGAAAATCACCGCCTCCACCATGCGCATAAAAAACGCAAATGCATGCCAAAACGCATTTAAACGCATGCACACGCGTTTTTGTTTGCGTCATGCGCAAGATGGTGCGCAGACGTAAGCATGCTTTAGGATTTTGTTTGGCATGCATTTGCTCATGCAGATCATACGCTGCACACAAAAACGCTAAAGTGATCCTAGCCTTAGACACTAATTGGGCAGCTACTCAGAAAGGGTGAGAGCAGAGCCAAATGTAGCGACACTAATCTGGTGGTCACGTACAAGGACCATAGGTGTTAGGTGTCGAGTTCCCTCCTCTGCACGGGGGGAATCTCAAACCATCTCCGCTGCGGTCTCCCATTCTTCTCCAGCCGCAGTGGAGTCTGCTCAGGCTGATACTGGACGACTGGTTACTACCGCCCTTCCAGGCTCTGTCCTTGTAGCCAGCAATGTTCAGCAGCGAGCAGGTCTTTCTGGGACTAAGTTCTGCTTTTCCCTTACTGAGCATGCCCACGGGACGACCTCCCATTGGAGGTGGGGGGGTCACATGCTCAGGTCCTGTTGCGGCTCCTATTGGTCTAACTGGAAGGTCTTGTAGCACTGCCACTATAAAAGGTTCGCATGGCCGCTCTTCCATGCGCTAGTGTACTCTTGAAATAGTATGTGTGTCGATAAGTGAAAGTCGTTCTTTAATCATCCCCTCCCTTGTGTATGACTGCTCGCGTAAGGTGGATGTCTCCTATCTAGCGCCCGGCTGAGCTATCCGCATTAAACACACAAAACAGCGTCTAATTGCTATGACTGCAAGTGCGGCGCCGTGCGCTATTCGAGCACTTTCCTATCCCAAGTCTGGGTGGTTAGTGACGTCCGCCAGTGCGGCACTGCATGCACTCTTGTGCATTTAAAGGGACACTGTCACCTGAATTTGGAGGGAACAATCTTCAGCCATGGAGGCGGGGTTTTGGGGTTTTTGATTCACCCTTTCCTTACCCACTGGCTGCATGCTGGCTGCAATATTGGATTGAAGTTCATTCTCTGTCCTCAGTAGTACATGCCTGCACAAGGTAATCTTGCCTTGCGCAGGCGTGTACTATGGAGGACAGAGAATGAACTTCAATCCAATATTGCAGCCAGCATGCAGCCAGCGGGTAAGGAAAGGGTAAATCAAACACCTGAAAACCCCGCCTCCATGGCTGAAGATTGTTCCCTCCAAATTCAGGTGACAGTGTCCCTTTAAGTTATTTTTGCAGTTACTCTGACACTCCAGTTGCGGTGTCGAGCACAAGAGGTCTATACGAACTCTAATCCTTTGTCTTGGGATAGAGTCCTGAGACTCCTTGCTTGCGCTCTTGGTGCGGTACCGCGGCCCTGTCACGCAACAGGGTTCACTTCCTTCACACAGGGTGAAGTTAATTCGTGTGTGTATCCACATTGTACCGCCATATAGTCCATCATTACTTAGCAGCAGGTTCCATCTCTGCACGGTAGACCCCGGGCTGAGAACACATCTTACCCTATCTTTCTAATTATTTGGTGCGTTCCGCTAGACCTAACAATAGGGATGTTCTTTTCTTGACCACCATACATCATGATGGCAGCACCCCCACCACTGTGCAAGGTAACTTTACACAAGTCCAAAAACGACACTGTGTACTGGGGTGCAACAAGAACATAGGGGTAGTTGATCTCTGTGATCAAGTCCTCCAGCCGTACAGGGCCATGAGAAAGGCCACGGTGTGGTAAAAGAAGCTGACTGTGCACATCACGCAGATGGCAGTGCACAACGTTTTCATGCTATCACAATGTGCAGGCCAAACCAATATGTCGTACCTTCTGTTCCAATAGGTAGTGATTAAGGCCCTGATATTTGGCAGTCAGTACTTCTGGAACTGAAGGTACTTGTACCGTACCAGGCCAACATTGTGTAAGTGAGGTCCCTCAAACCGCAAAGAAAGGTCGCAAAAAAAGGGGAATACGCAAGGACACCATTTGGCAATGCAACACCTGGCTTGCGTATAAAACAATGCTTCAGACTGCCACACATCCATGGAATACTTACCGTATTTTTTGGATTATAAAACGCACTTTTATGATCCCCAAAATTAGAGGGAAAATGGGGGTGTATCTTATAAACCAAACACTGTTCTTACTGAGGGGTCAATGCTGCAGGCCCGGGGCTTGGGGGTGTTGCGGTGGTCCTGTTGTGTTCGGTGGTGGTATGGTGGTACGGCAGTGAGCGGTGGTGGTATGGCAGTGAGCGGTAGCTCTGCGGCAGCATATGTCGGCCGCCATTCTTCTTCCAGGGTTCGGCGTCCAGCTTCTGGCTTTTTACTCGGTGCAGGCACAGATGGAGGAAAGCAGAGATCTCCATCCGCGCCTGCCTCCATGCAATGTCTCCAGGAAAATGGCCACAGATGCGGCATAGGCGCAGATTGAGATCTCGGCACCAACATCTCGGGAGATGAGATCTCAGCGCCAAGATCTCCATCTGTGCATGCGCCGCCCTGGCAGCCAATTTCCCAGAGTCCACCACATAGTAAACAGCAGGAGCTCTGGGCTTTAACAAAATGTCGGCAGAGCCTCCGCACCACCGAACACCCGCAGCACCACTCTTGCTTCCTCCAGCAGCGACCCTGCTTCACTCCAGCCTGCACCACCGAACACCCGCAGCGCCACTCTTGCTTCCTCCAGCAGCGACCCTGCTTCACTCCAGCCTGCACCACCGAACACCCGCAGCGCCACTCTTGCTTCCTCCAGCAGCGACCCTGCTTCACTCCGGCCTGCACCACCGAATACCCGCAGCGCCACTCTTGCATCCTCCAGCAGCGACCCTGGGACCCCGCTTCACCATAGCCACCACCCCCGGTAAGCAATAAGACGCCTGGATTGTAAGAAGCACTATCATTATATATAAAAAAAAATGTTTTCCTATTTTTCTCCTCAAAATTTGGTGCTTCTTATAAACCGCAAAATACGGGTAATTAATTTCGAACTTGCACAGTTCACGTATGCCAACCTGACGTACACTACACTACTCATGTATTCCAACCTGATGCACTCTACACAATTTACGTATATGCCACCACATTATATAATTCACAAGCCAGGAAAACACTGGATGAATTCCAATAGTCACTTGTGGGGGGTTTATACTCTTCAGGCACATCAGGGGCTCTGCAAACGTGTCTTAACACCTGCAGACCATTCCATCAAAGTCTGCATTCCACAACATCACTCCTTCACTTTCAAGCCTTGATGGGCGTCCAAACAGTGGTTTTCTTCCTCATATAAGGTATCGGCATACTCATGAGAAATTGCAATACAAATTTTGGGGTCCATTTTTCTCCTGTTGCCCCTTCTGAAAATGAAAAATATTGGGGTTAAAGGATAATTTTTGTGGAAAAAGTGATTGTTGTTTATTTATTTTTTTGACTTAACATTATAACTTTCTGTGAGGCACTTAGGGGTTCACGGTGCTCACCACATGTCTGAATAAATTCCTCTGGGAGGTCTAGTTTCCAAAATGGGGTTGCTTGCGGGGGGAGCTTCCACTGTTTAGGCACACCAGGGGCTCTCGAAATGTGACATTGCATCCGCTAATGATTCCAGCAAAATAGTTAAATGGCGCTCCTTCCCTTCCGAGCCCTGCCATGTGCCCAAACCGTGGTTTAAACGCTCACATTTGGGGTATCGGCATGTTCACGAGAAATTACACTACAAACTTTGGGGTCCATTTTTCCTGTTACCCTTGTGAAAATAATAAAAAAAGGGTCTAAATTTAAGTTTTAGTGAAAAAAAAAAAAAAAAGTTTTGTTTTTTTTTTTCTTTCCACACGGACTTCACAGGAACTGAAGCACTGAAGGGTTAATAAACTTCTAGAATGTGATTTTGAGTAACTTGAGGGGTGCAGATTTTAGAATGGTGTCTCTTTTGGGAATTTTCTGCCATATATAGACCCCTCAAAGTCACTTCAAATGTGAGGTGGTCCCTAAAAAAAAATATTGGTTTTGTAAATTTTGTTGGAAAAAATAAGAAATCGCTGGTCAACTTTTAACCCTTATAGCTTCCTAACCAAAAAAAATTGTTTCAAAAACTTCTCAAGTAGACATGTGGGAATTGTTATTTATTAACTATTTTGTGTGAGAAGTCTGGTTTAAGGGCATTAGAATTCAAAATTTGCAAAAATGTCAACATTGCCAAATTTCAGGTTTTTTCACAAATAAACACAAGTCATAATCAAAAACATTTAACCACTATTATGAAGTACATTGTCATGAAAAAACATTGTCAGGATCGGTGGGGTACGTCAAAGTTTTCCAGAGTTATTACCTCATAAAGTGACAGTGGTCAGAATTGTAAAATTCTTGGTCATGAACGTGCAAACATCCTTGGTGTTAAAGGTCATAGACCCTTGCAGTAAAACCCTTTTTACTATTTCCTTTCTGTAGATCACACAGACTGTATTACATCAGCATATAGATTGGGAGAGGAGGAAACATTGCAATCTGAAGGGGCATCTGCATGTAAAGGGGGCTCACTCAGGAGTAGTGTGTGCATCACAAACAGACTGGGAATGTTGGTCAGCAAAGAGGGATGGATCTCTTATGGGCTGTAGCAGAAGACAGCAATGCAGAAGTTTAGTTGCTCCAGATCACATAATCTAGTGGGAGTATTTGCAGCCAACACAATTGTCACTGTAGGAAAAAAAAACTTGGAGCAAACTAAGTATTCTACATACCGTATTTTCTGGCGTATAAGACAACCCCCAACCTTTCCAGGTAAAATATAAAATCTTCTCAAAAGTCAGGGGTTGTCTTATACGCCGGGTGTTGTCTTATAGGGCTGGTACGGAGCAGTCTGCGGTCTCCACATATGGTGGGGGGAGCGGTCCTGATGACGAGGTGCCTCACCAGGAAGGTGTAATGGAAGCAAACTGCAGGCGCCCAGGGTATGGAAAAGAGAGAGGGCGACGCTGTGCCCAGAAAAACACAAACCTTTCCTTCGTCTGGCTCGCCCTTGTATCCTATTACCTCCTTCTGTGCCGCTCAGATCTCTCTCCTGAGAACTGTAGTGAAGCGGCGCAGGCGTGCATGTGCGAGATCTGAGAGGCAGAGAAGGAGGTAATGGGATGCAAGGGTGGGCCAGAAAGGTGAAAGAGACGTGTTTTTCTGGGCACAGCGTCGATCTTTTTTATTTTTTATTTTTTTTCATACCCCGGGCATCCCGGACGCCTGCAGCTTGCTTCACTTACACCTTCCCGGTGAGGCACCCCCTCACCTCATCATAGGGACTGCTCCCCCCACCATATACGGTGACTGCAGATGGCTCCGCACCGGCCCTATAAGACGACACTTGGTGTATAAGACGACCTCCGACTTTTGAGAAGATTTTCAGGGGTTAAAAAGTCGTCTTATTCGCTGGAAAATATGGTGTATAGTAATGGCAACCTACAGATTAAGCTGAATTAAAGCAAGTAGACACCAGTGCCTAGGGCTGCAAGTGGTGGAATACAATGTCATCAGATAAATCTAACCTAGGATGAAGTCAAAATGAGCAAAGACCCTCCAAGTAGGTAAATACTATTAGTACATGTAAATAATATAGGCTACTTAGTTGACACTATTTTGATCCAAAAAGCCGTCCCACCTCAAAAAGGTGTATCCAATCAGGATCATCCTATCTCTAGTAGTAAAGCTCTCTGTGTGCCAGCAGTCCTCAGTAGGCTATGAAAGAGCAGGACCCAAGCCTTGCTGTTTTGCACCTGCCTGTGGAAAGCTATATAGATTAAATGCAAGGAGAAGGAAGGGTTAAAAGGCCACCAGATGAAGCTGCATTAAAGCAAGTAGACACCAGTGCCTAGGGCTGCAGTGGTAGGTAGGAGTGCCAGGCCACCAGATAAACCTAGCCTAGGATAAAAACAAAACGAGCAAATACCCAGCAGTTAGATAATAGTTAGTGATGAGCGAATATACTCGTTACTCGAGATTTCCCGAGCATGCTCGGTTGTCCTCTGAGTATTTTTTTAGTGCTCGGAGATTTAGTTTTTCTTGCCAGAGCTGAATGATTTACATCTGATAGCCAGCATAAGTACATGTGGGGGTTCACCTGTTTGCTAGGGAATCCCCACATGTACTTATACTGGCTAACAGATGTAAATCATTCAGCTGCGGCAAGAAAAATTAAATTTCCGAGCACTAAAAAAATACTCAGAGGACACCCGAGCGGGAAAAATGGAGACGCTACGGGTATCGGAAAATTGTGCAATTTTTTTTTTTTTTTTTTAACCAACGTTTAGAATTTTTTTTTTACCACTTAGATAAAGAACCTAGACATGTTTGGTGTCTATGAGCTCGTAATGACCTGGAGAATCATAATATCAGGTCAGTTTTAGCATTTAGTAAAGTTAGCAAAAAAGCCAAACAAAAACCCAGTGTGGGATTGCACTTTTTTGCAATTTCACCGCACTTGGAATTTTTTTCCTGTTTTCTAGTACACGGCATGCTGAAACCAATGATGTCGTTCAAAAGTACAACTTGTCCCGCAAAAAATAAGCCCTAACATGGCCATATTGATGGAAAAATAAAAAAGTTATGGCTCTGGGAAGGAGGGGAGTGAAAAAAGAGAACGCAAAAACTGAAAAGGGCAAGGTCTTGAAGGGGTTAATGTAGGGTATTTGTGCATTTTGTTTTTATTCCAGTTCTTTTGCTAATGGCCACAATGTGAATGTGCACCTACACAATGCACTTGTGTTCCAGCTCATTTCTTTGGTTTTGGTTCAGAAGATAAATCTGTAGATGAAGCTGCATAAAAGCAAATAGATAGTTGTGATCAATAGACAGCAGTGACTGGGGAAGGTGGGGATGAGAACCAGATATCAGAAACACACTGAGGCGTGGGAGTACCCTAATGCTGGCCATACAGATTTTATAGCGGTCCTTCGAATTAGTGTTCATCTGACACCTACCTGTTATGACTGCCCCCATCTATATCCGTTACGCATGAATGCTCAGCCAAGTGCTACTGTGCTCATTATGAGGGAGCAGATGCCGGAATTACCTGGTGCAATATCTTTCTGCTGAACAAAAGTCTACAGTAGTGATGTGCGAGTGTACTCATTGCTGGGGATTCCACCCCCCGAGCACGCTCGGGTGACCTCCGAGTATTTGACTGCTTGGAGATTTTCATTCAAGCTGAGTACATGTGGGGGTTGCTAGGGAATCCCCACATGTAATCAAGCTGGCTAGTAGCTGTAAATCATTCAGCTGCCGTTATGAAAACTAAATCTCTGAGCAGTCATAAATACTCGGAGGTCACAGGAGCGTGCTTGGGAAAACCCGAGCAACGAGTACACTCGCTCATCACTAGTCAACAGTTGACATTATCTGTTAGAGGGATAGCCTGGAGACCCCATACATGATAGATGTCAGCCAGTCCCATCGAAATTGACGGGTTTGGACTACTTTTATCTAATGTGCATGGGGGCCTTAAGTGATATACAGATGAGTATGAGGAACTGTAGTGGCGCTAAACCAAGTAACATACCGTATATACTCAAGTATAAGCCGAGATTTTCAGCCCATTTTTTTGGGCTGAAAGTCCCCCTCTCGGCTTATACTCGAGTCATATACCGGGAGGTCGGCAGGTGAGGGGGAGCGGGGGCTGTGTAGTTATACTTACCTGCTGCGGCGCGGTCCCTGCAGTCCCTGGCTTCCCCGGCGCTGCAGATTCTTCCTGTACTGAGCGGTCACATGGCACCGCTCATTACAGAAATGAATAGGCGGCTCCACCTCCCATAGAGGAGGAGCCGCATATTCATTGCTGTAAATGATCGGTAACTGTGACCGCTCAATTACAGGAACAGCCCACTAAGAAAAAACGCAGTCATACGTCCAAATAGATATAAATTACAAAAATCTTTATTAAACATGACAAGTATAAAAACAGCAGATAGGGATACTTCCCCGTGCCACCCTCAGCACATACGCACAGGACGGAGGCGGATATTGGTATGCATATCATATGCCAAAACAGTATACATGTATAGCCAGGGACCCTATAAGGTGCATATTACTAGATAAATACCATCATTCACTTCTAGTCAGCCTGATCATATCACCATACAGAATGTAAGTATAGGGGACATACATACCAATAAGAGTAATGACCACAGTATACCGCACATCCGTCCACCCCAACGCGCGTTTCGGCTATTGCCTTCCTCAAGGCAATCCGTCCACCCCTTGAGGAAGGCAATAGCCGAAACGCGCGTTGGGGTGGACGGATGTGCGGTATACTGTGGTCATTACTCTTATTGGTATGTATGTCCCCTATACTTACATTCTGTATGGTGATATGATCAGGCTGACTAAAAGTGAATGATGGTATTTATCTAGTAATATGCACCTTATAGGGTCCCTGGCTATACATGTATACTGTTTTGGCATATGATATGCATACCAATATCCGCCTCCGTCCTGTGCGTATGTGCTGAGGGTGGCACGGGGAAGTATCCCTATCTGCTGTTTTTATACTTGTCATGTTTAATAAAGATTTTTGTAATTTCTATCTATTTGGACGTATGACTGCGTTTTTTCTTAGTGGGCTGTTCTTTGTGAATATGCAGTTTTGTCCATGATGGTCTTATCCAGTCCCCCTGTTTCTTTCTATATATTAGTAACTAAGTCCCTATTGGGAGTAATAATATCATTATCGTTTGGGTGACTGGTATGTACTCCATGAAGCCTTTTTGGTCAATTACAGGAAGAAGCTGCAGCGCCGGGGAAGCCAGGGACTGTAGGGACCGCGCCAGGAGCAGGTAAGTATACGGGGAGCGCAGCGCGATATTTACCTACCCCTCGCTCCGGTGCGGCTCCGTCTGCAGCGTCCTCTAGCAGTGATGCTCAGGTTAGAGGGCGCTGTGACGTAGTCGGTACGCGCCCTCTGCTGAGCGTCAGTGCTGGAGACGGAGCCGCACAAGGAGCAGGTAATTATTGAAAGCGCCGGCGTCCTGAGCAAGAGAGGTGAGTATGTGATTTTTTTTTTTTTTTTTTTTTTATTGCAGCACCAGCAGCATTCTATATGGCACAGCTTGATAAGGAGCATCTATGGGGCCATAATCAAAGGTGCAGAGCAATATATATGGCACAGCTTTATAAGGAGCATCTATGGGGCCATAATGAACAGTGCAGAGCAATATATATATGGCACAGCTTTATAAGGAGCATCTATGGGGCAATAATCAACGGTGCAGAGCAAAATATATGGGGCACAGCTTTATAAGGAGCATCTATGGGGCCAGAATCAACGGTGCAGAGCAATCTATATATATAATTGTCTAAGGGTTTTTCTGTCTGTCTGTCTGTCTGTCTGTCCTGGAAATCCCGGCTCTCTGATTGGTCGAGGCCGCCAGGCCTCGACCAATCAGAGACCGGCACAGCATCGACGTAGAAATCCCGCGTCTGATTGGTCGAGGCCGCCAGGCCTCGACCAATCAGCAACGGGCACAGCGACGATGTCATAAAGCAGAGGTCCCCAACTCCAGTCCTCAAGGCCCACCAACAGGTCATGTTTTCAGGATTTCCTTAGTCTTGTCCAGGTAATAACTGCATCACCTGTGCAATGCAAAGGAAATCCTGAAAACATGACCTGTTGGTGGGCCTTGAGGACTGGAGTTGGGGACCTCTGTCATAAAGGACGTAGAAATCCCGCGTTTCTGATTCAGCGACGGGCACAGTATCGACGTAGATGTCATAATGGTTGCCATGGCGACGATGATGTCATAAAGGTTGCCTCGACCAATCAGCGACGGGCACAGTGTGCCGCGAATTCTGGAATCATCATTGTCCATATACTACGGGGACATGCATATTCTAGAATACCCGATGCGTTAGAATCGGTCCGCCATCTAGTATATATATATATATATATGGGGCACAGCTTTATAAGGAGCATCTATGGGGCCATAATCAACGGTACACAGCAATATATATGGGGCACAGCTTTATAAGGAGCATCTATGGGGCCATAATCAAAAGTGCAGAGCATTATATATGGCACAGCTTTATAAGGAGCATCTATGGGGCCATAATGAACAGTGCAGAGCAATATATATATGGCACAGCTTTATAAGGAGCATCTATGGGGCAATAATCAACGGTGCAGAGCAATATATATATATGGGGCACAGCTTTAAGGAGCATCTATGGGGCCATAATCAACGGTGCAGAGCAATACATATGGGGCACAGCTTTATAAGGAGCATCTATGGGGCCATAATCAACGGTGCAGAGCAATATATATGGCACAGCTTTATAAGGAGCATCTATGGGGCCATAATCAACGGTGCAGAGCAATATATATGGCACAGCTTTATAAGGAGCATCTATGGGGCCATAATGAACGGTGCAGAGCAATATATATATGGCATAGCTTTCTATGGAGCATCTATGGGGCCATAATGAACGGTATAGAGCAATATATATGGGGCACAGCTTTATGTGGAGCATCTATGGGGCCATAATGAACGGTGCAGAGCAATATATATGGCACAGCTTTATGTGGAGCATCTATGGGGCCATAATGAACGGTGCAGAGCATTATATATGGCACAGCTTTATAAGGAGCATCTATGGGGCCATAATGAACAGTGCAGAGCAATATATATATGGCACAGCTTTATAAGGAGCATCTATGGGGCAATAATCAACGGTGCAGAGCAATATATATGGCACAGCTTTATAAGGAGCATCTATGGGGCCATAATGAACAGTGCAGAGCAATATATATATGGCACAGCTTTATAAGGAGCATCTATGGGGCAATAATCAACGGTGCAGAGCAATATATATGGCACAGCTTTATAAGGAGCATCTATGGGGCCATAATGAACGGTGCAGAGCATTATATATGGCACAGCTTTATGTGGAGCATCTATGGAGCCATAATGAACGGTGCAGAGCATTGTATACAGCACAGTTGTATATGGAGCATCTATGGGGCAATAATGAAGGGTATGGAGCATCTATTTTTATTTTTGAAATTTACCAGTAGCTGCTGCATTTCCTACCCTAGGCTTATACTCCAGTCAATAAGTTTTCCCAGTTTTTTGTGGCAAAATTAGGGGGGTCAGCTTATACTCGGGTCGGCTTATACTCGAGTATATACAGTAATTTTCCACTCTTATTGCAGTTGAACTGAAATATTAGAGATGAGCCATTCAATTTCAGGACCCTGGTCCAGCGACCACATCAATATTCTGTGACCCAGTGCGATAATCCTGAGAACAGTCTTCTACTTGCTGGCATACCTGTCTCCTCTTTATGTTGGTAAGCATGGTGCAGCATCGTGTGTGCATCACACTAAATAGATGACCTAACGCCATGCTTGCTAATCGGAAGCCAGGGATGCCAACAGGTAAGAGGCTGTTGCATGGCTCACATCCAGCTTTCCCAAAATATTGAGTCCTGCTAACTGTCTTAATTACTTTTTTCTACTTTGAATTTGACCTTCTCACAAGCCCCATACTGATCTTTGCTCCAGTATGGACTGAACACTTCTCAGTTCTTCGGAAAATGTAATCCATCTTCTTCAGTGTTGACATTGGTGAGAGATGACAGGCGGAGTACAGTGTATAGAATATGTATTGATTTATAGGAATTTGGTAGGACGCAAGCATTGTCCATTCAGTACCCTTCCTGCTAACAATAAAGTAATCCCACTGTATCCTTTTGTGAAGAAAAAGGAATTAAAAATCAATTTACTTATTTTTGATGCGATCTAAATCCTATTGCAAGTATACTCACACGTTGGATTCACAGCTCTATGGACCTTCATTGGGAAGACCTTGTTATAGCTCTCATCCATCCTGCATGCATGGATGGTTTTTTTGTTACCGTCAATTATTTTTATTAATTTTTTTTTTTTATGTAAACCTATTTTAAAGGTCTGCTCCATTTATTTCTATAGGTCCTCCTCGATGGAGTGGTATGTATGGAAGGTTGCAAATAATGAGACTTGATAAGCATGGAGTGCAAAGCGTGGTGTTCTGTTTTCTCTTAAAATCTAGTTCGCAGAATTGATCCCAATATACAATAAAACCTTAAACGATTTTCCATGTAGTAAATATCTGTTTAATGTTAAACAGTTAGCTTATTCAATATATTTTAAATGCATGTGCGTAAAACTGCTTTTACATACCTACTGTCATAAAAAGATGTATTTGAAGTCATTTTCATGTGTTGATATTGCAATGCTCTTGACTATTGGTGGTTTGTATTTTACAGCACCACCGCCACCACCTTCAAGAGGTGGCGCTCCACCTCCTCCTTCACACAGCTCAGGTCTCCCACCCCCTCCACCAGCAAGAGGTGGCATTTCAAAACCCCCTCCACCTCCTTCCAGAGCTCCCATGGCTGCACCCCCACCACCTCCACCTTTCAGACCAGGTGCCTCCGGACCGCCACCACCTCCACCTAATAGAATGCATCCTCCACCACCACCAGGTCATTCTTCATCTGCACCTTCAAGTCCACCTCCCCCACCACCTCCACCAATGCAAGGATTCGGATCACCTGCACCACCTCCACCCCCTCCTCCACCTGGTCCACCACCTCCACCTGGACCTCCACCTCTACTTGGTTCGGCAACAGAAAGTGATCATCCTTTTGCACCTCCAGCTGGTAACAAAGCAGCAGTTCTTGAGCAGATTAGGGGAGAACAACCTATACTTAGGAAAGTAGACAATAAGGATAATCGGCCAGTGTCTTCCTCCGGACGAGATGCTCTTCTAGACCAAATACGACAGGGAAAACAGTTAAAGAAACCTGTGAGTAGCCTCAGCACATTTCAACTTCTACAAAACCTTGTTCTTCAAAGTACTGCTTTGCTTTTCTTTCTCCACCTTATCTTGACTATATATGCATTCTATTTACTAGGTGACAAATGAGTCAGAAATTGTTGCACCTACACCTGCTCCTGGAATTGTAGGAGCACTAATGGAAGTAATGCAGAAAAGGAGTAAAGCCATTCATTCTTCAGGTATGGGCAGTACCATGGTTTTAAGCTTACACCCAAAGATGTTGTTTTTATTTAATTGAATTGTCTATATCAGTGTGTTGTAAATTCTATTCTGACAAACTATACTGCGCCCTAAATCTACCCTTTAGTAAAATATGTATGTACAGTATACATACATACATACATACATACATACATACATAGTGCCTTATGAAAGTATTCGTCCCCCCTGGAACTTTTCAACCTTTTCACACATATTGTGCATCAAACATAAAGGTACCAAAGCTAAATATTTGATGAATCAACAAGCCTTACAACGCATTAGATAGGGTGAAATCTGCATTGAAGATCCACCCAGATTAGAAAATTGCAGCACGCTCTTATTTTCATTCAGTTTTTTTAACCCCTTTCCGATGTTGAGCTTAATAGTACGCCCACGTCTGACTCCCTCATTTCGATGGGGGCTCCGGGAGTGAGCCCACATCTTTCTCGGCAGATGTCAGCTGTTTGAACAGCTGACACGTGCCCGGAGCAGCCGTGGGTGGTATCGCAATCCACCTGCAGCTATTAACACATTAACTGCCGCTGTCAAACGCTGACAGGGGCATTTAACATGCATTTCTGGGAATCGCACCAGAAGTCCGCCCATCGGTGATCCCCGTCACGTGATCGCAGTCACCAATGGGTTGGCATGACAACCAGAGGTCTCCTGGAGACCTCTATGGTTGTCACTGTCGGATTGCTATGAGCGCCGCCCGGTGGTCGACGCTCATCGCCTGTATGTAGAAGCACCGAACAGGTTATGGCAGCTTCTTGTCTCCCATAGAGACTATTGAAGCATACCAAATGTGAAAAAAAAGTTTTTAAAAATAAAAGTTCAAATCACCCCCCTTTCACCCCATTCAAAACAATACAAAAAATCAAACGTGCACATATTCATAATCACCTGATCTATCCATGTTCAGAATCACCCGATCTATCAATAAAAGAAAGGATTAACCTAATCACTTAACAGCGTAGTGAGAAAGTCAAAACGCCAGAATTACGTTTTTTTGGTCGCCGTGACATTGCATTAAAATGCAATAACAGGACGATCAAAAGATCGTATTTGCACTAAAATGGTATCATTAAAAACATCAGCTCGGTGCACAAAAAATAAGCCCTCATCCGACCTGAGATCATGAAAAATTGAGATGCTGCTAGTATTGGAAAATGGCACAATTTTTTATTTTTTATTTTTTTTTTTACAAAGTTTGGAATTTTTTTTTTCACCACTTAGCTAAAAAAGCACCTAGACATGTTTGGTGTATATGAACTCGTAATGACCTGAAGAATCATAATGGCATGTCAGTGTTAGCATTTAGTGAACCTAGTAAAAAAGCTAAACAAAAAAACAGTGTGGGATTGCGCTTTTTTGTTGCAATTTCACTGCATTTTGAATTTATTTCCCGTTTTCCAGGACACGATCTGTTATAACCCATGGTGTCATTCAAAAGCACAACTCATCCCGCAAAAAACAAGCCCTCACATGGCCATATTGACGGAAAAATAAAAATGTTATGGCTCTGGGAAGAAAGATAGCAAAAAACGAAACCGCAAAACCAAAAATACCTCCAGTCATGAAACGGTTAAGCAACTTTTGAATGCCCTGTCATTTTTGCATACATATATACACACCGTAACACAGCCAATTTTTTTTTTTTTTTAATTTACTAATCGTGTTTTTCTTTACCTGTTAGATTCTGATGAAGATGAGGACGATGATGAAGACTTTGAGGATGACGATGAATGGGATGATTGATTTACACGTTATATAAATATATATAATATATATTTTTTTTAAGGTGAATGAATACTAAACACTACTTTCTGTCTGACTTCTGTAAAATGATCATGTAAATGGTTTACCAATCTGCTGTATATTTTTGTTGCCTTTTTGCTTTTTTAATATTCTGTGCAATACCTCATTGGAAATGCAAAGTTTTGTCATTACGCTGCACACAAATCTTCCTCCTGCTAACTGTGTGCATACGGACATTACATAACTGCTCACATTAGTGAATCTGTAACATCTGCGTGACGAGATCTCCCTCCGGAACTGTCAGTGACAGAACAACCTTTAATGTAATTGTTATAATGGAAAAAAAACACTATTTTCTTACCCTGATTTTTCTCTATCTAAATTTCTTATTGAAATCTAGTCTAGCACTACGTTCTTTTTTTAAGTCATGCTGATCTTTGCTAATTATGCCCCTCATTTTGAACTCGAAGCTAAATGTATGTTAAGTATGTTGTTCCTTGTTTTTTGTTTAGCACTTTTTATTTTGTTTTTTTGACACTACAACAAATTGGATGGTATTATCGCAGCCACTACCAATAATGCTAATAACTCATTTTACAAAGTTCTATTTTAATAGCAATATTAATTGACTGTTTGGTTAAACAGTTTTATATCCAGTACCTTGTGAAAAAAAAAAAAAGTATGAAACACGGTACACCAACTAAGGATTGGTGATATTTAACCTAAATGTCGAGTAGAACTGACATAGCAATGCTACATGAGGCCACTGCTGATCCTAACTGCATTAACCACGTGGACACATTGATAGTTTATACACTACTACACTTTCTATCAGAAATGGTGCCAGTGGCCACTTTTATTCTTCTGCTTGCTTCTCTACTGTAAGGTTAAGTTTCTGAATGCGTACAGGCCACGTTGCAGAAGCTCCAGTATACATTCAGTGCCGTTTATTGTGCTGCGTTCCTTTATGTATCCAATAGCAAACACTACAACACAATCATACCGAAAAAAACTATCTTGAATGGCAAATGAATATTAGTCTATATGGTAAAATAAACACTAATATGTTATGAACCTGCCTATTGCAATGCTCTATTATCTATTGTATAGTTTTGGGGATCAGAGGTTGGCATTCATATGAAATAAAGAATACACTTTGTATAAATAGTCGATATTTACTTCCATTCACATACATACTATCTTATCATATATGGCGGCATCTGGTATCGTCAGGGGCAAACATTATGTGGTTAAGGGGTCACAATAAATAAGTTCCTGTTTGGCTTTCATTGTAAATGTTACTGGCTGTTAATAACTAATATATGGTTAAGTGTGACAGGCTGGTCCTGTTTCATTTTATATTCTGGAAATCCTAAGTATTGGACTATCAATAATCATGCAATTAAAGTGATCATGTAAACGTTATAGTGTATTTTATACATAATTAGATCTCTATTTACCATGGGCTCTCATTCTGCGTAGATGTGACATGAAATATATTCAGTATGTCCACTTGTATTTTTTACTTAGTATCAATTGTATTTCACCATTAGAGATGAGCAAATTTGTTCGGATTTGGTTCTGAATATGATCAGCATCAAATATTGTTTTTGCAAAATTCGTCGAACACATCAGAACGTCATTTGAGTCAATGGGAGTAGATATTACCAAAGATGTTCAGAACTGGTCATTAAACATTCGGCACGAATATGTTGAAATCAGACTCGGGGTAAAAAACTAACAATTTTGCTCCTCTCCACTCCCCATCCTGATTTACGACGGAAGGCTGTGCTCACTAGTCTGTTTTTGCTGGATGTAGCCACAATAGTGGGAGGTTGTTAGTATCTAATCCTGATATTTTCATCTAAACAAAATCTAAAGGGTAGCTGGTGCTATGGGATCTAGATCCAGGAGATTTCACAAAGAACCGGTAAGAGAAATGCTTAAAAAAACAGTTTTATGGTCAAAGATCAAATCTATAGTGCTCATAATCATAGGAAGAACTGCTGTGTATATGATTTTTGGTCTTCTAATGAGTTGCACAACCATTGTCGTGTCCCTGTTAGCATTGTGTCTATAATCAGTGTGTTGTAAATTCTATTCTCACAAACTATACTGCCCCCTAAATCTACCCTTTAGTAAAATATGTATGTACAGAATGTATACATACATACCTACTTGCATACATACAGCCTTATGAAAGTATTTGGCCCCCTGGAACTTTTCAACCTTTTCACACATATTGTGCATCAAACATAAAGATACCAAAGCTAAATATTTGATGAAGAATCAACAAGTGGAACACAATTGTGAAGTTAAATGAAATTTATTGGTTATTTTACATTTTTGTGGAAATTCAAAAACTGAAAAGTGGGGCGTGCAATATTATTCAGCCCCTTTAACTTGATACTTTGTTGTGCCACCTTTTGCTGCGATTACAGCTGCAAGTCGCTTGCGGTATGTCTCTATCAGTTTTGTACGTCGAGAGACTGAAATTCTTGCCCATTCTTCCTTGGCAAACAGCTCGAGCTCAGTGAGGTTTGATGGAGATTGTTTGTGAACAGCAGTTTTCAGCTCTTTCCACAGATTCTCGATTGGATTGAGGTTTGGACTTTGACTTGGCCATTCTAACACCTGGATACGTTTATTTGTGAACCATTCCATTGTAGATTTTGCTCTGTTTGGGATCATTGTCTTGTTGGAAGACAAATCTCCGTCCCAGTCTCAGGTCTTTTGCAGACTCAAACAGGTTTTCTTCAAGAATGGTCCTGTATTTGGCTCCATCCATCTTTCCATCAATTTTAACCATCTTCCCTGTCTGCTGAAGAAAAGCAGGCCCAACCATGATGCTGCCACCACCATGTTTGACAGTGGGGATGGTGTGTTCAGGGTGATAAGCTGTGTTGCCTTTACGCCAAACATATCGTTTGACATTGTTGTCAAAAAGTTCGATTTTGGTTTCATCTGACCAGAGCGTCGTCTTCCACATGTTTCGTGTATCCCAGGTGGCTTGTTGCAAACTTTAAACAACACTTTTTATGGATATCTTTGAGAAATGGCTTTCTTGCCACTCTTCCATAAAGGCCAGATTTGTGCAGTGTATGAGTGATTGTTGTCCTATGGTCAGACTGTCCCACCTCAGCTGAAGATCTCTGCAGTTCATCCAGAGTGATCATGGGCTTCTTGGCTGCATCTCTGATCAGTCTTCTCCTTGTTTGAGATGAAAGTTTAGAGGGACGACCGGGTCTTGGTAGATTTGCAGTGGTATGATACTCCTTCCATTTCAATATGATCAGTGCTCCTTGGGATGTTTAAAGTTTTGGTAATCATTTTGTATCCAAATCCGGCTTTAAACTTCTCCACAACAGTATCACGGACCTGCCTGTTGTGTTCCTTGGTCTTCGTGATGCTCTCTGTGCTTCAAACAGAACCCTGAGACTATCACAGAGCAGGTGCATTTATAAGGAGACTTAATTACACACAGGTGGATTATATTTTTCATCATTATTATTATTATTATTATTATTATTTATTGTTATAGCGCCATTTATTCCATGGCGCTTTACATGTGAGGAGGGCATTTAGGACAACATTGGATCATTCAGAGATCCACAATGAACTTCTGGAGTCTGTTTGCTGCACTGAAAGTAAAGGGGCCGAATAATATTGCATGCCCCACTTTTCAGTTTTTGAATTTCCACAAAAATTTAAAATAACCAATAAATTTTGTTTAACTTCACAATTTTGCGTTCCACTTGTTGATTCTTCATCAAAAATTTACATTTGGCAACTTTATGTTTGAAGCATGATATGTGGGAAAAGGTTGAAAAGTTCCAGGGGGCCGAATACTTTCGCAATGCACTGTGTGTGTGTGTGTGTTCTCTCAAATAAAGGGAACACTAAAATACTACATCCTACATGAAATATTCCAGTAGTTATTCTCTATTCATGGCATAATGTAATGCGTTGAATAATAAAACCTAAAAAGGATAAATGTAAATCAAAACTAATATCCCATGGAGGTCTGGATTTGGAATGATACTCAAAATCAAAGTGGAAAATCAAATTACAGACTGACCCAACTTCAGTAGAAGTGTCTCAAGACAAGGAAATAATGCTCAGTAGTGTGTGTTTTCCACGTGCCTGTATGACGTCCCTACAACACCTGGGTATGCTCCTGAAGGGACCTGGTTTAAAACATCAGTGAGCTCTTGGCCAGTCTGTGGCATTGGTGGATGGAATGAGAGATGGTCTCCCAGATGTGCTCGATTGGATTCAGGTTTGGGGAATGGGCAGGCCAGTCCATAGCATCAATTCCTTCATCATACAGGAACTGCTAACACACTTCAGCAACATGAGGTCTAGCATTGTCATGCATCATAAATAACCCAGGGCCCACTGCACCTTCATATGGTCTCACAATGGGTCTGAGGATCTCATCCTGGTACGTAATGGCAGTCAGGATACCTTTGGTTAGCACACAGATGGCTGTGCGGCCCTCCAAAGAAATGCCTCCCCACACCATTACTGGCTCCAAAGAAATGCCTCCCCACACCATTACTGGCCCACTGCCCAACCGGTCATGCTGAAAGATGTTGCAGGCAGCAGATCGCTCTCCACGGCATCTCCAGACACTGTCACATGTGCTCAGCGTGAACCTGCTTTCATCTGTTAAGAGCACAGGGCGCCAGTGGCAAATTGGTATTCTGTAGCAAATGCCTAGCGTCCTGCATGGTGTTAGGCTGTGAGCAAAATCCCCATTTGTGGAAGTCGGGCACTCAGACCATCCTCATGGAGTCGGTTTCTAACCGTTTGTGCAGACACATGCACATTTGTGGCCTGCTGAAGGTAATTTTGCAGGACTCTGGAAGTGCTCCTCCTGTACCTCCTTGCACAAAGGCTGAAGTAGCGGTCTTGCTGCTGGGTTGTTGCCTTTCTACAGCCCCCTACACATCTTCTGGTGTACTGACATGTATCCTGGTAGCGCCTCTGGACACTACGCTGACAGACGCAGCAAACCTTCTTGCAACGATTTGCCATCCTGGATGAGCTGCACTACCTGACCCACTTGTGTGGGTTGTAGAGTCTGTCTCATGCTACCACGAGTGTGAAAGCACAACCAACATTCAAAAGAGACCAAAACATCAGCCAGAAAGCGTTGGTACCGAGATGTGGTCTCTGGTCCCCACCTGCAAAACAACTCCTTTATTGAGTGTGTCTAGATAATTGCCAATAATTTCCATCTGTTGTCTATTCCATTTGCACAACAGCATGTGAAATTGATTGTCAAACAGTGTTGCTTTCTGAGTGGACAGTTTGATTTCACAGAAGTTTGATTTACTTTAAGTTATATTCCGTTGTTTGTGTTCCCTTTATTTTTTTTGAGAAGTGTGTGTATATATACAGTACAGACCAAAAGTTTGGACACACCTCATTTAAAGATTTTTCTGCATTTTCATGACTGAAAATTGTACATTCACACTGAAGGCATCAAAACTATGAATTAACACATGTGGAATTATATACTTAACAAAAAAGTGTAAAACAACTGAAATTGTTTTATATTCTAGGTTCTTCAAAGTAGCCACCTTTTGCTTTGATGACTTCTTTGCACACTCTTGGTATTCTGTTGATGAGCTTCAAGAGGTAGTCACCAGAAATGGTCTTCCAACAATCTTGAAAGAGTTCCCAGAGATGCTTAGCACTTGTTGGCCCTTTTGCCTTCACTCTGCGGTCCAGCTCACCCCAAACCATCTCAGTTGGGTTCAGGTCTGGTGACTGTGGAGGCCAGGTCATCTGGCGTAGCACCCAATCACTGTCCTCCTTGGTCAAATAGCCCTTACACAGCCTGGAGGTGTGTTTGGGGTCATTGTCCTATTGAAAAATAAATGATGGTCCAACTAAACACAAACCGGATGGAATAGCATGCAGCTGCAAGATGCTGTGGTAGCCATGCTGGTTCAGTATGCCTTCAATTTTGAATAAATCCCCAACAGTGTCACCAGCAAAGCACACCCACACCATCACACTTCCTCCTCCATGCTTCATGGGGGGAACCAGGCATGTAGAGTTCATCCGTTCAACTTTTCTGTGTCGCACAACGGTGGTTGGAACCAAAGATCTCAGATTTGGACTCAACAGACCAAAGCACAGATTTCAACTGGTCTAATGTCCATTCCTTGTGTTCTTTAGCCCAAACAAGTCTCTTCTGCTTGTTGCCTCTCCTTAGCAGTGGTTTCCTAGCAGCTATTTTACTATGAAGGCCTGCTGCACAAAGTCTCCTCTTAACAGTTGTTGTAGAGATGTATCTGCTGCTAGAACTCTGTGTGGAATTGACCTGGTCTCTAATCTGAGCTGCTGTTAACCTGCGATTTCTGAGGCTGGTGACTTGGATAAATATATCCTCGGAAGCAGAGGTGACGCTTTGTCTTCCTTTCCTGGGGCGGTCCTCATGTGAGCCAGTTTTTTTGTAGCGCTTGATGGTTTTTGCCACTGCACTTGGGGACACTTTCAAAGTTTTCCCAATTTTTCAGACTGACTGTCCTTCATTTCTTAACCCCTTCAGGACATGCCCCGTACTAGTACAACGCATGCCGTGTCTCCCCGTTTGATGTGGGCTCCAGCGGTGAGCCCACATCAAAGTCGCAACATGTCAGCTGTTTTGTACAGCTGACATGTGCGCGCAATAGCTGACAGGCATTTAACCGGAGCTTCCGGCCGCGCGGCCGGAAATCCACGCATCGCTGACCCTCGTCACATGATCGGGGGTCAGCGATGCGTCAGGATGGTAACCATAGAGGTCCTTGAGACCTCTAAGGTTACTGATGCCGGTTTACTGTGAGCGCCACCCTGTGGTTGGCGCTCATAGCAAGCCTGCAATTCAGCTACGTAGCAGTGATCTGATGATCGCTGCTATATAGCAGAGCCGATACAGTTGTGCCAGCTTATATTGAAACTCACAGAAAAGAGCATGGGTCCCAAATAATGACAAGTTACTGTCAGATTGACTGAATGTATATACCCATATATTAGAGGACTAATAAGTGTATACTCCCAGAATACATTTTAACACAAAGAAAATTGGAGTTCCATACACATAGAGATGTGATAAAAAAGTAAGTACACTTTATTGAAAATACAAAGACATACAACAATGTAGATAAAAAGGACGAAAACATCTAGTAAAGAGGGAAGTTCCCACTTTGTGAACAAGCATACGCGAAACGCGCGTCAGGGGGGGTCGATCCGGTACCTCGGCATTTGCTTCTTCTACACCATGGGTAAGACAATTTCCTATTAGATATACTACTACCGCTCTATTACTTTTTTTGTGTG
Organism: Ranitomeya imitator; assembly: GCF_032444005.1. Lineage (NCBI taxonomy): Eukaryota > Metazoa > Chordata > Amphibia > Anura > Dendrobatidae > Ranitomeya > Ranitomeya imitator. The sequence goes on along the minus strand of NC_091285.1, from coordinate 323,109,366 downwards.
CTGGCCACTACGACAAGCATTAGGGCACACGTTTATATGTAGGCATTCAGTGATCTTAATACACACTGCTGATATATGAACTGGGTGCAATATAATCATTATAGAGCGGTATATACTAACACCTTGGTGTGAATCTGTTTACTTATTGGTTTTGCTGAGGATTTACTTATTTCTTTACTAGGTGTTTTCGTCCTTTTTATCTACATTGTTGTATGTCTTTGTATTTTCAATAAAGTGTACTTACTTTTTATCACATCTCTATGTGTATGGAACTCCAATTTTCTTTATGTTAAAAAGTTGTGCCAGCTTCTAGCCTCCCATGGAAATAAAAATGAAATAAAACAAAATCAAACCTACACATATTTGGTATCGCCGCGTTCAGAATCGCCCGATCTATCAATAATAAAAGCATTAACCTGATCGCTAAACAGCGTAGCAAGAAAAAAATTAAAAGCGCCAGAATTACGTTTTTTTCGGTCGCCGTGTCATTGCATTAAAATGCAGTATGGGCGATCAAAAGAACGTATATCTGCACAAAAGTGGTATCATTAAAAACATCAGCACGGAACGTAAAAAATAAGCCCTCACCTGACCCAAGATCCCGAAAAATGGAGACGCTACGGGTATCGGAAAAACGGTGCAATTTTTTTTTTTTTTTTAAGCAAAGTTTAGAAATTTTTTTTCACCACTTAGATAAAAAATAACCTAGTCATGTTAGGTGTCTATGAACTCGTACTGACCTGGAGAATGATAATATCAGGTCAGTTTTAGCATTTAGTGAAACTAGCATAAAAGCCAAACAAAAAAAACAAGTGTGGGATTGCACTTTTTTTGCAATTTCACCGCACTTGGAATTGTTTTCCCGTTTTCTAGTACAAGACATTGTAAAACCAATGGTGTCGTTCAAAAGTACAACTCGTCCCGCAAAAAATAAGCCCTCAGATGACCATATTGACAGAAGAATAAAAAAGTTATGGGTCTGGGAAAGAGGGGAGCGAAAAACAAAAAAGGGCTGCGGCGTGAAGGTGTTAAAGTAATGATGGCTACACGTTTTTCTTTACTTACGGTAGCTGCTTTTTTCTTGCCATAATACAAATTCTAAGGCTGCCTTCACACTAGCAGTATTTGGTCATTATTTTACATCAGTATTTGTAAGCCAAAACCAGGAGTGGGTGATAAATACAGAAGTGGTGCGGGTGTTTCTATTATAAAAAAATAAATAAAACCAATTCTTCAGCTGTGATTTGTATATTCAGCCTCCCAAAGATCGTAGTAAGGCTCAGCTCATGTTTATCCTACGCTCCATGCTGAGTGCTTGCACCCGGGTTTCCATGTAAATCTTTGAAATATGTCATTTAGGCGGAAGATTCCCTATAATGAGGCAGATGGAGGCCATGCAGACCTATGATCTGGCGGAGTCCGTCTTTTTAGGCATGCATAAAAGTGTGGTCCATCAGTTTTCTGCACCTCTGAAAAGGACAACGCTGAATAGGGGCCAGAGTAACTTTGCTGCTGCATTATAGTGAATGGAAGCCTCAGTGGGTTTCGTCTGAACCACTTCACTCGGAGATTTAGATGTGACCCCTGTTGTAAGTGATCATTGTAGAGCGCTGGATAAATGTGATCCCAAATGTTATGTAAAATGTTCCCAACAAAGGCTTCAACTCAATCCAGAATAAAAAATGTCCCCACTCCGGTCCGTCATCTGTTAATGAAAATATAGGGGACGTCCACCTTACTGGTAGTACAAAGGCTCTGGAAAAGTGCTCTAGCTCCTCGCCCCTCAAAAGAAATTCAGCAAATTCTGCACTCCGAAATCCGAAAGTTCCCTCCATTCTGGGCTCCAGTTACCGAAACCACTTTTAGCATCCACATGTTTGGCATTTCTGTAGTGATGACGGCATGCCTAAAATTTATAGGTATATGTTTTCTGAAGCTGGGGCTGGGCACCGCAAAACACACGCACCCGTGGAGTCAAAATAGTCACTACAGCTGTAGATAAATTCCCAAAGGGGTATAATTTCCAAAATGGGGTCACTTGATGGGGGATTCTGCTCTTCTAGCACTTGAAAGCTCTGTGTATGCTCTGTCTGCAAACTATTTTAGCAAACTCTGCGCTCCAGGAGGATAGCCCTCTGTTCCTCCCAAGTCTCACCGTATGGCTAAGGCCAGGATCACACACAGCAAGATACGGCCAAGTCTCGCTGGTTGAAACCAAGCTCTGGCACCAGCACTCCGGAGCGGAGCGTGCAGCCGCACAGCAATACATGGAGCCGCACGCTCCGCTCCGGAGTGCCGGTGCCAGAGCTTGGTTTTAACCTGCGAGACTCGGCCGTATCTCGCTGTAGTGTGACTCCGGCCTAAGCAGTACTGTGCAGCCTCATATGGGAAAACAAAAAACTTAGTGAAAAAACTAAATAAAAAAAAAAAATACAAAAATTGTTTCCTCCATTTCCTTCCACTCCCTTATTTATTTTAGGGCTACTTCCAGTATGGGAGCACTCAGAACTATGATTAAGAACCAGTCGAAACACGTAAGGCCATGAGTTTCCCTGGTTACTTGCCTTTTTTTCTAAATTTAATGGTTTATGCCAAAATTTTAACCATGTTATACATTAAAGATTTTTGCTTTTAAATAATTTTTCACCAATGGATCTGCTGGTGGATACCTTTCCTTCTTTGATGCAGCCACGTATGGGGTATTTCCACATTCTGATTTCGTTGTCATTTTTATTAGTTTCCCAGTGTGAAAATGTAAGATCTGGGGCTAAAACAACATTTTGGTGGTAAAAACGTGATTCTTTTGTCTTCGCTACCCAATGGTATAAAATTCTTTGGTGTCAATATGATCACTGCACCTTTAGATTAATTCATTAAGAAGAGTAATTTGTAAAACGGGGTCACTTATGGGGGTATTGCTGTTCTCGCACCTCAGGGGCTCTACCAATGTGACGTGGCACCCTCAAACCATTCCAGCAAAATCTGAACTCCAATATGGTGCTTCTTCACTTCTGACCTTTGCACTGTGCCTCAAAAGTCATTTTTGACCACATATGTCGTATTGGTGTACCCTTGCGAACATGCACTACTAATTTTGGAGTCCATTTTCCCCTATTAACCTTGTGAAAACCAAAAGTTGTGGCTAAAAAATGTTTTTGTAATTTTTCCTTCCACATTCCAGTAATTCCTGTGAAGCACCCGAAGGGTTAATAAGCTTCTGGAATATGGTTTTGAGTACCTTGAAAGTTGCAGTTTTTAGAATGGTGTCACTTTTGGGTATTTTGTGTCATATCGGCTCCTCAGTCACTTCAAATGTGATGTCCCTGTACATTTTGTTGGAAAAAAGATTGCTGGTCAATTTTTAACCTTTATAACTTCCTAACAAAAAATAAAGTTTTTTAAAAAATGGTGCTGATGTAAAGTAGACATGTGGGAAACTTTATTTATTTACTATTTTCTGTAACATAACTCTTAGGCATAATAAAAGTTTGAAAATTGAAAAATTTTCCAAATTTTGGCCAAATTTCTGATATTATCATAAATAAATGTAAGTCATAACGAACAAGTTTTACCGCTATCATAAAGTATAATATGTCACAAGAAAACATTCTCAGATTGTAGATCTGTTGAAGCTTTCCAGAGTAAGGCTATGTGCACATGTTCAGGATTTCTCGCAGAAAATTCCTGAGAAAAACCTGAAATTTTCTGCAAGAAATCTGCATGCGTTTTTGCCGCGTTTTTGATGCGTTTTTTTCTGGACATTTCCCAATGCATTTTGTAGTGGGAAATCCTCAAAAAAAACGCAAAATTAATGAACATGCTGCGTTTTTTACCGCGATGCGTTTTTTTCGCGGGAAAAAACGCATCATATGCACAAAACATGCGGAATTCATTCTAAATGATGGGATGCTTATTGTATGCTGTTTTTTGCAGTTTTATAGCGTTTTTGTCGGGAAAAACGCGAAAAAACAGCAACGTGTGCACACAGCCTAAATGCCTCACAAAGTGACACTGGTCAGAATTGTAAAATTTGGCCTGGTCATGAAGGTAGAAAACAGGCTTCGGGGTGAAGGGGTTAAAATGTGACCAGTCTCTTGGCAAATGGGAAACCACTGGCTGTGTTTATTCCACTGCTTTACTATGGATTCTACTGGAGAATCTTGCTACAAGCAACCCCACAAATTAGCTGTGCGTTTAGACCGAACACATTGAAGATAAAGGGAATGTCAGCAGGTATTTATGTAATCTGGCAGCAGCACTATATAGGGACAGAGACCCTGATTCTAGCAATGTTTCACTTAAAGGGAACCTGTCACCTGAATTTGGCGGGACTGGTTTTCGGTCATATGGGCAGAGTTTTCGGGTGTTTGATTCACCCTTTCCTTACCCGCTGGCTGCATGCTGGCCGCAATATTGGATTGAAGTTCATTCTCTGTCCTCCGTAGTACTCGCCTGCGCAAGGCAAACATATAACCTTTTTTGATACATTTTTATTTGCCATTTGTTACTATTCATATACTTTGGTATTCTAATCACCTTCACAGCAAAAAATGAAACTATTTCAGTGAAAAATCATTGCAGTAGATGTTTAATCTGTTTGGCATTTTTTTGCCATTTTCCTTAACCCCTTTCTGACCTCGGACGGGATAGTACGTCCGAGGTCAGATCCCCTGCTTTGATGCAGGGCTCCGCGGTGAGCCCGCATCAAAGCCGGGACATGTCAGCTGTTTTGAACAGCTGACATGTGCCCGTAATAGGCGCGGGCAGAATCGCGATCTGCCCGCACCTATTAACTAGTTAAATGCCGCTGTCAAACGCAGACAGCGACATTTAACTACCGCTTCCGGCCGGGCGGCCGGAAATGACGTCATCGCCGACCCCCGTCACATGATCGGGGGTCGGCGATGCGTCAGGATGGTAACCATAGAGGTCTTAGAGACCTCTATGGTTACTGATCACCGGTGGCTGTGAGCGCCACCCTGTGGTCGGCGCTCACAGCACCCCTCCATTTCTGCTACATAGCAGCGATCAGCAGATCGCTGCTATGTAGCAGAGGCGATCGAGTTGTTCCAGCTTCTAGCCTCCCATGGAGGCTATTGAAGCATGGCAAAAGTTAAAAAAAAAAAGTTAAAAAAAATATAAAAGTTTAAATCACCCCCCTTTCACCCCAATCAAAATAAATCAACTAAAAAAAAATCAAATCTACACATATTTGGTATGGCCACGCTCAGAATCGCCCGATCTATCAATTAAAAAAAGCATTAACCTGATTGCTAAACGGCGTAGCGAGAAAAAAATTAGAAATGCCAGAATTAAGTTTTTTAGGTCGCCGCGACATTGCATTAAAATGCAATAACGGGCGATCAAAAGAACGTATCTGCACCAAGATGCTATCATTAAAAACGTCATCTCGGCACGCAAAAAATAAGCCCTCAACCGACCCCAGATCACGAAAAATGGAGACGCTACAAGTATCGGAAAATGGCGCAATTTTTTTTTTTTTAGCAAAGTTTGGAATTTTATTTCACCACTTAGATAAAAAATAACCTAGTCATGTTAGGTGTCTATGAACTCGTAATGACCTAGAGAATCACAATGGCAAGTTAGTTTTAGCATTTAGTGAACCTAGCAAAAAAGCCAAACAAAAAACAAGTGTGGGATTGCACTTTTTTTGCAATTTCACTGCACTTGGAATTTTTTTCCCGTTTTCTAGTACACGACATCCTAAAACCAATGAGGTCGTTCAAAAGTACAACTCGTCCCGCAAAAAATAAGCCCTCACATGGCCAAATTGACGGAAAAATAAAAAAGTTATGGCTCTGGGAAGGAGGGGAGTGAAAAACGAACACGGAAAAACTAAAAAACCCAAGGTCATGAAGGGGTTAATATTCAAGACAATGTAGAAATATGATTGCTCCAAAATGGCACATGAGAATGTACCTTTCTAGAAATAAAAAAAAAAAGTCTATAGATTTACCACAAAAAAAAACAAAATCCAGAAAATCACATTATATGATTTTTAAATAATGAAATTGCATATTATAGAACAAAATAAGTACGGTATTTGCTCACCTACCATGTGACAACCTACATGGTGAGCTGCAGCATGTGCTACATGTTCACAGATCGACCAGAAGAAGAATTAAATTTCACCTGTCAGAAGTGTAGACTAGTGGCCCTTTTAGAAGAAAAGGTGCGGGGTCTGGAAGAAAGAATAGCAACTTTGAAACTCATCAAAGAGAATGAAGACTTTCTAGACAGAACAGAAGCATCTCTACTGGTCACAGAAGGTGAAAAAAGTGTCAGAGAACCTCCAAAAGCAGATGAGTGGAAGCATGTGACCAAAAGAAGCAAGAAGACCATGGAGAAATCACCAACCACACAACTGAAGAACCGATATCAAATCTTTGTAGAGGATGAAGATGGCACACCTAAGGATGAAGCAATACCAGCAAGCAAAAAAGAAAAGGGCACACAGCAACAAGTGACAGCAAAAAGTACAGCCAAGAAGCAACGAAGAGTGGTGGTGGTGGGAGACTCACTACTGAGAGGCACAGAAGCAGCCATCTGCAGACCGGACATAACTGCAAGAGAAGTATGCTGCCTTCCAGGTGCGATGATCAAGGATGTGACCGATAGGATACCAAAGCTCTTCAACTCCAAGGACGTCCACCCATTTCTTCTGATACATGTTGGCACCAATGACACGGCAAGGAAGGACCTACCGACAATCTGCAAAGACTTTGAAGAGTTGGGGAAGAAAGTAAAGGAACTGGATGCACAGGTAGTTTTTTCTTCTATCCTTCCAGTAGACGGACATGGCACCAGGAGATGGAACAGGATCCTTGATGCAAACAACTGGCTAAGACGATGGTGCAGACAACAAGGATTCGGATTCCTGGACCACGGTGTGAATTACTTGTACGATGGACTCCTCGCCAGAGACGGACTACACCTCAACAAACCTGGGAAACACACATTCGCCAGAAGACTCGCTACACTCATCAGGAGGGCGTTAAACTAGAAGAAGAGGGGACGGGAAGAAAAACATTAGACTTGAACAAAGAAGATCCAGGAAAACATACTCAGAAGGGAGGTAAGAACATTTCTAAAACAATCCACAGCGAGGAGATTGGAACAAAACAAAATCCTCTAAACTGCATGCTCGCAAACGCCAGAAGCCTGACAAACAAGATGGAAGAACTAGAAGCAGAAATATCTACAGGTAACTTTGACATAGTGGGAATAACCGAGACATGGTTAGATGAAAGCTATGACTGGGCAGTTAACTTACAGGGTTACAGTCTGTTTAGAAAGGATCGTAAAAATCGGAGAGGAGGAGGGGTTTGTCTCTATGTAAAGTCTTGTCTAAAGTCCACTTTAAGGGAGGATATTAGCGAAGGAAATGAGGATGTCGAGTCCATATGGGTCGAAATTCATGGAGGGAAAAATGGTAACAAAATTCTCATTGGGGTCTGTTACAAACCCCCAAATATAACAGAAACCATGGAAAGTCTACTTCTAAAGCAGATAGATGAAGCTGCAACCCATAATGAGGTCCTGGTTATGGGGGACTTTAACTACCCGGATATTAACTGGGAAACAGAAACCTGTGAAACCCATAAAGGCAACAGGTTTCTGCTAATAACCAAGAAAAATTATCTTTCACAATTGGTGCAGAATCCAACCAGAGGAGCAGCACTTTTAGACCTAATACTATCTAATAGACCTGACAGAATAACAAATCTGCAGGTGGTCGGGCATCTCGGAAATAGCGACCACAATATTGTACAGTTTCACCTGTCTTTCACTAGGGGGACTTGTCAGGGAGTCACAAAAACACTGAACTTTAGGAAGGCAAAGTTTGACCAGCTTAGAGATGCCCTTAATCTGGTAGACTGGGACAATATCCTCAGAAATAAGAATACAGATAATAAATGGGAAATGTTTAAGAACATCCTAAATAGGCAGTGTAAGCGGTTTATACCTTGTGGGAATAAAAGGACTAGAAATAGGAAAAACCCAATGTGGCTAAACAAAGAAGTAAGACAGGCAATTAACAGTAAAAAGAAAGCATTTGCACTACTAAAGCAGGATGGCACCATTGAAGCTCTAAAAAACTATAGGGAGAAAAATACTTTATCTAAAAAACTAATTAAAGCTGCCAAAAAGGAAACAGAGAAGCACATTGCTAAGGAGAGTAAAACTAATCCCAAACTGTTCTTCAACTATATCAATAGTAAAAGAATAAAAACTGAAAATGTAGGCCCCTTAAAAAATAGTGAGGAAAGAATGGTTGTAGATGACGAGGAAAAAGCTAACATATTAAACACCTTCTTCTCCACGGTATTCACGGTGGAAAATGAAATGCTAGGTGAAATCCCAAGAAACAATGAAAACCCTATATTAAGGGTCACCAATCTAACCCATGAAGAGGTGCGAAACCGGCTAAATAAGATTAAAATAGATAAATCTCCGGGTCCGGATGGCATACACCCACGAGTACTAAGAGAACTAAGTAATGTAATAGATAAACCATTATTTCTTATTTTTAGGGACTCTATAGCGACAGGGTCTGTTCCACAGGATTGGCGCATAGCAAATGTGGTGCCAATATTCAAAAAGGGCTCTAAAAGTGAACCTGGAAATTATAGGCCAGTAAGTCTAACCTCTATTGTTGGTAAAATATTTGAAGGGTTTCTGAGGGATGTTATTCTGGATTATCTCAATGAGAATAACTGTTTAACTCCATATCAGCATGGGTTTATGAGAAATCGCTCCTGTCAAACCAATCTAATCAGTTTTTATGAAGAGGTAAGCTATAGGCTGGACCACGGTGAGTCATTGGACGTGGTATATCTCGATTTTTCCAAAGCGTTTGATACCGTGCCGCACAAGAGGTTGGTACACAAAATGAGAATGCTTGGTCTGGGGGAAATTGTGTGTAAATGGGTTAGTAACTGGCTTAGTGATAGAAAGCAGAGGGTGGTTATAAATGGTATAGTCTCTAACTGGGTCGCTGTGACCAGTGGGGTACCGCAGGGGTCAGTATTGGGACCTGTTCTCTTCAACATATTCATTAATGATCTGGTAGAAGGTTTACACAGTAAAATATCGATATTTGCAGATGATACAAAACTATGTAAAGCAGTTAATACAAGAGAAGATAGTATTCTGCTACAGATGGATCTGGATAAGTTGGAAACTTGGGCTGAAAGGTGGCAGATGAGGTTTAACAATGATAAATGTAAGGTTATACACATGGGAAGAAGGAATCAATGTCACCATTACACACTGAATGGGAAACCACTGGGTAAATCTGACAGGGAGAAGGACTTGGGGATCCTAGTTAATGATAAACTTACCTGGAGCAGCCAGTGCCAGGCAGCAGCTGCCATGGCAAACAGGATCATGGGGTGCATTAAAAGAGGTCTGGATACACATGATGAGAGCATTATACTGCCTCTGTACAAATCCCTAGTTAGACCGCACATGGAGTACTGTGTCCAGTTTTGGGCACCGGTGCTCATGAAGGATATAATGGAACTAGAGAGAGTACAAAGGAGGGCAACAAAATTAATAAAGGGGATGGGAGAACTACAATACCCAGATAGATTAGCGAAATTAGGATTATTTAGTCTAGAAAAAAGACGACTGAGGTGCGATCTAATAACCATGTATAAGTATATAAGGGGACAATACAAATATCTCGCTGAGGATCTGTTTATACCAAGGAAGGTGACGGGCACAAGGGGGCATTCTTTGCGTCTGGAGGAGAGAAGGTTTTTCCACCAACATAGAAGAGGATTCTTTACTGTTAGGGCAGTGAGAATCTGGAATTGCTTGCCTGAGGAGGTGGTGATGGCGAACTCAGTCGGGTTCAAGAGAGGCCTGGATGTCTTCCTGGAGCAGAACAATATTGTATCATACAATTAGGTTCTGTAGAAGGACGTAGATCTGGGGATTTATTATGATGGAATATAGGCTGAACTGGATGGACAAATGTCTTTTTTCGGCCTTACTAACTATGTTACTATGTTACCAACCAGCAAGAATTCTGTCTCTCATAGACCTGTTAGTTTTTCTTTATTCTTCAAATTCTTATTTTTGTGTATGTATGTATATGTGTGTGTATTATAGTTTTGTGTGTATACCAAAATGTTTCTTTAAAAACAAAGAAGCATACATTTTACGTGGCAGACAGAAGTGCTGTAAGCACAGAAATGAGTAGTAAAATTAGCCTGATCCCCATATCAAAATTAGCTGCCTTTATTTGGACCTTTTAAAAGTGTATTCTCATGTTTTTAAATTGCTTTATTTAGCATGAAAATAATTAGTTTTGCAATTGACTTGCTTTGTCTATCTTCTACTGTGATAGCTTTTAGCTTCCATAGTGTAATCCCTTGAAAATAAGCTGTAAACAGTTAACTCCTAAGATCCCAGTCAGCTCCTTCCAGCTTATTGATTTCTATAGTCGTTAGCTGTTCACCTCCTTGTCAGATCCTTACAAGCTGCTCTTATCAGGCCTGCATAATCACAATTCTTACAAGCTGCTCAAGAGTAGAGACAGTTACAAAACGTTTGGGTTCAGGTACCAGAACAGTACCCGACCCCATTCAATTGAATGGGGGGCCCAAACATCCAGTGTTTACCACATGTGCATGACAGCGCGGCAAACACCGCTTCTGGTTGGATGTGAAATCATCCCTGACGGTCAAAAGACAGCGTGAGTGCTCAGCTGAGATCGGAGGTATAAAGTTTACCTCCGGTCACTGGTTTCAACGGATGGGACTAACGCTCCCATCATCCACCTGCTGCCGCTAATAACAGCGAGAGCAGGAGCAGCTGATGGGTGTATTCATTAGCCGCTCCTGCGCAATAAATTAATAAAAAGCCGGCTTGGGTTCTCTATTTTTAATAACCAGCCAGGCAAAACTCACAGCTGGGGGTTGTAACTCTCAGCTCTCAGCTTCAACAAGGCTGGTTATCAAGAATAGAGGGGTCCCCACGCAGAAATTTTTTAATTACTTAAATAATTTTTTTTAAAAACGGCATAGTTTCCCCCATATTTTTGACAACCAGTCTGTTAGGAGTCGAGTTTCCTCTGCTGCACAGGGGGAATCTCGATCCGTCTCCGCTGCGGTCTCCCATTCTCCAGCCGCAGTGGAGTCTGCTCAGCAGGGACGTCGATCCCAGCGTCTCGCTCAGTCTGACTCTGTGCGAAGAGTTACTGCTGCTTTTCCTGCTTCTGCCATTGAAGCCAGTGCTGGGCAGCGGCGAGTGGACGTTTCTGGATCTAAGTCCTTATTTGCACACACTGAGCATGCCCAGGGCAAGATCTCCTGTTGGAGATCGAGGGTCACATGCTCAGGTACTGCAGCACATCCCATTGGTCCTTTTGGCAGGTCCTGAAAGGGCAAAACTTCTGTAGCTGTTTCCTGTGCTGCAGCTATATAAACTGCGCATGACCGCACGGCCATGCGCTAGTATTGTCTTGTAAATATGTGTGTGTGTTGTGAGTGAAAGTCGCTCTTTAAATACCCTCCCTATTGAATGTCTGTTCGCGGAAGGTGTATGTTTGCTATCTAGCGCCCGACTTATCCAACAGCACGTAACACACATTACAGCTACCAGTTGCTGTGTCCGCCTGTACGGCGCCGTGCGCTTGCTCTGCGCTTTCCTGACCCAAGCCTGGGTGGTTAGTGGCGTCCGTCTGTGCGGCACCGCACGCACTCTTGTGCCTTTATATTATTATTTAGTTTCCTTACACACCCAGTTGCGGTGTTGTGCCAGCAAGTGTCTAATCGGACTTCAATCCTAGTTGGGGTTGAGTTCGCTGACTTATTGCTCGTGCTCTATGTGCGGTACCGTGGTCCTGTGACGCAACAGGATCGCTTCCTTCACGCAGGGTGCAGTTAACCCGTACGTGTATACTTGTAATACCGCCATATAGTCCGTCTTACTAGCAGCAGGGTTTTTACCTGCACGGTGGACCTCGGACTGCGAACGCTCCTAGTTCCATTTCATCGTGTACTTGGTGCGTTCCACCAGTCCTAACATAATACTAGCGCCAAGGTCTGGCTAGTAAATGGTGGACGATCAGCGTTTACAGCGGTACATCCAGCAGCTGGAGGGAAGGTTGGCGGCTCTAGAGCGTTCAACCTCAGCTGTGGATGTCACTGCTGTCGCTGTTCAGGCTGCTAGCGTGGCTGCAGCTACCTTGTCCACTGCCACCCCTGTTCCGACTCTATCTCACCTCCCGCTACCAGAGAAATTTTCTGGTGACAGTAAGTCTTGTAGGGGTTTCGTGAGTCAGTGCTCTATACATCTCGAGCTTCTGGCCTCTCGTTTCCCTACAGAGCGGGCAAAGGTGGGGTTTATCGTGTCTCTCCTGTCGGACAGGGCGTTGCAGTGGGCTACGCCGCTGTGGGAGCGTGGCGATCATGTGGTGCAGAGTGCTCCGTTATTCCTGAGCACTCTGAAACAGGTCTTTTTAGGACCTCGTGTCACCCATGATACCGCGCTCCAACTGTTGGCATTGACTCAGGGCTCGTCCTTGGTCAGCCATTTTGCCGTACACTTCCGCACCCTAGCATCTGAGCTGGAGTGGTCGGATAAAGCCCTTATTCCTATATTTTGGAGGGGGCTGGCTGACAACGTTAAGGATGCTCTGGCCACTAGGGAGATTCCCGCCACACTGGAGGAATTAATAACAGTATCCACTCGTATTGACCTCCGTTTTCACGAGCGGAGGTTAGAGCGAGCCCAGTGTAGGCAGAGGTTTCGGCTGGCTCACACCTTCGCCAAACCTTTGGAATCTCCAGTCCAGGCCCCTGAGTCCCATGAGCCTATGGTAGTGTCACGAGCGGGATCTAAGTCCCGGACCGCTCGTGAACTCCAGGTTTGTCATGTGTGCCAGCAGTCAGGACATCTTGCCACCAGATGTTCCCAGCGGACGAGGAAACGTCAGCGTCTAGTGGTAGTAGGTGGAGGTACACTAGACACGGCGACGATTGCCTCCAAATTGTCCTTTAAGGGGACAATAACATTAGGCTCATCCTCCCACTCGGTAGAGCTCTGCGTGGATTCTGGGGCGGAGGGCAATTTTATGTCTTCTGCCTTCGCCCAACGTCATGCAATACCCCTGGTTATGCTACCTCAACCAGTAACGGTACGAGTGGTGAATGGGTCGACACTGCCCTCACAGATAACACATCAGACCATCCCTTTTACTCTGTCCATGTCGCCATCCCATCAGGAGATTATATCTCTGCTCATCATTCCTGAGGGAATTGATGAGGTCCTGTTGGGGATACCTTGGCTACGGTACCACTCTCCTCCCATCGAGTGGTCCTCAGGCAGAATTCTGGGATGGGGTGAATCTTGTGGGGGTAGGTGTTACCGAGAGTGCGTTCAGGTTGCTACTACAGAGGTACCCGCAGATCTATCCTCTCTCCCCAAGCAATATTGGTCTTATGCAGACGTGTTCTCCAAAAAGGCGGCGGAGACCCTTCCGCCCCATCGCCCCTACGTCCTATTGATCTCTTGCCTGGTGCTGAGCCTCCCCGGGGTCGAGTCTATCCATTATCTCTCCCGGAGACGGAGGCAATGTCTCAGTACATTCAAGAGAATCTGGCAAGAGGGTTCTTCAGGAAGTCGGTGTCACCTGCTGGGGCAGGGTTCTTTTTCGTGCAGAAGAAGAATGGGGAACTACGTCCATGAATAGACTACAGGGGTCTTAACGCTATCACCGTTAAGAACAAGTATCCTTTGCCCTTGATATCTGAGCTTTTCGATAGGCTTCGGGGAGCAAGGGTGTTTACTAAACTAGATCTGCGGGGTGCTTACAACCTGATTCGCATCCGTGAGGGAGATGAATGGAAAACGGCGTTTAACACCAGAGATGGGCACTATGAGTATCTGGTAATGCCCTTCGGGCTCTGTAATGCCCCAGCCGTTTTCCAAGACTTTGTCAACGACATCTTCCGGGATATGCTTTCCACCTCAGTTGTAGTCTATCTGGATGATATTCTCATCTTTTCTCCAGATATTGACTCCCACCGGAGAGATGTTGGCAGAGTCTTCGACCTCCTACAGGCAAACTCTCTTTATGCAAAGTTGGAGAAGTGTATGTTTGAGCAGGAGTCTTTACCTTTCCTGTGCTATATCATCTCCGCCCAGGGATTGGTTATGGATCCTGCCAAACTACAGGCTGTGATAGACTGGAGAGAGCCCCATTCTCTTAAAGCGGTGCAGCGCTTTATGGGGTTCATAAACTATTACCGCCAGTTCATTCCCCACTTCTCAACTCTGGTAGCTCCCTTGGTAGCCCTCACCAAGAAGGGAGCGAATCCCAAATTGTGGTCGGAAGAGGTCTCCAAGGCCTTCACTTCTATTAAGTCCCACTTTGCTAGCGCTCCCATCTTACATCGTCCCGATGTGGATAAGCCATTCCTAATGGAGGTGGATGCCTCGTCCGTTGGTGCTGGAGCAGTCCTCTATCAAAAGGATGCTCAAGGTCGGAAGCATCCATGCTTCTTCTTCTCTAAGACCTTCACACCAGCGGAGAGAAACTACTCCATCGGGGACAGGGAGTTGCTAGCAATGAAGTTGGCCTTTTCGGAGTGGAGACACCTTCTGGAAGGTGCGCGGTTTCCCTTCCAAGTTTACACGGACCACAAAAATTTGGTCTATTTGCAGACAGCCCAGCGGCTAAATTCTCACCAGGCCAGATGGTCCCTGTTCTTCTCCCTGTTCCACTTTTCCCTTCATTTTCTCACCAGGGAGAAGAATATCCATGCTGACGCTCTCTCTCGCTCCCTTATGTCAACTGAGGAGGAGGAAGAGGAGCCTCGGCTTATTGTCCCTTCCGAGAGCCTGAGAACCGTAGCGCCGGTTTCGCTAGAGTCTGTGCCTCCGGGCAAGACTTTTGTGTCCATTAATTTGCGACTGGAGGTTCTCTCTTGGGCTCATTCGTCCAGGGTGGGTGGACACTTTGGGACAAAGAGGACATCTGAGCTACTGGCGAGGACGTACTGGTGGCCGCATATGGTCCGAGATGTCAGAGATTACGTTCTGGCGTGTGTCTCATGCGCCAAAAAAAAGGCTCCTCGACAACGGCCATCTGGGTTACTCTATCCCTTGCCGGTGGCAGACAGGCCCTGGGAGATGGTCAGGATGGACTTTGTAGTGGGTTTGCCCAAGTCTCGCGGCTGTACCGTCATTTGGGTTATTACCGATCATTTCTCGAAAATGGTGCATTTGGTGCCGCTCCCACGGTTACCTTCTGCACGGGCCTTGGCAGCGTTGTTCATAAGACACATCTTCCACCTACACGGCATGCCAGACAAAATTGTCAGTGACCGGGGTCCCCAGTTTGCGTCTCGGTTCTGGAGAGAGCTTTGTCGTCTTCTCAGCATTGAGTTAAATCTCTCTTCCGCATATCATCCCGAGACGAATGGGTTGGTAGAGAGGGCCAACCAGACATTGGTCACATACCTGCAACATTTTGTTTCAGCCAGGCAGGATGACTGGGCATCCTTGCTATCATGGGCAGAGTTTGCACTGAACAACGCCGTAGCCGACTCCACTGGACAAACCCCATTCCTCAACTATGGTCAGCATCCACGGGTACCTGTGCCTATGCCCGTGTCTTCCGCAGACTCCAGGGTGGCAGACTGGGCTGTGGAGGCACGGGATATTTGGGACCGCACTCAGGATGCCATTCGGGCCTCTAAGGAGAGAATGAGGTCCTCCGCCGATGCTCATCGGCGCCCCGCTCCGACCTTTGCTCCTGGCGACTTGGTGTGGCTCTCCGCCCGTAACATCAGGCTGCGAGTTGAGTCCACTAAATTTGCTCCTCGCTACTTGGGCCCATTCAAGGTCCTCGAGCAGGTTAATCCTGTGGTCTATCGTTTGGCCCTTCCGCCACGCCTGGGTATCACCGACACCTTTCATGTGTCCCTCTTGAAACCCGTGTATATGTCCCGGTTCTCCGAGTCATCTGCTGGGACATCGGGTTCGTCTACGGACGATTATGAGGTGAACGCTATTTTGGGGTGCAAGGTGGTACCTGGCAAAAAATTTTATTTGGTAGACTGGAAGGGTTATGGCCCCGAGGACAGGTCCTGGGAGCCTGTTGAGCACATTCGGGCCCCGCAGCTCATTGCTGCCTTCGAACGTAGCGAGGCCCAAGGAGGGGGGGGGGCCCTAGGAGAGGGGTAATGTTAGGAGTCGAGTTTCCTCTGCTGCACAGGGGGAATCTCGATCCGTCTCCACTGCGGTCTCCCATTCTCCTCCAGCCGCAGTGGAGTCTGCTCAGCAGGGACGTCGATCCCAGCGTCTCGCTCAGTCTGACTCTGTGCGAAGAGTTACTGCTGCTTTTCCTGCTTCTGCCATTGAAGCCAGTGCTGGGCAGCGGCGAGTGGACGTTTCTGGATCTAAGTCCTTATTTGCACACACTGAGCATGCCCAGGGCAAGATCTCCTGTTGGAGATCGAGGGTCACATGCTCAGGTACTGCAGCACATCCCATTGGTCCTTTTGGCAGGTCCTGAAAGGGCAAAACTTCTGTAGCTGTTTCCTGTGCTGCATCTATATAAACTGCGCATGACCGCACAGCCATGCGCTAGTATTGTCTTGTAAATATGTGTGTGTGTTGTGAGTGAAAGTCGCTCTTTAAATACCCTCCCTATTGAATGTCTGTTCGCGGAAGGTGTATGTTTGCTATCTAGCGCCCGACTTATCCAACAGCACGTAACACACATTACAGCTACCAGTTGCTGTGTCCGCCTGTACGGCGCCGTGCTTTCCTGACCCAAGCCTGGGTGGTTAGTGGCGTCCGTTTGTGCGGCACCGCACGCACTCTTGTGCCATTATATTATTATTTAGTTTCCTTACACACCCAGTTGCGGTGTTGTGCCTGCAAGTGTCTAATCGGACTTCAATCCTAGTTGGGGTTGAGTTCGCTGACTTATTGCTCACGCTCTATGTGCGGTACCGCGGTCCTGTGACGCAACAGGATCGCTTCCTTCACGCAGGGTGCAGTTAACCCGTGCGTGTATACTTGTAGTACCGCCATATAGTCCGTCTTACTAGCAGCAGGGTTTTTACCTGCACGGTGGACCTCGGACTGCGAACGCACCTAGTTCCATTTCATCTTGTACTTGGTGCGTTCCGCCAGTCCTAACACAGTCTTTCTTAAGCAGACCGCTGGTGGCCATGGATCATCTATTAGATGCACCAGAATGGTGCTTTGCCCGGCTCTTCCCACTTGCCCTGTAGCGGTGGCAAGTGGGGTTAACAATAATAATCTTTATTTTTATATAGCGTTAACATATTCCACAGCGCTTTGCACACATTATCATCACTGTCCCAGATGGGGCTCACAATCTAGATTCCCTATCTGTATGTCTTTGGAATGTGGGAGGAAACTGGAGTACGAAAGAGGAAACCCACACAAACACGGGGAGAACATACAAACTCCTTGCAGATGTTGTCCTTGGTGGGATTTGAACCTAGGACTCCAGCGCTGCAAGGCTGTTGTGCTATCCACTGAGCTATCCACAATCATCTCAGTTAATATTTGTGGAGGTGACATCAAGCCCACGACTTAGAAATGGAGAAGCATCTATAAGACACATCCAATCCATTAATAATCCTCTAGCTATATGGTAAATAAAGACAGCAAGAATAAGGTCCTTTATTACAAATAAAACAAAGCACACTTTTTTTTAAATGTAACAAACACCGTTACACTCACCAAACGCCTATTCCACGAAAGCCCTCGTTCTGTAATAAAATGAAAATAAAAAGCAACACTATCCCTCACCTATCTGTCGTTCTGTCCAACGCCGTATTCTATGTCTGGGGGAAAAACAGTTTTCAACTTAGACGGTGCCAAAATGCGACCGCCCTGGCTGAGAACCACTGGTAAATGAGCTGCTGCGAGTGCAGCGCCAGTGAACGGCGGTGACGTCATTGAGGTTACCTCCAGTCATGAGGCTCCGTTCCCAACTGGGCTGAACGGCCGTGACCTCAGTGAGATTCCCCCTAGCACCGTGAGAATTTCCTCTCATAAGCTCAGTATTTGGTCAGTATTTTACATCAGTATTTGTAAGCCAAAACCAGGAGTGGAACAAATAGAGGAAAAGTATAATAGAAACATATGCACCACTTCTGTATTTATTACCCACTCCTGGTTTTGGCTTACAAATACTGATGTAAAATACTGACCAAATACTGCTAGTGTAACGGCAGCCTTAAGCCGGCTTCACACTCAGCATATGAAAATACGGTCCGTATATTATGGCCGTAATACGCTGAAAAGTCCCGAAAATAGTGGTCCGTAGCTCCTCCGTAGGCAGGGTGTTTCAGCGTTTTTTGCGCATGGCATCCTCCGTATGTAATCTGTATGTCATCCGTACTGCGTGTTTTTATCGCAGGCTTGCAAAACCGACATACGGATATACAAGGGATCCATGTGTTAAAAAAAAGAAAAAATATATATACTGTCTATATATATATATATATATATATATATCAGTAGACACATATATGTATACATATTAATATTTCATCCAGCGCGATATAGCACAAAGCCGGTAATTCAATTACCGGCTTTTGCTTTCTCCTTCCTAAACCAGACATGATATGAGACCTGGTTTACATACAGTAAACCATCTCATATCACCATTTTTTTGTATATTCCACACTACTAATGTTAGTAGTGTGTCTATGCAAAATTTGGCCGTTCTAGCTAGTAAATTAAGGGGTTAAATGGCGGAAAAAATTGGCGTGGGCTCCTGCACAATTTTCTCCGCCAGAGTAGTAAAGCCCACGCCGATTTTTTCCGCCATTTAACCCCTTAATTTACTAGCTAGAACGGCCAAATTTTGCATAGACACACTACTAACATTAGTAGTGTGGAATATGCAAAAAAATGGTGATATGAGATGGTTTACTGTATGTAAACCATGTCTCATATCATGTCGGGTTTAGGAAGGAGAAAGCAAAAGCCGGTAATTGAATTACCGGCTTTAAAGCTGTCTAGCGCTGGAAGAAATATTAATATATATATATATATATATATATGTGTCTCACTGACATATATATATATATATTTATATATACCTATATATATATACCTATTCTATGTGTACACATTTATTCTACCTATTCTACTGGAAGCTGTCAGTGTGATTTTACTGTACACCGCAATGAATTGCCAGCTTTTCTCTCTAACAGCGCTGCATATTTCTCGCAAGTCACACTGCTGGTCCGTGTGTAATCCGTATTTTTGGGGCTTCCATAGACTTTCATTGACGTTTTATTTGCGCAATACGGTGACAAACGCAGCATGCTGCGATTTTCTACGGCCGTAGAAAGCCGTATAATACTGATCAGTTTAATACGGCAGATAGGAGCAGGGGCATAGAGAATAATTGTGCCGTATGTTTTGCGAGTTTTACGGACGTAGTTTCTGCGCTCTTACGTCCGTAAAACTCACAAGTGTGAAGCCGGCCTTAGAGTAACACATGCTGGGATTAGATACAGGGCTAAGTGAAGTGTATCACATGACTGGGATTAAACATTGAGCGCAGCAGTATGTACCACACTGGATGGGATTAGAGATACAGTATCTAATGTATGTAAGATGTGTTCCGGCTCTGTCCACTTTTATGGTCGCAGTGGTGTCATTTGACACCCAGTAGCGTAGCTACCGGACGGCGGTTGCCCTTAGCTCTGGGTGGACCACCCGGAGCTATGTTACTGTAAACTATATTGGCATGCGTCAATATAGTTAGACTCTGCAGCAGAGCAGGAGGCATGATCTCCCTGCACTGCCACGTGTCCGTTATGGGGCCCATGAGCCTGGGTGGCAGAACTAGGCTCTCCGCCCGTGATTGCAAGTTCAAAAGTATCGGCTGGATGCTGATACTGTTGAAAGCAATGATCATTGAGGTAGTGTGGTGCTCCCTATCCCAGAAATCCCTGCTGTGTTTGGCGTCACTGATGCAGACACTGACAACAGGCGTGATGATGTCGCTATATTGCATTATACTGTATGGAGGCCTATAGCACCCCACAGTACATTGGCCTCATATTGTACCCCACAGTATATATGGCCCCATATAGTACATCCTGGTATATGTCTCCCCCATCCGGTACATGGTCCCTCCATCCTGGTATATTCAAGGCACAGGAATAAAAATTCCTATGGAATGCTTAGGAATTGGGGCAGCACGGTGGTTCAGTGGATAGGACTGCAGCCTTGCAGCGCTGGGGTCCTTGGTTCCAATCCCACCTTGGACAACATCTGCAAGGAGTTTGTAATGACAAAAAAAATGCTTGAAGGTAAATTTAACAGCCACACTGAACACTAGCTAGCAACACTATCTGACTGATATACAACCACCTAGCTAAAATGTGGGATACGGTAGGCTTTTTCACATTTGGCTAGTGGAAAAATATTAATTAGAATCCTATACTAATGCATGGTGCATAATAGAAGCAGTGCGCAATATGTGCCCTTCTGGCTTTCTTTGTGGACCTCAGTAATGTCCAAAAAAGAAAAAAGAGTGCTGGAAGGTAAATTTAACAGCCACACTGGACAGTAGCTAGCTACAAATCTGACTGATATACAACCGCCTAACTAGCTAAAATCTTGCTGCTAACAGTGCCAGCATCAGGAGCAGCCTCTCTGCGCTGTTAGTTTCAAAATGGTGCTAAAACAAGATGTCTGCTCTTTATATGGAGAGGGACATGTGATTTCAGCAGCCAATGACACAAGCCATTGGGTCAGGACATTGTGGGTGTTTCCTGCGCCCTGATTGGCTAGTCGCCATGTGCACACATAAAGTTAGGGAAAAAAATGACTGTTTACAAATTGCCTCTGCAACTCTGCAAACCCCCTCCCCTCATCAAACACATGCCAAACGCTCATGATACCCCACCATTGTCGTTGCTAAAGTGCTGAAAATACTTTTGTGGCAACACAAATATTTTACCGAATGTTACAGATTTTTTAAAATTTTGCTCATGTTTCCGATCACAAATCCGAATATGCCATTTTTGTGCCGAATTTATTTTTGGCAATCGTTTTTCGAACACATTCGTTCATCACTAGTCATGACAACCCATCAGCGTCCCACGATCATGTCACGGCACACCAATGGGAGTGTGGAATGACGCGCACCCCTGTTTGCACTTGTTAAATCCCTCTGTCAGAGATTAATAGCGGGATTTAACAGGTTAACAACCACGGTCGTAGCTCCGCTCCATTTGCGGCTGTTAAAGGCACATGGTGGCTGATTCAATCAGCCACCATGAGCTGGGAAAGATCCGGGCTCAGTGTTCAGGTCCGCATCAAAAGCAGGGACACAACATGACTTAAATATATGTCCTATATCACGAAGGAGTTAAGTCTACTGTGGACCTATTTCAGTTAATTACTGCTTCAACTTACACATTGATGATCAACTGATTGGTATATTTGTTACTCGTACACCTGACTATAATCCTACAAATCCCTGACTTTGCACAAGTGTAACTAGAAGAATTTATGCTGTTTTGAAGGCAAATGGTGATCACACCAAATATTACCTTAATTTGATTTAGATTTCCCTTTTGATCATTTGCTCACTAATATTCTAGTAATACACCTAGTTGTGAAATCATTATTATTTTGCAACATTTTCTCCACACCTGCCTAAAACTTTTGCACAGTACTGTATGTCACAAACAATCAGGCTGAACATGTAGACCCTGGCTTGCAGATGAAGTTTACTTATGTTCCAAAACATGTCTAATCTTATCTCTAATGAATTCCTAGAATTCTATGCAAGTGCTGGGTTCATAAATAATAAAGACACAGATAAGCAATGTGACCAGAAAAGCTGTCCTTCCACTGCGATGAAAACTTTCTAAAAGTACAGTGATAACTGCAATCTCAGATCTCTGTCTAGTAATTCTCCACCATGTTGATCTATCCTTTATTTTAATAAATCCCAGCTAAATTTACAGACACAATATCAGGGCATCCTCTGTTGATTTGTTAATGCTGGGAATTCTACATAAAGCAGTTATCCAAGAAGTATCGTTTCTCCTTGCGGAAGGAGAAACGATACTTCTTGGATAACGGTCTGATGCCTCTCAAACAGCCAAACCAGATCTCCGCTTTGCACCGACAAGGGGCAGTACCCCGAAACACAGTGTCTGCAAATTGAGATTCTGGTTTGGCTATTATCCTAAGTCATGTGACAAGGCTCGTTAAAGGGTCAACATTGACTTGTAGGATTGCTACCTTCCAATAGGTGGCACTAGAGTTCTAGCTCTCTTCCTCTCTGAAGAGACAATTTGCATAAAGCGGAACACCGCAGAATGTGTCATGTCCATAATTAGATTTTTCCTACATCTCTACTGTTTGAACACTTGAGACACAGGACAGTACAATTGTGGCCAAAAGTTGTGACACTGACTCAAATTTGGATTTTCATAACGTTTACCGTTTCAGTGTTTTTAGATCTTTTAGTCAGCTGTTTCTATGGTTACTGAAGTACAATCATTTCAGAAGTTTTTATACTTACATAAAGTTTTCAAAAATATTCAATATTCATAGTGTTGACTCTTACGTCTCATGAATTCTGCAATTCGCCATGTTATGCTTGGTATCAGCTTCTGGGCCAAATCCTGACCGACAGTGACCGATACTTGCCTAATTAGTGCTTGGAGTTTATCATAATTTCTCTATATTTCTGTTTGTCCACCCACTTTTTGAGGATTGACAACAGATTCTCAATGGTATGAACTTTAAGCAGTTTCCTGACCATAGACTTAAAATATAAATGTTTTGTTCATCGAGCCACTGCGTTATGCCTTTTGCTTTGTGACCTAGTGCTCCATCATATTGGAAAAAGCATTGTCCATCACAAAATTGCTGCTTGTCCATTGGGAGAAGGAGGTTTAGATGCCATTCTTTATTCACATAAGTGTTCTTAGGCAACATTGTGAGTGAGCCCACTCCCTTGGATGAAAAGCAACTCCTAAAATGAATGGTCTTATGATGCTTTACTGTTCGCATGATACAGAACTCATTGCAGTACTCACCATTTTGTCTACAAACAATCATTTTTTTTCAGATGTCTGAAGGGTACTTCATCAGAGAAAATAACTTTACCCCAGACCTCTGCAGTTAAAACCCTTTTTTTCTGCAAATTTATTTTCTCTGATGAAGTCACCTTCTGACTGTTTGGGACATTTGGAAAAATTATTTTCCGGAGAAGAAAGGGCGAGTGCTGCCGTGTGTTCTGTGTTATGTCACTGCAAACATTGAATCAGCAGATTTTTATACCCAAAACTAATACACGTAATTTATGTCAAGTCACTGTAATGTTGATAATGTCCATATCTTTGTTTTATGTCAGTGTCTCCATTTTTTAGAAATTTTTATGCAAATGAGTCATAAATGCAAGGCACTTGGCCCTGCACTTACAGCTCTCTAGCCTCCCACCCTCCTTTCCCATCCACTGACAGCTTCTCTTCAGTTACTGACAGGTCACTCTTCTCAATGACCAGCTCTTCACCCGAGATCTTGCACAAGCACTGTTATGCCCATAGGCGACACATGCGCAGATCGCTAGTCTGGCTTTCATAACCATGACCTTATTGCACATGCACTTGCCCCAAGGAATGACGATGTGTACATGAGATCTTGGGCGGGAATGCAGGTTAAGGTACCGTCACACTAGACGATATCGCTAGCGATCCGTGACGTTGCAGCGTCCTGGCTAGCGATATCGTCCACTGTGACACGCAGCAGCGATCAGGCCCCTGCTGTGCTGTTGCTGGTCGGGGAAGAAAGTCCAGAACTTTGTTTCGTCGCTGGACTCCCCGCAGACATCGCTGAATCGGCGTGTGTGACACCGATTCAGCGATGTCTTCGCTGGTAACCAGGGTAAACATCGGGTTACTAAGCGCAGGGCCGCGCTTAGTAACCCGATGTTTACCCTGGTTACCATCGTTAAAGTAAAAAAAAACAAACGCTACATACTTACCTACCGCTGTCTGTCCTCGGCGCTCTGCTTCTCTGCTCTGGCTGTGAGCACAGCGGCCGGAAAGCAGAGCGGTGACGTTATTTTTTCCATAACAGAAACCTGCCATTTACAGTTAGGGCCAGAAATATTTGGACAGTGACACAAGTTTTGTTATTTTAGCTGTTTACAAAAACATGTTCAGAAATACAATTATATATATAATATGGGCTGAAAGTGCACACTCCCAGCTGCAATATGATAGTTTCCACATCCAAATCGGAGAAAGGGTTTAGGAATCATAGCTCTGTAATGCATAGCGTCCTCTTTTTCAAGGGACCAAAAGTAATTTGACAATGGACTCTAAGGGCTGCAATTAACTCTGAAGGCGTCTCCCTCGTTAACCTGTAATCAATGAAGTAGTTAAAAGGTCAGGGGTGGATTCCAGGTGTGTGGTTTTGCATTTGGAAGCTGTTGCTGTGAGCAGACAACATGCGGTCAAAGGAACTCTCAATTGAGGTGAAGCAGAACATCCTGAGGCTGAAAAAAAAGAAAAAATCCATCAGAGAGATAGCAGACATGCTTGGAGTAGCAAAATCAACAATTGGGTACATTCTGAGAAAAAAGGAATTGACTGGTGAGCTTGGGAACTCAAAAAGGCCTGGGCGTCCACAGATGACAACAGTGGTGGATGATCGCCGCATACTTAATTTGGTGAAGAAGAACCCGTTCACAACATCAACTGAAGTCCAGAACACTCTCAGTGAAGTAAGTGTATCTGTCTCTAAGTCAACAGTAAAGAGAAGACTCCATGACAGTAAATACAAAAGGTTCACATCTAGATGCAAACCATTCATCAATACCAAAAATAGGCCAGAGTTAAATTTGCAGAAAAACACCTCAAGAAGCCAGCTCAGTTCTGGAAAAGTATTCTATGGACAGATGAGACAAAGATCAACCTGTACCAGAATGATGGGAAGAAAAAAGTTTGGAGAAGAAAGGGAATGGCACATGATCCAAGGCATACCACATCCTCTGTAAAACATGGTGGAGGCAACGTGATGGCATGGGCATGCATGGCTTTCAATGGCACTGGGTCACTTGTGTTTATTGATGACATAAGAGCAGACAAGAGTAGCCGGATGAATTCTGAAGTGTACCGGGATATACTTTCAGCCCAGATTCAGCCAAATGCTGCAAAGTTGATTGGACGGCGCTTCATAGTACAGATGGACAATGACCCCAAGCATACAGCCAAAGCTACCCAGGAGTTCATGAGTGCCAAAAAGTGGAACATTCTGCAATGGCCAAGTCAATCTCCAGATCTAAACCCAATTGAGCATGCATTTCACTTGCTCAAATCCAGACTTAAGACGGAAAGACCCACAAACAAGCAAGACCTGAAGGCTGCGGCTGTAAAGGCCTGGCAAAGCATTAAGAAGGAGGAAACCCAGCGTTTGGTGATGTCCATGGGTTCCAGACTTAAGGCAGTGATTGCCTCCAAAGGATTTGCAACAAAATATTGAAAATAAAAATATTTTGTTTGGGTTATGTTTATTTGTCCAATTACTTTTGACCTCCTAAAATGTGGAGTGTTTGTAAAGAAATGTGTACAATTCCTACATTTTCTATCAGATATTTTTGTTCAACCCTTCAAATTAAACGTTACAATCTGCACTTGAATTCTGTTGTAGAGGTTTCATTTCAAATCCAATGTGGTGGCATGCAGAGCCCAACTCGCGAAAATTGTGTCACTGTCCAAATATTTCTGGCCCTAACTGTACCATGCGTGTGTAGACTTTTCATAGCCACTGTTACTAAATTCTAGTTTTCCAATTAAGATTTAGAATTACATTAAAAGTGAGATGTTTCAGTGTAAAGCTATACGTTTTCAAGTATCCACCTGCCAAATTTTGCAAATAAAGCACTGAGAGCTGTAAAATTACCACACATTATATGATATATAGAATAACATTGTAAAATCATGTATGGCTATGCTTTACTGTCTCAAGGAAAAAAAGAAGTGTTAAGATTTTCAGTTCTCAACCTGTGATTTACAGGTCTAGACCACTTGTACTGTATGATCAGATATTTAGTTGGAGGGAGGAAATGCTGGCAGCTTTACAACTGCAACATAATATGTTATACTATGTATAGCTTCCGAGTCTAGGACTATCCGAGATTATATGGTAGCACCAGAATAATACATGATATCTTGTTAACTTGAATTTTTTCCAAGGTACAAAAGGATCTGTCTGAAACATTTGTAAATCCTCTCATAATAATCCTATGTCACCTGCTTCATTTGTAAAGAGTCTGTACATGGGTGTACAACAATATTAGAAAGTATAGAGGACTCTCATAAATACACTACTTAACATTGAAATTGCAAAACCTAGGAGGAAAAGTTGTGAAATTATGTAAATCATGGGATCAATAGACATGTTAATGATATGAAAATATAAAAAAATGGTAGCTACATTTTAAAAACATTTTCATGTATTCACTATCGTATATGAGCACCGCATGCAGAAATACATGCAGTTACTTGCCTTGGCATGCTATTAATTATTATTATTTATTATTATGGCGCCATTTATTCCATGGCGCGTTACATGTGAGGAGGGGTATGCATAAAAAAACAGGTACAATAATCTTGAACAATACAGTCATGGACAAAAATTTTGAGAATGAGACAAATATTAATTTTTCCAAAGTCTACTGCTTCATTTTTTCTAATGGCAATTTGCATATACTCCTGAATGTCAGAGTGATCAGCTTAACAGCAATTACTGTACTTGCAAAGTCAATATTTGCCCAGAAAATGAACTTTAACCCCCAAAACACATTTCAACATCATTGCAGTCCTGCCTTAAAAGGAGCAGCTAACATCGTTTTAGTGATTGATCCATTAACACAGGTGTGGGTGTTGATGAGGATAGGGCTGGCGATCAATCAGTCATGATTAAGTAAGAATGACATCACTGGACACTTTAAAGGGAGGCTGGTGCTTGGTATCATTGTGTCTCTTCAGTTAACCATGGTTATCTCTAAAGAAACACATGCAGCCATCATTGCACTGCACAAAAATGGCCTAACAGGGAAGAGTATCGCAGCTACAAAGATTGCACCTCGGTCAACAATCTATCGCATCATCAAGGACTTCAAGGAGAGAGCTTCCATTGTTGTCAAAAAGGCTCCAGGGCGCCCAAGAAAGACCAGCAAGCGCCAGGACCGTATCTTAAAACTGTTTCAGCTGCGGGATCGGACTACCAGCAGTGCCGAGCTTGCTCAGGAATGGCAGCAGGCTGGTGTGAGTGCTCTTTGAGCAAGGCCTGGTTTCAAGGAGGGCAGCAAAGAAGCCACTTCTCTCCAGAAAAAACATCATGGACTAATATTCTGGAAAAGGTACAGGGAATGGACTACTGAGGACTGGGGCAAAGTCATTTTCTCTGATGAATCCCCTTTTCAATTGTTTGGGACATCTGGAAAACAGCTTATTCGGAGAAGAAAAGGTGAGCGCTACCACCAGTCTTGTCTCATGCCAACTGTAAAGCATCCTGAAGCCATTCATGTGTGGGGTTGTTCTCAGCCAAGAAAATCAGCTCACTCACAGTCTTGCCTAAAAACACAGCCACGAATAAAGAATGGTACCAGAATGTCCTCCAAAAGCAACTTCTCCCAACCGCCCAAGAGCAGTTTGGCGCCCAATAATGCCTTTTCCAGCATGAGGGAGCACCTTGCCATAAAGCAAAAGTGATAACTAAATGGCACATGGAACAAAACATAGAGATTTTGGGTCCATGGCCTGGAAACTCCCCAGATCTTAATCCCATTGAGAACTTGTGGTCAATCATCAAGAGACGGGTGGACAAACAAAAACCAACAAACAAATTCTGGCAAAATGCAAGCATTGATTATTATGCAAGAATGGACTGCTATCAGTCAGGATTTGGTCCAGAAGTTGATTGAGAGCATGCCAGGGAGAATTGCAGAGGTCTTGAAGAAGGGTCAACACTGCAAATATTGACTTGCTGCATTAACTCATTCTAACTGTCAATATAACCTATTGGTACTCATAATATGATTGAAATTATATTTCTGTATGTGATATAAACATCAGACAAACACTAATAAAAACCAGAGGGCAGCAGATCATGTGAAAATATAATTTTGGTGTCATTCTCAAAAATTTTGGCCATGACTGTACAAGTCACAACTGGTACAGGAGGAGAGAGGGCCCTGCCCACGAGGGCTCACAATCTACAAGGGATGGGTGAGGATACAGTAGGTGAGGATAGAGCTGGTCGTACAGTGGTTTGGTCGAACAGTGGTTACTGTAGGTTGTAGGCTTGCCAGAAGAGGTAGCTCTTCAGGTTCTTTTTGAAGGTTTCGATGGTAGGTAAGAGTCTGATATGTTGTGGTAGAGAGTTCCAGAGTAGGGGTGATGCGCGAGACAAATCTTGTATGCGATTGTGGGAGGAGGAGATAAGAGGGGAGTAGAGAAGGAGATCTTGTGAGGATCGGATGTTGCGTGCAGGAAAGTACCGGGAGACGAGGTCACAGATGTATGGAGGAGACAGGTTGTGGATGGCTTTGTATGTCATGGTTGGCTTTTGTACTGGAGTTTTTGGGTAATGGGGAGCCAGTGAAGGGATTGACAGAGGAGAGAGGCCGGGGAATAGCGGGTGGACAGGTGGATTAGTCGGGCAGCAGATTTGAGGGGTGCAAGAGTGTTAGGCCGGGATCACACACAGCGAGATACGGCCGAGTCTCGCAGGTTAAAACAAAGCTCTGGCACCGGCTCTCCGGAGCAGAGCGTGCAGCCGCATAGCAATACATGGAGCTGCACGCTCCGCTCCGGAGTGCCGGTGCCAGAGCTTGTTTTTAACCTGCGAGACTCAGCCGTATCTTGCTGTAGTGTGACTCTGGCCTTAGAGGGGAGGTCACAGAGCAGGAGGTTACAGTAGTCGAGGCGGGAGATGATGAGGTCATGGACTAGGGTTTTTGCAGATTCTTGGTTAAGGAATGTACGGATCCGTGAAATATTTTTGAGTTGAAGGTGGCAGGAAGTGGAAAGGGCTTGGATATGCGGTTTGAAGGAGAGATCAGTGTCAAGGATTACCCCGAGACAGCGAGCATGTGGGACTGGGGAGAGTGGGCAGCCGTTTACTGTAATGGATAGGTTCGTTGGGGGGGTCGCGTGAGATGGGGGAAAGACAATGAATTCTGTTTTGTCCATGTTAAGTTTTAGAAATCTAGCAGAGAAGAAGGATGAAATAGCGGATAGACATTGAGGGATTCTGGTTAGTAGGGTGGTGATATCTGGTCCAGAGATGTAGATCTGTGTGTTATCAGCATAGAGATGATACTGACAACCGTGAGATTCTATGAGCTGTCCCAGGCCAAAAGTGTAAATGGAGAAGGGCAGGGACCCTAGAACAGAACCTTGCAGGACTCCGACAGATAGGTGAGATAGGCGAGGTGAGGAGGTGGTGTGTGAAACGGAGACACTGAATGTTCGGTCAGTTAGGTATGACGAGATCCAGGATAGGGCCAAGTCTGTGATGCCAAGGGATGAGAGGGTCTGTAGTAATAGGGAATGGTCCACTGTGTCAAAGGCAGAGGACATGTCCAGGAGGATGAGGATAGAATAGTGTCGCTTGCTCTATTAATGAGGTTGTTAATGATTGTCTGAGGAATGTTCTTGAAGGTACATCACACATGTCCTACGCCTAGGATTATGGAGAGGGGTTGTATAATTTGTAGGAATCAGAGCCCTTTAGTCATCATTCCAGGAACTCTAACAGTTTTGTATTACATTGATTCTGTTGTTGAACTATTGGCACAGCAATTTCTTGCCCAATGCCATCAAGAGGCCTTCAGGAGGCACCATCAGTCCACTTCTACTACTGTAATTATGGTGTGGGGAAGCATAATTTCCACTAGCCAGACACCTCTATTCTTAATTCCAGGTACATTGACACCTTGACGATACATTGATTTGGTCATAAAACCAATAATTCAGCCATTTCTCCAAAGGCTCAAAACAGATGTTTTTTTCAACACAACACCAAGCTGCATGTTGCTTATTCTACTGTAAGCAGCCTGCATGGTTCTAAACATGCTGCATTGGCCTGCAGCGTCTTTATACTTGTTTCCAATCAAACATATTTGGAACATCACTGGTTGGCAATTTTAAATGGAGCTTCCAGCATTGGATATTGATGATTTGCATTCTGAAGTGCATTCTTTATGGCAGAACATGTCTCTACCAACCATTACTAACTTTAATAATGTCAAGGCATGTACTGTAAGTGCGTGTATTTCTGTGCATGGTGGTCATACTCAATACCGAATAAACGTAGATGTTTTGAAAATATTGTTTCCATTTTCTCATTATTAAAACGTCTATTTGAGATAAGCAGATATTTTTTCCTGGGAAATTTAATGTCCGCTATTATGCTGTAGGGTCTCTATATCCCAGAACATAACAAACATGTAAAAAAAATAAAGTTCATCCTTATGATCAATTTAAGGATATCAACATCCATTAACAATGTGTGCAGAATTATTAGGCATCCTGTTTTCCTCAGGCAAGATGGACAGAAAAGAGATTTAGCTGACCCTGAAGTACAAGGTGTTCAGGGATCAGAGACATGGTCAAAATAAGAAGGGCTGACACTCGACCACCACTAGACAAGACACAGAAGTTGAAACATAAAAGCTGGTCCAAGAAATATCTGAAGGCAGATTTTTCAAAGTTTTTATGGACTGATGAGATGAAAGTGACTCTTAACAGACCAGATGGATGGGTCCGTGGTTGGACCAGTAACAGGCACAGACTTCCACGTCGACTCAGCAGCTAGCAAGGTGAAAGTGAGCTACTGCAAAAGGCTTGTATTATTAAAGATGATGTTACTGTATGACTTCTAAAGCACATTCATACTGGTAATGTACAAACCAGAGAGACAGACACCTGAATCTGACAGGTCCCTGTTCAGACTAGAAAACATGCTTCTGTGACCCTGGTCTGTCCCTGCCTGACCATGGAGGTTTGCACACTAAGTGCAATGGCACCTCCACTCGATGGCGGCTTACCCTGAATGTCCTTAGCAGCTCCTAAGTTCGTTAGTGAAGCAGTTCCCTAATGAGTAAAGGAATCACACACAAAACAACTGCAACCAAAATAAAATAATAATGCTTATACTCAACTCCTGTGCCGGCTCTGTTCCAGCTGTTAGCACTCACGGTCCCAGGGCTGTGATGCCGTGGAATGATCCATGATGCCCGGTGCTCAATCAGTGCTAGCGTCACTGTCTCCACCTTTGGATAGACTGAGCATGAAGAGAAAGTCCAGGTTGCAGCTGATCCCTGGCTTTCTCTTCATTTTCAGTTTGTCCAAAAACGGAGAAAGTGACGCCAGAGCTGAGTAGGCACCAACGTCACGTGTCACAACACCACATCACAGCTCTGGGACTGCGAGTGCCAACACCGTTGTAACGAAGCGGGCACAGGAGTTAAGTATAAGCTTTATTATTTTATTGGGCCAAACATTTAGTTTAAGACGGGGTTGTCCTAGTGGTTGACAACACCTTTAAGAAAAAAAACGGATGTGACGATAAATAGAAATTCAGCACTTGGCAGGCACTGACCAAGCTATATCTGAACATGGAGGTAATCAGACCACTGATCAAAAGGTCTTCTGCTCTTCTAGCACTTAGGTATTTCTACATTCAGCAGAAATTGTGGGACAAATGTTGCTGCTATTTTTACTGATTTACCACTGTGAAAATGTACAATATGGGACTCAAACTAAATTTTTGTGGTAAAAATGTAATTATTTTTTCTTCACTGCTCAATGGTATAAAATTCTGTGACACACCTGTGATGTCAATATGATCACTGCACCACTAAATGAATTCATTGAGTGCTGTTGTATTGTAAAATGAGGTTAATTATGAGGGGTTCTACTGTTCTGGCACCTCAAGGGCTCTACCAATGTGACATGGCATCTTCAAACTAGTCCAGCAAAATCTGAACTCCAATATGGTGCTTATTCCCTTATGAGCTTTGCACTGTGCCTCAAAAGTAGCTTTCAACCACATATGGGGTATTTATGTACTCAGGAGAAATTGAACAACAATTTTTGGTGTCCATTTTCTCCTGTTACCCTTGAGAAAATAAAACATTTGGGGCTAAAAGAACATTTTTGTGGGGAAAATTTGATTTTTTTTATTTTTTATTTTCATCACTCAACATTACACATTTCTGTGAAGTACCTGGGGGTTCAAGATGCTCACCACACATATAAACAAATTCCTTGGGGGTCTATTTCCCAAAATGGGGTCACTTGTGGGGAGTTTCCACTGTTTAGGCACATCAGGGGCTCTCCAAACATGACATGACAGAACATTCCATCAAAATCTGCTTTGCAAAATGTCTGAGCCCTGCCGTGCACCCACACAGTAGTTTTCTCCCACATATGGTTTATAGTCATACTCAGTAGAAATTTCACAAAACATTTTAGGGTCCATTTTCTCCTGTTACCCTTGTGAAAATAAAAAATTTGGGGCTAAAAACATTTTTGTGTGGAAAATGTGATTTTTTTATTTTCACGGCTCAACATTGTAAACTTCTTTGAATGAAGCACCTGGAAGTTGAAGGTGCTCAACACACATTTACATAAGCTCCTTGAGTTGTTTATTTTCTAAAATGGGGTCACTTGTGGGTTGTTTCCACTTCTTAGGCACATCAGGGGATCTCCAAACATGATATGGTATCTGCTAATCATTCCAGCAAATTTTGCATTCAAAAATTCAAATGGCGCTTTTCTTTCTGAACCCTTCGTGCGCTAAAACCGTTTTCCCCCACATATGGGATATTGGCGTACTCAGTAGAAATTGCACAACAAATTATATTGTGCAATTTCTCATGTTTCCCTTGTGAAAATGCAAAATTTGGGGCTAAAAAACATTTTTGTGGGAAAAATGTGATTTTTATTTATTTTCACGGCTCAAAGTTATAATCTTCTGTAAAGCACCTTGGGGGTTCAAGATGCTAACCACACATCTAGATAAATTCCTTGAGGGGTACAGTTTCCAAAACGGTGTCACTTGTGAGTAGTTTCCGCTCTTTAGGCATATCAGGAACTCTCCAATCATGACATGGCATCTGCTAATTATTCCAACAAATATTGCATCAAAAAAATGAAATGGCGCTCCTTCTTTTCTGAACTCTCCCGCATGCCCAAGTAGTGATTTTCCCCCACATATGGGGTATCATATTGAGGTCCATTTTTTCCTGTTACCCTTGCGAAAATAACAAATTTGAGGCTAAAATAAAAATTTTGTGAAAAGAATTAAATGTTAATTTTTTCCTTCAACATCCTATTAATTCCTGTGAAGCACCTGAAGAGTTAGTAAACTTCTTAAATGTGCTTTTGAACACCTTGAGGGGTGCAGTTTTTAGAATGGTGTCACTTTTGGATATTTTCTGTCATTTAGGCCCCTCAAAGTCAAAATGTGATGTGGTGCCTAAAAAAGTGGTTTTGTAAATTTTGTTGGAAAATTGAGAAATCGCTGGTCAACTTTTAACCCTTATAACTTCTTAACAAAATCATTATTCTTAACAAACGTGCTGATGCAAAGTAGACATGGGAAATTTTACTTATTAACTATTTTGTGTGACATAACTCTCTGATTTAAGGCCAAAATTTAAAAGTTTGAAAATCGCTACATTTTTTAAATTTCTGCAAAATTCCTGCTATTTTCACAAACAAATGCAAATAATATTGAAGCAATTTTACCACTATAATGAAGTACAAGAAAACATTCTTAGAATCGATGGGATCTGTTGAAACGTTCTAGAGTTATTAACACATAAGTGGCGCTGGTCAGAATTGTAAAATTTGGCCTAGTTAGGAAGGTGAAAACAGGCTTCGGGGTGAGGGGATTAAAGTATAACACACCAAAAAGAGACAAAAAATGCAGTGTCAAAAACGCAATATAAATGCATGTTAAAAAAATGATCACAAAAACACAATGAAAAACCGCAAGTAATCTAATTTAAATAATAGGTGCCGAAATTCTGCCACGTCAAAAACTTACCAAAACCATATCGTGAAAACATAGCCCTAGAAGTGTCAAAACTTTTGCCAGCAATTTCTCACTTTTCCAACAAAATTTATAAAACCATTTTTTTAGGGACATCACAATTGAAGTGACTTTGAGAGCCAATGTGACAGAAAATATACAATTGAAGTGACACCATTTTAAAAACTATACCCTCAAAATTAACATTCAAAAAGTTTATTAACCCTTTAGGTTAATCATAGAAATTAAAGCAACGTGGAAGGAAAAAATGACGATATCACATTTTCCCACAAAAATATTGCTTTAGCACAAACTTTTTCATTTTGACAACGGTTATAGGAAGAAATGACCCCAAAGTTTGCTGTGCAATTTCTCCTGAGTATGCAAATACCCCATGTGGGGTGGAAAACTACTGTTTGAAAACATGGCAGGGCTTGGAAAAGGAGGTGCACCATTTGACTTTTGAAGCACAAAGTTGGCTGGAATAGATAGCAGACACTATATCGCATTTGCATATACCCTCATGTGCCTAAACAGTGGAAGCCCGCTACAAGTGACCCTAGTTTCGAAACTAAACTCCTTGAGGAATCTATGTAGAGATGTGGTGACGTTTTGAACAAACAGGTGCGTTACAGAATTTGATAACGTTGATCTGTGAAAAGATTTTTCCCAAAAATAGTTGCTTTAACACCAAATTGTTAATTTTCACAAGGGTAACAATAGAAAAAGGACTACTCAATTTGTTGTGCAATTTCTCCTGAGTACGACAATACCTCTTATGTGGTGTATAACTACTATTTTGGGCACACGGCAGGGCTCGGAAGTGAAGGAACACCATTTGCGGATCGGATAGACAGATTGCTGGGTGGGCAGAACCTCAAAGGTGGTGTTTTCAGAAATGCTGCCAGTGCAATGAGCATAACTAGAAAGACAGCGAGAGCTTTAGGGAGTTAAATCAGCAGCTTAGAAACTGGGGCAGGAAGGAAAGATTTAGGTTCATGGAGAACTGGGCTGACTTCTCCGTCCGCTACAGGTTCTACGATAGTAACGGGCTGCACCTGAATGGAGAAGGTGCAGCTGTGCTTGGGGAAAAAAATGGTCAGACAGATAAAAGGGCTTTTAACCCCTTACCGACATTGGGTGTAATAGTAAACCTACGTCAGTATCCCCCGCTTTGATGTGGGCTTAGGCGGTAAGCCCACATCTTTTGTTTTGAACAGCTGACATGTGCCCTCAATAGCCATGGGTGGAATCACGATCCACCTGCGGCTATTAACTAGTTAAATGTCGCTGTCAAACTCTGACAGGGGCAATTAAATCGCCCTTCCGGCCATCAGGCTGGAAATACGCACACCGGTGACCCCCGTCACGTGATCAGGGGTCATCGGTTCATCAGCATGACAACCAGAGGTCTCCTTGCCTCTATGGTTGTCAGTGCCGGATTGCTATGAGCGCCACCCAGTGGCCGGCGCTCAAAGCAAGTCAGCAATTCAGCTACATAGTGGCGAACTGAACATCACCTCTATGTAGCTGAGCCAATCGAGTTGTGGCAGCTTCTAGTCTCCTATGGAGACTATTGAAGCATGGCAATAGTAAAAAAAATGTTTTTAAAAATATAAAAAATATATAGAAGTTTAAATCACCCCCCTTTTGCTCCATCTACTATATAATTGTCTAAGGGTCACTTCCATCTTTCTGTCTGTCTGTCTGTCCTTCTTTCTGTCACGGTTATTCATTCGCTGATTGGTCTTGGCAGCTGCCTGTCATAGCTGCCGCGACCAATCAGCGACGGCCACAGTCCGGAAGAAAAT
This sequence comes from Ranitomeya imitator, assembly GCF_032444005.1. Lineage (NCBI taxonomy): Eukaryota > Metazoa > Chordata > Amphibia > Anura > Dendrobatidae > Ranitomeya > Ranitomeya imitator. Next base: position 323,073,433 of record NC_091285.1, on the reverse strand, counting down.
GGCCGCTCCTTCTTCCCCGCAGTCAGTGCCCGGCGTCCGCATACTCCCCTGCGGTCAGCGCTCACACAGGGTTAATGGCAGCGTTGACCGCGGTGTAACGTACTCGGTTAACGCTGCTATTAACCCTGTGTGACCACCTTTTTACTATTCATGCTGCCTATGCAGCATGAATAGTTAAAATATCTGTTAAAAATAATTAAAAAAAATAAAAAATAGTTACATACTCACCCTCCGGTGACCCCCCGGATCAGGAACCGGCCTTTCCTGCTCCGTGCGACGCCCCGATGACCGCTGCATGCATTGCGGTCTCGCGAGATGATGAAGTACGGTCTCGCGAGACCGCTATGTCATCATCTTGCGAGACCGCAATGCAATCTTCAGACCGGAGCGCGCGACAAGCATCGGGAACCAGCCGCTTCGATCCGGAGGCTCCAGGAGGTGAGTATATAACTTTTTTTTTTTTTTTTACAGGGATATGGTGCATACTACATGACTAGGCTGTATACTACGTGGCTCTGCTGTATACTACGTGGCTCTCTGCTGTATACTACATGACTCTGTGCTGTATACTACGTGGCTCTGCTGTATACTATGTGACTGGGCAAGCTGGGCAATATACTACGTGGCTGGGCAATATACTATGTGACTGGGCAATATACTATGTTACCGGGCAATATACTACGTCACTGGGCAATATACTATGTGACTGGGCAATATACTACGTGGCTGGGCAATATACTACGTGACTGGGCAATATACTATGTGACTGGGCAATATACTATGTAAACTACGTGGCTGGGCAATATACTACGTGGCTGGGCAATATACTACGTGGCTGGGCAATATACTACGTGGCTGGGCAATACACTACGTGGCTGGGCAATACAGTTAGGTCCATATATATTTGGACAGAGACAACATTTTTCTAATTTTGGTTATAGACACTACCACAATGAATTTTAAACAAAACTATTCATATGCAATTGAAGTTCAGACTTTCAGCTTTCATTTGAGTGTATCCACATTAAAACTGGATGAAGGGTTTAGGAGTTTCAGCTCCTTAACATGTGCCACCCTGTTTTTAAAGGGACCAAAAGTAATTGGACAGATTCAATAATTTTAAATAAAAGGTTTATTTTTAGTACTTGGTTAAAAACCCTTTGTTGGCAATGACTGCCTGAAGTCTTGAACTCATGGACATCACCAGACGCTGTGTTTCCTCCTTTTTGATGCTCTGCCAGGCCTTCACTGCGGTGGTTTTCAGTTGCTGTTTGTTTGTGGCCTTTCTGTCTGAAGTTTAGTCTTTAACAAGTGAAATGCATGCTCAGTTGGGTTGAGATCAGGTGACTGACTTGGCCATTCAAGAATATTCCACTTCTTTGCTTTAATAAACTCCTGGGTTGCTTTGGCTTTATGTTTTGGGTCATTGTCCATCTGTAGTATGAAACGACGACCAATCAGTTTTGCTGCATTTGGCTGGATCGGAGCACAGAGTATGGCTCTGAATACCTCAGAATTCATTCGGCTGCTTCTGTCCTGTGTCACATCATCAATAAACACTAGTGACCCAGTGCCACTGGCAGCCATGCATGCCCAGGCCATCACACTGCCTCCGCCGTGTTTTACAGATGATGTGGTATGCTTTGGATCATGAGCTGTACCACGCCTTCACCATACGTTTCTCTTTCCATCATTCTGGTAGAGGTTGATCTTGGTTTCATCTGTCCAAAGAATGTTCTTCCAGAACGGTGCTGGCTTTTTTAGATGTTTTTTAGCAAAGTCCAGTCTAGCCTTTTTATTCTTGATGCTTATGAGTGGCTTGCACCATGCAGTGAACCCTCCGTATTTACTTTCATGCAGTCTTCTCTTTATGGTAGATTTGGATATTGATACGCCGACCTCCTGGAGAGTGTTGTTCACTTGGTTGGCTGTTGTGAAGGGGTTTCTCTTCATCATGGAGATTATTCTGCGATCATCCACCACTGTTGTCTTCCGTGGGTGCCCAGGTATTTTTGGATAGATGAGTTCACCAGTGCTTTCTTTCTTTCTCAGGATGTACCAAACTGTAGATTTTGCCACTCCTAATATTGTAGCAATTTCTCGGATGGGTTTTTTCTGTTTTCGCAGCTTAAGGATGGCTTGTTTCATCTGCATGGAGAGCTCCTTTGACCGCATGTTTACTTGACAGCAAAACCTTCCAAATGCAAGCACCACACCTCAAATCAACTTCAGGCCTTTTATCTGCTTAAATGAGAATGACATAACAAAGGGATTGCCCACACCTGTCCATGAAATAGCCTTGGAGTCAATTGTCCAATTACTTTCGGTCCCTTTAAAAACAGGGTGGCACATGTTAAGGAGCTGAAATTCCTAAACCCTTCATCCAATTTTAATGTGGATACCCTCAAATGAAAGCTGAAAGTCTGAACTTCAACTGTATCTGAATTGTTTTGTTTAAAAATTCATTGTGGTAATTTCTATACCCAAAATTAGAAAAATGTCATCTCTGTCCAAATATATATGGACCTAACTGTATACTACGTGGTTGTGCAATATACTACGTGAACATACATATTCTAGAATACCCGATGCGTTAGAATCAGGCCACCATCTAGTTTAAAATAAAACAATAAAGAAATCAAACCAGCTCAGAATCGCCCATTCTATCAATAAAAAAAGGATCAACCTGATCGTTAAACGGTGTAGTGATATAAAAAGTTGAAATGCCAGAATTAATTAATTTTTTTGGTAGCCGCAACTTTGTATTAAAATGCAATAACGGGCGATCAAAAGAACATATCTGCACCAAAATGGTATCATTAAAAACGTCAGTTCAGCACACAAAAAATAAGTCCTTACTCAACCCAAGATTATGAAAAATAGAGACACTACGAGTATTGGAAAATTGTGCAATATTTTTTTTTTTAGCAAAGTTTGGAATTTTTTTCACCACTTAAATAAAAAAGGACATGTTTGGTGTCTATGAACTCATAATGACCTAGAGAATCATAATGGGGCAGGGCAGTTTTAGCATTTAGTGAACCTAGCAAAAAAGCCAAACAAAAAACAAGTGTGAGATTGCACTCATTTTGCAATTTCACCGTACTTGGATTTTTTTTCCCATTTTCTAGTACAGGACATGGTAAAACCAATGATGTCGCTCAAAAGTACAACTGGTCCTGCAAAAAATAAGCCCTCATATGGCCATATTGATGAAAAATAAAAAAGTTATGGCTCTGGGAAGGAAGGGAGCAAAAAACAAAAACGCAAAACCGAAAAAAGCTCCGGGGTGAAGGGGTTAAACTAGGATCTGCAGGAGGAAGATTGTTGTGCTACAAAGGGGATACATAGAATAGATAGAGAGAGTAATGCTATGTGCACACGTTGCGGATTAGGCTTAGGAATTTTTGGTGCGGATTCTGCTTCTCCTGGCAGAAAACGCACCTGCAGATTTGTTGCATTTTTTGTGCAGTTCCGCAGCGTTTTTGTGCGTTTTTGCTGTGGTTTTCTTGCAGATGTGCTGCGTTTTTTTACCCCTGCGGTTTTCTATAATGGAATGGGTACAAAAACGCTGCAGGTTCACAAAAAAGAAGTGACATGCTACTTCTTTTAAACCGCAGTGTTTCCGCAGCGGGATTTTCCGCAAAGTGTGCACAGCATTTTTTTTTTCTCATTGATTTACATTGTACTGTAAATCGATTGCGGATCTGCAGCGTTTCTGCACCTCAAAAAACGCTGCGGATCCACAGAGAATCCACAACGTGTGCACATACCCTTAGACAGTAGGGGTCAATGAGCATTTATGGGGGGCGGGGACATGAAAGGAACATAGGAAGGTGAGGAGGAGTAATAAATGTTCTAATAATATTAAATGTCTGACAAATGCAAACAATATAAATGAATTGGAGACCCTTATATCAACAACAGTATACGATGTGATGGTATTACAGATATCTGGGTGGACAAAAGCCATGACTGGGCGAGAAAGGTAAATGGTTTATGTTTGTCACACTACATTTAGAAAGGACAGGAAAGACAGAAAAGGTACAGTGGTGTGTATTTTCTTTAAATCCAACTTAACAACTGTGCTCAATGATGACATTGGGGGATCTGCGACAATGTAGTGTCAGTGTGGGTAAATGTGCATGGGGATGGCAATAATGGAAAGCTGCTAATTAAAGTTTGCTACAAGCCTCTTAATATTGTTAAACAGGTAGAGGATGAAATGCTGCAAATTAAAAGGGCAGCAAATAATATTATGGTCCTTATTATGGGGGATTTTAACTATCCAGACATTCAATGAGACATAGAATCTTCTGGTTGTGCTAAAAGCTACAATTTCTTATGCACAGTTCAGGACAATTCCCTCTGTCAGCTGGTAGATGAACCAACCAGGGGAGGTATCTGCTGGATCTGGTTCTGTCAGATAGACCAGATACAATTTCAGATCTACAGGTCAGGGAGCATTTGGGAAGCAGTGACCATAATATGGTAAGTTTCAATGTAATCTTCAATTAATCATTCAAAAGGGGAAATTCAAGAACCTGGAAGTTCAGGAAAGCTGATTTTAACAAATTAAGGGAAGAGCTTAATTGTGTAGACAGGGACCATTCCATGGTAACTGTAGAAACCAAAAATGTTTAATGATATAGTAATAGAATCCTATTCATTGACTCCAAGCAGGGAGGGGGGAACACAGGAGAAAAGTTTTCCCCAAGTTGTGAAGTTGCTCCCCTGAAGGATGGACGCGCTCAAGTCTGCGGGAAGGGAGATCATCAGGAGCCCCAGCATCGCCAAGCAGTCGTGGGGTGGCGGGCGGCACAAGAAGCTTCCAGAAAATTGGACAGATTCCAGGGAAACTCTGTTAGAAGGAATGCTGTTTCATCTGAAGTATTTGGGAATGACCTTGGTAGAACAACCGAAAGGGGAAGAATTGTCTGCAGCTGCGGTGAAGAGGATTGTAGAAACAGCTTAAGCAGGTGGAAAGAAACTACAGAAGGTGCTTTTAAAAGTGACTCCTCGAGGAATAATCCTTCATGACAGCATCACCAACAAGCTGATTGAAAACGTGTCCATTTATAAAATATCATATTGTACAGCTGATAAGTTACATGACAAAGTCTTTGCCTACATTGCTCAAAGCCAACAGAATGAAACCTTGGAATGCCATGCCTTTCTCTGTACGAAGCGAAAAATGGCGGTTACATTAACAGTCGCACAAGCTTTTAAAGTGGCATTTGAGTTCTGGCAAGTTTCCAGAGATGGTAAAGAGAAAAGAGAGAAATCTGGCTCTGATGGTGAATGGACAAGTAGTTCTCAATCAGAAGGGTCCTCAAGTAATAGAATCCTGTAGAAAATGTATACCCTCTGGAAATAAAATGTCCAGGAATAAAAAGAAACCATAAAAAGGCAGTACAAAGTTTAATATGCCAAAAGAAAAATGCATTCAAAATCTTTAAGGCCGAGAATGCAGAAATAGCATTTCAGGAGTATAAAGATCTCAATAAGAAATGTAAAAAAAAATCAAGCCAGTAATGTTATCTACAGAGAAATAAATTGCCAACAACACCAAAATAAATCCCAACAAATATTACAAATACATAAATGACAAAAAGAAAAAAAAAGATTGTATTGGTCCCATAAAAGATGATAATTAGATAATTATAGAGGACAACGAAAAGGCTGAGATATTAAACAGGCACTTTTCATCTATGCTTACCAATGAACTGTCTGCTTAAGGGATCTTTCAACATGGCAAAAATCAAAGTTCACCACCTGATATACAGTGATGGAAATAATTATTTGATCCCTTGCTCAATTATTTGATCTCTCAATGTTAAAATTAACCTACCATTAAAATTATAGACTGTTCATGTTTTTGTCAGTGAGCAAACTTGCAAAATCAGCAAGGGATCAAATACTTATCTCCCCCACTCTATGTATATGACAATTCTTTTGCTTTCCCCGTGACTCATAATCCAGAAATCTCAGTGGCTGGATGAAGGATGGAAGAGTCTGTCTGGATCCCAGAAGCTCACTCAGCTTTTAAGGACACACACTGGTTACAAGCAAACAGGTCACAGGTGAGGATGTTACGCATCACTGGGAACGGAAGCTGGTGGCAGAATTGCACGAATCGGGACAGCTTCGATGGACGCTGGAGGGTGAGTATATAACTATTTTTTATTTTAATTTTTTTTTAACAGGGATATGGTGCCCATACTTCTATATACTACGTGGGCTGTTATGACCTGGTGGTGAGGACAATAATGGACCTGGTGGTTAAGAGCACACGGAATGACCTGATAGTTACTAATAATACAGACAAGCTCTGAGACGTGGGAACTCTGCTGACCGCAATCCCTAATCCTATCACACACACTAGAAATAGCCGTGGATTGCTCCTAACGCTCCCTATGCAACTCGTCACAGCCTAATGAACTAGCTAGCCCTAGAGATAGAAAAATAAAGCCTACCTTGCCTCAGAGAAATTCCCCAAAGGAACAGGCAGCCCCCCACATATAATGACTGTGAGTTAAGATGAATATTACAAACACAGAGATGAAATAGATTTAGCAAAGTGAGGCCCGACTTACTGAACAGACAGAGGATAGGAAAGGTAACTTTGCGGTCAGCACAAAAAACTACAAAAAGACCACGCAGAGGGCGCAAAAAGACCCTCCGCACCGACTCACGGTGCGGAGGCGCTCCCTCTGCGTCCCAGAGCTTCCAGCAAGCAATACAAAATCAAAATAGCAAGCTGGACAGAAAAAATAGCAAACAGAGAAAAACAAGCAGGAACTTAGCTTCTGCTGGGAAGACAGGTCATAAGAACGATCCAGGAGCGAACTAGACCAATACTGGAACATTGACAGGTGGCATGGAGCAATGATCTAGGTGGAGTTAAATAGAGCAGCCAGCTAACGAATTAACCTCGTCACCTGTGGAAGGAACATCAGAAGCCGCAGCCCCACTCACAACCACCAGAGGAAGCCCATGGACAGAACCAGCCGAAGTACCATTCATGACCACAGGAGGGAGCTTAACAACAGAATTCACAACAGTGGGCTGTGTTATATACTGCGTGGGCTGTGTTATATACTGCGTGGGTTGTGTTATATACTGCGTGGCCTGTGTTATATACTACATGGGCTGTGTTATATACTACGTGGGCTGTGTTATATAGTACGTGGGCTGTGCTGTATATTATGTGGGCTGTGTTATATACTGCCTGGTTGCTATATACTACGTGGGCAATGTTATATACTGCGTGGGCTGTGTTATATACTGCGTGGGCTGTGTTATATACTGCATGGGCTGTGCTATATATTACGTGGGCTGTGCTATATATTACGTGGGCTGTGTTATATAATACATGGCTGCTATATGCTACGTAGGCTGTGCTATATACTACGTGGGCTGTGTTATATACTGCCTGGCTGCTATATACTATGTGGGCAGTGTTATGGACCTGGTGGTTAGGAGCACCCGGAACGACCTGATGGTTAAACTAACACAGGACAAGCTCTGGGAAGTGGGAGCTCTGCTGACCGCAACCCCTAATCCTATCACACACACTAGAAATAGCTGTGGAGCGTACCTAACTCTACCTAGACGCCTCTTCACAGCCTAAAAGCTAACTAGCCCTAGAGATAGAAAATAAAGCCTACCTTGCCTCAGAGAAATTCCCCAAAGGAAAAGGCAGCCCCTCACATATATTGACTGTGAGTTAAGATGGAAGTCACAAACACAGAAATGAAACAGGTTTCAGCAAAGGAGGCCAGACTAACTAAACAGACTGAGGGTAGGTAAGGTATCTTTGCGGTCAGCACAAAAAACTACAAAAAGACCACACAGAGTGTGCAAAAAGTCCTCCGCACCGACTCACGGTGCGGAGGTGCCACTCTGCATCCCAGAGCTTCCAGCTAGCAAGGCAAAATCATGATAGCAAGCTGGACAAGAAAACAATGAACGAATAATTAACTAGCAGGGACTTAGCTTCTGCTGGAGTAGACAGGTAACCAGAAAGATCCAAGAGCGAACTGAACCAGTACAAGAACATTGACAGCTGGCATGGAGTAACGATCTGAGTGGAGTTAAATAGAGCAGCCAGCTAAAGAATAAACTAAGTCACCTGTGGAAGGAACCTCAGAAGCAGCAGCTCCACTCACAGCCACCAGAGGGAGTCCATGGACAGAACTCGCCGAAGTACCATTCATGACCACAGGAGGGAGTTCGATAACAGAATTCACAACAGTACCCCCCCTTGAGGAGGGGTCACCGAACCCTCACCAGAGCCCCTAGGCCGATCAAGACGAGCCAAATGAAAGGCACGAACTAGATCGGCAGCATGAACATCAGAGGCAAAAACCCAGGAATTATCTTCCTGACCATAACCCTTCCACTTGACCAGGTACTGGAGTTTCCGTCTCGAAATACGAGAATCCAAAATCTTCTCCACCACATACTCCAACTCCCCCTCGACCAACACCGGGGCAGGAGGATCAACGGATGGAACCACAGGTGCCACGTATCTCCGCAATAACGACCTATGGAACACATTATGGATGGCAAAAGAAGCTGGAAGGGCCAAACGAAATGACACAGGATTGAGAACTTCAGAAATCTTATACGGACCAATGAAACGAGGCTTAAACTTAGGAGAGGAAAACTTCATAGGAACATAACGAGACAACAACCAAACCAAATCCCCAACACGAAGTCGGGGACCAACACAGCGCCGGCGGTTAGCGAAACGTTGAGCCTTCTCCTGGGACAATGTCAAATTGTCCACCACATGAGTCCAAATCTGCTGCAACCTGTCCACCACAGTATCCACACCAGGACAGTCCGAAGGCTCAACCTGCCCTGAAGAGAAACGAGGATGGAAACCAGAATTACAGAAAAAAGGCGAAACCAAAGTAGCCGAGCTGGCCCGATTATTAAGGGCGAACTCAGCCAAAGGCAAGAAGGACACCCAATCATCCTGATCAGCAGAAACAAAGCATCTCAGATATGTTTCCAAAGTCTGATTAGTTCGTTCGGTTTGGCCATTTGTCTGAGGATGGAAAGCCGAAGAAAAAGACAAATCAATGCCCATCTTAGCACAAAAGGACCGCCAAAACCTCGAAACAAACTGGGAACCTCTGTCCGAGACGATGTTCTCCGGAATGTCATGCAAACGAACTACATGCTGGAAAAACAATGGCACCAAATCAGAGGAGGAAGGCAATTTAGGCAAGGGTACCAAATGGACCATCTTAGAGAAGCGATCACAAACAACCCAAATGACCGACATCCTTTGAGAGACAGGGAGATCTGAAATAAAATCCATGGAAATGTGCGTCCAGGGCCTCTTCGGGACCGGCAAGGGCAAAAGCAACCCACTGGCACGAGAACAGCAGGGCTTAGCCCGAGCACAAGTCCCACAGGACTGCACAAAAGAATGCACATCCCGTGACAAAGAAGGCCACCAAAAGGATCTAGCCACCAAATCTCTGGTACCAAAGATTCCAGGATGACCAGCCAACACCGAACAATGAACCTCAGAGATAACTCTACTAGTCCATCTATCAGGGACAAAAAGTTTCTCCGCTGGACAACGGTCAGGTCTATCAGCCTGAAACTTCTGCAGCACCCGCCGCAAATCAGGGGAGATGGCAGACAAAATTACCCCCTCTTTGAGACTACCCGCCGGCTCAGGAACACCCGGAGAGTCAGGCACAAAACTCCTTGACAGGGCATCAGGCTTCACATTCTTAGAGCCCGGAAGGTACGAAACCACAAAATCAAAACGGGAGAAAAACAGCGACCATCGAGCCTGTCTAGGATTCAACCGTTTAGCAGACTCGAGATAAGTTAAATGCTTGTGATCCGTCAAGACGACCATGCGATACTTGGCTCCTTCAAGCCAATGTCGCCACTCCTCGAATGCCCACTTCATGGCCAACAACTCTTGATTGCCAACATCATAATTGCGCTCAGCAGGCGAGAACTTTCTAGAAAAGAAGGCACATGGTTTCATCACCGAGCCATCAGAACTTCTTTGCGACAAAACAGCCCCTGCTCCAATCTCAGAAGCACTAACCTCGACCTGAAACGGGAGCGAAACATCTGGCTGGCACAACACAGAGGCAGAAGAAAAATGATGTTTCAACTCCTGAAAAGCCTCTACAGCCGCAGAGGACCAATTGACCACATCAGCACCTTTCTTGGTCAAATCAGTCAACGGTTTAGCAACACTAGAAAAATTAGCGATGAAACGACGGTAAAAATTAGCAAAGCCCAGGAACTTCTGCAGGCTCTTCACAGATGTCGGCTGAATCCAATCATAAATGGCCTGAACTTTAACAGGGTCCATCTCGATAGTAGAAGGGGAAAAAATGAAACCCAAAAATGAAACCTTCTGAACTCCAAAGAGACATTTTGACCCCTTCACAAACAAGGAATTCGCGCAAAGGACCTGGAACACCATTCTGACCTGCTTCACATGAGACTCCCAATCATCCGAAAAGACCAAAATATCATCCAAATATACAATCATGAATCTATCCAGGTACTTTTGGAAGATGTCATGCATAAAGAACTGAAACACAGATGGAGCATTAGAAAGCCCGAATGACATAACCAGGTACTCAAAATGGCCCTCGGGCGTATTAAATGCTGTTTTCCATTCATCGCCCTGTTTAATACGCACAAGATTATACGCCCCTCGAAGATCTATCTTGGAGAACCAACTAGCCCCCTTAATCCGAGCAAATAAATCAGACAGCAGCAGCAAAGGGTACTGAAATTTGACTGTGATCTTATTAAGAAGGCGGTAATCAATACAAGGTCTCAAAGAACCATCCTTCTTGGCCACAAAAAAGAACCCTGCTCCCAACGGTGATGACGACAGGCGAATATGACCTTTCTCCAAGGATTCCTTTATATAACTCCGCATAGCGGCGTGCTCTGGCACAGATAAATTGAACAGTCGGCCCTTAGGAAACTTACTACCAGGAATCAAATTAATAGCACAATCGCAATCCCTATGAGGAGGTAGGGCACTGGATTTGGGCTCATCAAATACATCCCGGTAATCTGACAAAAACTCAGGGACTTCAAAAGGAGTGGAAGGCGAAATTGACAGCAATGGAACATCACCATGTACCCCTTGACAACCCCAGCTGGACACAGACATAGATTTCCAATCCAATACTAGATTATGGACCTGTAGCCATGGCAACCCCAAAACGACCACATCATGCAGATTATGCAACACCAAAAAGCGAATATCCTCCTGATGTGCAGGAGCCATGCACATGGTCAATTGAGTCCAATACTGAGGCTTATTCTTGGCCAAAGGCGTAGCATCAATTCCTCTCAATGGAATAGGATACTGCAAGGGCTCCAAGAAAAATCCACAGCGCCTGGCAAACTCCAAGTCCATCAAATTCAGAGCAGCGCCTGAATCCACAAATGCCATAACAGAATAGGACGAAAAAGAGCAAATCAGAGTAATGGACAAAAGAAATTTAGACTGTACCGTACCAATGGTGGCAGACCTAGCGAACCGCTTAGTGCGCTTAGGACAATCGGAGATAGCATGAGTGGAATCACCACAGTAAAAACACAGCCCATTCCGACGTCTGTGTTCTTGCCGTTCAGCTCTGGTCAAAGTCCTATCACATTGCATAGGCTCAGGCCTATGCTCAGAGAATACCGCCAAATGGTGCACAGCTTTGCGCTCACGCAAGCGCCGATCGATCTGAATGGCCAAGGACATAGACTCATTCAGACCAGCAGGTGTGGGAAATCCCACCATGACATCCTTAAGGGCTTCATAAAGACCCTATCTGAAAATTGCCGCCAGGGCACACTCATTCCACTGAGTAAGCATAGACCACTTTCTAAACTTCTGACAATATACCCCCGCTTCATCCTGACCCTGACACAAAGCCAGCAAGATTTTCTCTGCCTGATCCACTGAATTTGGTTCATCATAAAGCAATCCAAGCGCCAGAAAAAACGCATCTACATCACGCAATGCAGGATCTCCTGGCGCAAGGGAAAATGCCCAGTCTTGAGGGTCGCCACGCAACAAAGAAATAATGATTTTTACTTGTTGAACGGGGTCATCAGAGGAGCGGGGTTTCAAAGCAAGAAACAGTTTACAATTATTTTTGAAATTCAGGAACTTAGATCTATCCCCAGAAAACAAATCAGGAATTGGAATTCTAGGCTCTAACATCGGATTCTGAACCACAAAATCTTGAATGTTTTGTACCCTTGCAGTGAGATGATCCACACAAGAGGACAGACCTTGAATGTCCATATCTACACCTGTGTCCTGAACCACCCAGAGGTTTAGGGGAAAAGAAAGACAAAGCACACTGCAGAGAAAAAAAAATGGTCTCAGAACTTCTCTTATCCCTCTATTGAGATGCATTAACACTTTGGGCCAGCTGTACTGTTATGGACCTGGTGGTTAGGAGCACCCGGAACGACCTGATGGTTAAACTAACACAGGACAAGCTCTGGGAAGTGGGAGCTCTGCTGACCGCAACCCCTAATCCTATCACACACACTAGAAATAGCCGTGGAGCGTACCTAACTCTACCTATACGCCTCTTCACAGCCTAAGAGCTAACTAGCCCTAGAGATAGAAAATAAAGCCTACCTTGCCTCAGAGAAATTCCCCAAAGGAAAAGTCAGCCCCCCACATATATTGACTGTGAGTTAAGATGGAAGTCACAAACACAGAAATGAAACAGGTTTCAGCAAAGGAGGCCAGACTAACTAAACAGACTGAGGATAGGAAAGGTATCTTTGCGGTCAGCACAAAAAACTACAAAAAGACCACGCAGAGTGTGTAAAAAGTCCTCCGCACCGGCTCACGGTGCGGAGGTGCCACTCTGCATTCCAGAGCTTCCAGCTAGCAAGGCAAAATCATGATAGCAAGCTGGACAAGAAAACAATGAACGAATAATTAACTAGCAGGGACTTAGCTTCTGCTGGAGTAGACAGGTAACCAGAAAGATCCAAGAGCGAACTGAACCAGTACAAGAACATTGACAGCTGGCATGGAGTAACGATCTGAGTGGAGTTAAATAGAGCAGCCAGCCAAAGAATAAACTAAGTCACCTGTGGAAGGAACCTCAGAAGCAGCAGCTCCACTCACAGCCACCAGAGGGAGTCCATGGACAGAACTCGCCGAAGTACCATTCATGACCACAGGAGGGAGTTCGATAGCAGAATTCACAACAGGGCAGTGTTATATACTGCGTGGGCTGTGGTATATACTACGTGGCCTGTGTTATATACTATGTGGGCTGTGCTATATATTACGTGGGCTGTGTTATATACTGTGTGGGCTGTGTTATATACTGCATGGGCTGTGTTATATACTGCGTGGCCTGTGTTATATACTACATGGGCTGTGTTATATACTACGTGGGCTGTGTTATATACTACATGGGCTGTGCTATATATTATGTGGGCTGTTATATACTGCCTGGCTGCTATGTACTACGTGGGCAATGTTATATACTGCGTGGGCTGTGTTATATACTGCGTGGGCTGTGCTATATATTACGTGGGCTGTGCTATATATTACGTGGGCTGTGTTATATACTACATGGCTGCTATATGCTACATGGGCTGTGCTATATACTACGTGGGATGTGTTATATACTGCCTGGCTGCTATATACTACGTGGGCAGTGTTATATACTGCGTGGGCTGTGGTATATACTACCTGGCCTGTGTTATATACTACGTGGGCTGTGCTATATACTGCCTGGCTGCTATATACTACGTGGGCAGTGTTATATACTATGTGGCCTGTGTTATATACTACGTGGGCTGTGCTATATATTACATGGGCTGTGTTATATACTACGTGGCTGCTATATACTATGTGGTTGTGCTATATACTATGTGGCTGTCTGTGTTACGTGAGCTCTGCTATATGCTATGTGGCTGCGCTATATACTATGTGGCTGTCTGCTATATACTATGTGGCTGTGCTAAATACTACGTGGCTGTGCTAAATACTACGTGGCTGTGCTAAGCGCGACGTACATGCATACATATTCTAGAATACCCGATGCGATGTACATGCATACATACATATTCTAGAATAGCCGATGCGTTAGAATCGGGCCACCATTTGGTATATATATATTTTTTTTTTTAGATTATCATTTAGCTTCTTTAGGGGACTTGAACCTGCGATTGTCCATTCACTTATAATATATACTGCACTACCATTGTGTTGCTGCAGTACATAGGGAAAATCTTGGTCTCCTATGGAGCTTAGATTCATAGGAATGCAAAGATGGCAGCAACAGTGGCCTTCAGCAGGCGCTCGACTGCTGTGGTGTTATTGGTACCCCACAATTATGTTACAGAAGAGCCATTGGGCTTGGGTACCAGTTCCATTTAATCAGAGATTGACAGCTGCATTTAAATGGTTAACTACAGCAATTGGAGCTCTAGCCATTGCTGTTAAACACAGATGCCGGCTAAATAATGTCTCTCCAAAAGCTGTCACCCTCACAATACAGGATATTGTGCTATGGGGTTAAAATGGATTACATAGAATGTGTGCTATGGCTTACACTATTCTTTCCAACATCCCTCAGTTATTTAGTCTACGTAGTAATTTAGTTTAGAAGTTAAGTGAAATTGTAAAAAGAGTGTTTCTCATTTATCTCGTGTGGTCACATTGTCTTTTAAACTGGGAATGATAAGCCTGGGAATTAGACTCTAGCACTTCTCTAGCCAATTTCCCATCAGAACTCTACACAGGTTAAGGTTTCACTTAACCACAGGATCCTGCAGCTGCTGTGAAGTTTATAATGTCAATCATTTCATTTATCAGTCATTTTGCACATCTTTTTTTCTGTGCCCCTCTTGTTTCTGAGTTATGCCTTCCTGGAAAAATGGTGTCAATTTTGCCTTCAACTAACTGGGCGTATACTACAGAACCTCTTTATGGGTCCGGCCATGGTTTGATTGACCAATGTAACAGGAGAAAAAGCAAACACCGAGAGGACAATTGGTATACTCCTATTTAGTCGTACTTAAAAAATGCACCATTATTAATGAGGGGCATTATTCTGGAATGTAGGGTAACCGAAGAAAAACTATCAACAGCTACACCAACACCACCACGGCCATGTCCACGTCCCTTATTTGGTGCTCATATTTGGACGTTGATTTTGTAAACACTACTCGTAAAGAGATTTTGGAAAAGTAGATTTATATATTTACAACAGAACAAGAAAAAACAGCGGTCCTGAAAACTTTTTTTATTTGACATAGAAATGGCAGCTTGATGTCTGATGCCAATTATGTATTTACCAGACTAATTATTTCCTGCAAAATAGGAATTAAATAAAATACAACTTTTATTCATAGCCATAAAAATCAGACCAACATATGACAGTGCAGACAAAACATAAAGTGCTGGTGCTCATAATAGCCAGTGCTCATATAAAAATTGATTTGATCTCACTCAAGTAGTTCTCCAGACTGGATACACAAAAGCAGGAGCAGGAGGGAAGCAATATTGGCAGAGGGGAGATAAATTACCGATTATTTCTATAGCTCCATGTCGTGCTCCTGCAGTGCTCCCACCCTGACAAGGGCAGTACCCAAGTATAACCTGTTCAAATAAACCCCCAAAAAGGGGGAATTGTATGACCTCCCCCTCCTCAACTTTGTAATCATAATATCAAGGAAGGGTAAAGCCCCCTCCTCGATCTCATAGGTGAAAAGTAGGCCAATTTCATTGTGATTAAGTAAATCACAGACATTTAACCCCTCTGATCCTGCTGTCAATAGTGACAGTGACAGTGACATCGAGGAGATCGCACGCAGGGACGGGGCTCCCTAGCTGCTCCTATGAGAACAATGCAATGCAATCATGTTGTTCTGATGGTCTCCATGGAGACCCCCGTCCCCAAGATGGCTGCAGGGTCTTTCAGGGTCCTGCAGGGAAGGTGGCTTTTGAGTGCCTGCTGAGAGCAGACGCTGACATGCCTCCTTCCCTGCCTGTCAGATGCTGCTCTGAGGCTCTGCAGTACAGAAGCATTGCAGAGAATCAGATCAGCAATCTGATACTGTATAGTGATGTCCCATCATGGGATAATGTACAATAGTTAAAATTAAAATTATTTAAACGTGTATAAATATTTTTTTTTTTTAAATCCCCAAATAAAGAACAAAAAAAGAAAAAAAAAACATTTTTTCCAATAAATACATTTATTTATGTAAAAACAGAAAAGTACACGTATTTGGTATCCCTGCGTCCATAACGATCAGCTCTATAAAACTTTCCCACTAATTAACCCCTTTAGTGAATACCGTAAAAAAAAACAAGGAAAAAAACAATGCTTTATCATCATACCGCTGAACAAAAAGTGCAACAAAACGAGATAAAAAAGATGATTGTAAATAAAAATGGTACAGCTGAAAACATCATCTTGTTCTGCAAAAAATAAGCTACCGTGCAGCTGTATCAGCAGAAAAATAAAAAAGTTATAGAAATGGGGTAATGCTGTAATCATACTGACCCAAAGAATAAAGCTGTCTTATCAATTTTACCACACACGGAACAACAGAAACCCTCCCAAAAAAACATTTCCTGAATTGCTGGTTTTTGTTCATTCTGCCTCCCAAAAATCAGAATAGAAAGCGATCAAATAATGTCATGTGCCCTAAAATAGCACCAATAAGAACATCAACTCGTCCTGAAATAAACATGCCATAACATGACACTGTTGGCCGAAATATGGAAAAATGATAGCTCTCAAAATATGGGAATGCGAAAACTAGTTTATGCAAAACAGGTGTCTTTTAGTGTGTGACAGCAGCCAAACATAAAAACCCGATATGAATCTGGTATCGCTGACCCAAAGATTAAAGTCATCTAATCACTTATACTGCATGAGGAGCGGTGTAAAAAAATAAAACCAATTCTTCACTTACTGTTGATCTGTTCATTCTGCGGCCCAAAGTAAGGTTCGGCACACATTTATTCGGTGCGCTGCGCTGGGCGCTTACAGCCGGGTTTCCATGTAAATCTCTGAAATACGTAGTTCAGACGGGATCCCCCGTGGAAGATTCCCTATATTGAGGCAGATGGAGGCACTGTGAATGCCATAGGACCTGTGATCTGTTGGTGTCTGTCTTTTTATGATTGCATAAAAGTGCCGTTTTGTGCACTTCTGAAAAGAAGGACACCGCTGAACAGAGCTAGACGGAGTACAGAGTAACTCTGCTGCCTCATTATAGAGAATGGATCCATTGAGGGTTTCATCTGTCACGTCATTCAGAGATTTAAATAGAAACCCCAAAGTGGTCAGCGTAGAGCGTTGGATAAATGTGATCCCAAATGTTATGTAAAATGTTCCCAATAAAAGCTTCAACTCAATTCACAAAAAAGCAACTCCCCACTCAGGTCTGTTATCTGTTAATGGAAATATAAGGGGCTTACATTTTACTGGCAGTAAAAAGGCTCCAAAAAAGCAAAATGGCACCTCACTCTCCAAAAGAAATTCAGCAAATTTTGCGCTCTCAATTCCAAATGCCCCCTCCCTTCTGAGCCCCAGTGTGTGTAAACCACATATAGCTTCCACATGTTTGGCATTTCTGCAGTGATGAGAGCCTGCCTAATTTACGGGTGCATGTATCCAGAAGCATGAGCTGGGCATAATGTACTGGTGACTGCAATGTACTGGTCTCTACAGCGTACTGGTCACTACAACAGCAGTTTGCAATTTTCAGTCAGCAACATCTGCTACTGCTTGTTACTAAAAAACATCCATGGAGTCGAAATTGTCACTACACCTGTAGATAAATTCCAAAAGAAGTATAATTTCCAAAATGGCATCACTTGAGGGGAGATTCTGCTTTTGTAGGACTTAGGGGCTCTATATATGAAGTCCACAAACTATTCTAGGAAAATCTGCACTCCAGAAGGCAAATAGCACCCTGTCCCTCCCGAGTCTCTCCGTATGGCTAGGCAGTACCATACATCCACATATGGAGTATTGCTTCATTCAGCAGAAATTGTGAGACAAATTTTGGTGCCATTCTTGCCCTTTTTCCCAGTATGTAAAGCTAACACACATTCTTGGTGGTAAAAATGTAAATTATTTTTTCTTCACTGCCCACACCCTCCAACAAGTGCAGCAAAATCTGCACTGCAATAGGGTGTTTCTTCCCTTCTAAGCTTTGCACTGTGCTCCAAAAGTAGTTTTTGACCACATAGGGGGGGATCAGTGAACTCAGGAGAAATTGCACAACAAATTTTGAGGTCCATTTTCACCTCTTACCCTTGTGAAAATACAAAATTTGGAGCAATGTTGTAAACTTTTATGAAGCACCTGGGAGTTCAAGATGCTCAATACACATCTAGATAAGTTCCCTAAGTGGTCTAGTTTCCAAAATGGTGTCACTTGTGGGGGATTTCTACTATTTAGGCACATCAGGGGCTCTCCAAACACGGCATGGCATCTGCTAATTATTCCAGCAAATTTATATTCAACAAGTCAAATGGTGCTCTTCCCTTCCAAGCCCTGCTATGCACCCAAACTGTTGTTTCACTCCACATATTGGGTATCTGCGCACTAAGGAGAAATTGCTCAACAAATTGAATGGAGCAATTTCTCCTGTTACCCTTATGAAAATGCAAAATTTGGAGCTAAAAAAGATTTATCTGGAAAAATGTGATTTTTTAAATTTTCACGGCTCTATGTTATAAACTTCTGTGAAGCACCTGTGGGTTCACGGTGCTCAATACACATCTAGATAAGTTCCCTAAGGGGTCTAGTTTCCAAAATGGGGTCAGCTGTGAGAAGCTTCCACTGTTTAGGCACATCAGGGGCTCTCCAAACATGACATGAAGTCCGCTAATTAATCCAGCATATTTTACATTCAAAAAGTGAAATTGTGCTCCTTCCGTTTCGAGCCCTGCAGTGGTTTCCCCTCACATATGGGGTATTGGCATGCTCAGGATAAATTGCACAACAAGTTGTATGGTCCATTTTCTCCTGTTACCCTTGCTAAAGTAAAAAAAAATTATGTCTAAAGGAAAATTTTTGTGAAAGAAAAGTAAATGTTTATTTTTTCCTTCCACATTCCAAAAATTCTTGTGAAGCACCTGAAGTGTTAAAACCACATTCAAGAAGTATATTAAGGACCTTGAGGCTCCAGTCACTCTATCAGTATTTGGTCAGTTTTTACATCAGTATTTGTAAGCCAAAACCAGGAGTGGTTGATAAATCCAGAAGTGGTGACGTGTTTCTATTACACTTTTCCTCTGATTGTTCCTCACCTGGTTTTGGCTTACAAATACTGATGTGAAATACTGACCAAACACTGCTAGTGTGACTGCAGCCTGAGAGGCGTAGTTTTTAGAATGGTGTCACTTTTGGGTACTTTTTCTGTAATATAGGCCCTTCAAAGTCACTTCAAATGTAATGTGGTCCCAAAAAAATGCTTTTGCAAATTTTGTTGTAAAAATAAGAAATCGCTGGTCAACTTTTAACGCTTATAATGTCCTAACAAAAAAAAAATTATGTTTCAAAAATTGTGCTGATATAAAGTAGACATGTGGGAAGTGTTATTTGTTAACTATTTTTTGAAATATGACTCTCTGATTTAAGGACATAAAAATTAAAAGTTTGAAAATTGCGAAAGTTTCAAAATTTTTGCCAAATTTCCATTTTTTTCACAAATAAATGCAAGTCATATCAAAGAACTTTTACCACCAACATGAAGTACAATATGTCATGAGAAAACATTCTCAGAATCAGTAGAGTCCATTGAAGCATTCCAGAGTTATGACCTTATAAAGTCATAGTGGTCAGAATTGTAAAAATTGACCTGGTCAGAAAGGTGAAAACAAGCTTTGGGATGTAGTGGTTAAATGGCAGTACTCCCATAGGTGGGGGGTACAGGGTACGCACAGCAGCTTAAAGGGCAGTATTACCACAAGCAGGGGTTGCAGAGTACACACAGCATTTATTTTTGCAGAGTGCACAGTCACTATCTGCCCCTGATTCCAGCTGCGTCCTATCCCTACACTAATGGGAGCATAATGGCGGCGGCGGCACTCGTGATCCAGCCTTTACACAGGCCGGTTCATGTGTTGCACAATCACACATGTCAATACTTGGCATGCCTGTAATGGCTCCAGAAGTTGTTGATTGTAGAGCAGCCAATCTTCCAACAAGCTTTATTAAAGTGGCGAACCTGAACAGGAAACCAGACAGACAATTAAAAGTATTGTAAAAGTAAAAGTACAGTAGGTGTCCGGTACGAACTCTAAACTTTCCAGTTCGGGTTCTCCCATCCTTAGACATGATGATAATTCTCACTCTTCAGCAAATTTTTAATTCACTAAATATAACACTTGCATCTACTAATGGAAACTGTTAGGGCTAGCGGAACGCACCAAATAATTAAATAGATACAATAAGGTGCGTTCGCAGCCTGGGGTCCACCGTGCAGGGATGGAACCTGCTGCTAAGTAATGACGGACTATATGGCGGTACAATGAGGATACACACATCGGTTAACTTCACCCTGTATGAAGAAAGCGATCCCTGTTAAGTCACAGGGTCACGGTACCGCACAGAGAGCGCAAGCAAGAAACCACAGAACTCTATCCCAGGACATAGGATTAGAGTTAGTGTAGACCTCTTGCGATCGACACCACAATTGGGGTATCAGAGTAACTAATATGCACAGAAGTGCATGATATGCCACACTAGCAGACGCCACAAACCACCCAGACTTGGGTAATGTAAGCGCTCTAATAACACACGGCGCTGCACTGGCGGTCACAGCAGTTAGACGCTGTTTTGTGCGTTAAAGCTGTGAGTTCAGCCGGGCGCTAGATTGCAGCCACACACCTTACGCGAACAGTCATACACAAGGGATGGTTTTTTTAAGGAACGACTTGCACTCATCAATACACACACGATAACAATTGTATACTAGTGCATGGCCGTGCGGTCATGCGAAGCTTATATAGCTGCAGCACGTTCAGGACCTTCCAATAAAGGACCAATGGGAAGCTGCCACAGAAGTTTAGCACCTTCAGGACCTTCCAATAAAGGACCAATGGGATCTGCTGCAGTATCTGAGCATGTGACCCCCGACCTTCAATGGGAGGTCATCCCGTGGGCATGCTCAGAAAGGGAAAACCTGGACTTAGTCCCAGAAAGACCTGCTCGCTGCTGAATATTGCTGGCTACAAGAACAGAGCCTGGAAGGGCAGTAGTAACCAGTCGTCCAGTATTAGCCTGAGCTAGACGCTGGGACCGACGTCTCCGCTGAGCAGACTCCACTGTGGCTGGAGAAAAATGGGAGACTGCAGCGGAGATGGTTCGAGATTCCCCCTGTGCAGAAGCGGGAACACGACACCTAACAGGAAACAATTATTCATTCTGATCGGGCAACATATTGATCCAAATATTTCTTAGTAATAGCAAACAGTACAATTTAAGTGTATAGTTCACTAATATAAAGAAAATACATAGATGGTTGATTTAAAGGATAATTGTTATGATATGAATAAGAAGTGGGAGTTACCTGTCCGTGTCCTAAGATTGTGGAGAATTGGCATGTAAGCAGCTCCTCTTTATAAAGTGGCTAAGTCACTCTCACGATGCATTTAGAAATGCAGATGTCAGCCAATCAATGCACAATTAAAGATCGCCAATCAGCATTCGGTACTCCTTTACCAACTTGTTTACACAGGTCAAAGGACAGTGACCGGGATAAAACCGTCATTAATATGATCGTTCTATCCTCATACAGTATTGTTATCGGCAATAACACATTCTCTGTGTACATGAGACGATGTGCTAGCGATAACACTGATTTTCTTTTTAGCAGACATAAGTGATGTCTTCACCCAACAGGTGAGCATTTTGTTTGTTCGAAGGGCAACCTCAAGCATGTTTAGGAATCAGTATTACTACACAGCCCTACCAAAACAAATCATGTAATGTATTCGCTTTCTTTAAACCCTTAACACTCCATGATGCATGATTATGGTACGTGTCAGGGTGTCTGTATCGGGTTCAGGAGCTAATCTCACTCCACAGAGAGCAAATGCCAGCTACATGGTAACACAAGCCCCACTCCCCAATAACAAAAGCACACAAGACACAATAATGAGATGGAATAAATGGCCGTGGAGTTTATTTTTGATTTACCATAAATCAAAATCTTTATTTAGTCATAACCAATAAATCATTTAAAAATTTCCATAAACTGAAGTGAAATCACCACTAAACGTCCAAATCCACCCGGAAACCCGGCGATTTTCTCACAAAATAAACGACACGACAAAGTGAAATGAAAAAAGGGGGAGGGAGGGCGGGATCTTGAATCTTCTTGAGGTAACTGATGAAATCGCTCCAAACAGCTGATATAATAGACAGAAATTCTTCCCGCTCAGGACCTTTCCACCAATAAAAATTCATAAAAAGAGCGGGAAGCCAAACCAGGAGAAAACCAGTTCCAACCTGCTCATGCATAGCATAGCTTACTAAATGTTATTAACCTTTTCAAGAACCCTCAAAAAACAAATACAGAATACTATATACAATAATTAAAAATATTGGGGCTGTGTTATTATGCGACCCCCCTTAGATTACACTAAGGGGAAGGCGTTCAATATATAATAGCAGCAATCAGTGCTCCCGTCGCTTGCAGCTGTTAACCTCTTAAATGCTGCTGTCAACCACTGACAGTGGCATTTAAGCACCAGAGCTCAACCTGGGCATCGATTCGGATGCCGATCGCCCCCCATATAATAATCACAGGGAGATGATTGGTTGCTATGTCATCTGGTGGCCTCTACCGTGAACTAGAGCTGAAGTTGTATCTGGTACCTGTGGGAAAGATGCCAACTCGTTGGGCCTTCTTTTCTACATCTGCCTGTAAATACTGTACAGATTGCCAATCACCAAGTAAATGTTTGGTTGTTTTTATGAACCTCGTGTCTTCTGGATTGATTGCTGCCCTGGTTCCAGAAGAGGGATTCCTGGAGTCAAAAGAGGCCTGCAGCCCTGAAGTAAGTGAGAATCACCTCACACACAGCAGCACACGGGATGGCGGATGAGTTGTCTGTAGGATGCCACAGTGAGTGCGGACTGAAGCTCACCCACAACTACCTTGCTTGAGCATCTTTCACAAGCAGTTCAATCTTTGGACAGCACCTTATAGAGAAGGAGAAATTGTATAGAATGATGATATATAGATTTGTTTTTCATTGCCAGAAAATAAATAATAGGCGGGTCATCTGCGCTGCTTATTGAGATCTGAAAGAATGGTCCAGGATACAAGGTAGACTTGATGCGGTTTTATTATCAACGCGTTTCGAAATCATCAGACTTCTTCATCAGAATATAACCACATACAAAAAGACTTGTTTTATTCATTGAAATCTCTAGTGTATGCATGCATATGAGTTCACTGGGCAGTCCTACTAGTGACTAACAGCTATCTGTGGGTAAACACATTAATAATAATAATAATCTCTGTGTGCACAGTCAAACAATAAAGACTGTCAGTCACTGCGTAGGACTGCCCACTGGACTCATAAACATAGTAACATAGTAACATAGTTAGTAAGGCCGAAAAAAGACATTTGTCCATCCAGTTCAGCCTATATTCCATCATAATAAATCCCCAGATCTACGTCCTTCTACAGAACCTAATAATTGTATGATACTATATTGTTCTGCTCCAGGAAGACATCCAGGCCTCTCTTGAACCCCTCGACTGAGTTCGCCATCACCACCTCCTCAGGCAAGCAATTCCAGATTCTCACTGCCCTAACAGTAAAGAATCCTCTTCTATGTTGGTGGAAAAACCTTCTCTCCTCCAGACGCAAAGAATGCCCCCTTGTGCCCGTCACCTTCCTTGGTATAAACAGATCCTCAGCGAGATATTTGTATTGTCCCCTTATATACCTATACATGGTTATTAGATCGCCCCTCAGTCGTCTTTTTTCTAGACTAAATAATCCTAATTTCGCTAATCTATCTGGGTATTGTAGTTCTCCCATCCCCTTTATTAATTTTGTTGCCCTCCTTTGTACTCTCTCTAGTTCCATTATATCCTTCATGAGCACCGGTGCCCAAAACTGGACACAGTACTCCATGTGCGGTCTAACTAGGGATTTGTACAGAGGCAGTATAATGCTCTCATCATGTGTATCCAGACCTCTTTTAATGCACCCCATGATCCTGTTTGCCTTGGCAGCTGCTGCCTGGCACTGGCTGCTCCAGGTAAGTTTATCATTAACTAGGATCCCCAAGTCCTTCTCCCTGTCAGATTTACCCAGTGGTTTCCCATTCAGTGTGTAATGGTGATATTGATTCCTTCTTCCCATGTGTATAACCTTACATTTATCATTGTTAAACCTCATCTGCCACCTTTCAGCCCAAGTTTCCAACTTATCCAGATCCATCTGTAGCAGAATACTATCTTCTCTTGTATTAACTGTTTTACATAGTTTTGTATCATCTGCAAATATCGATATTTTACTGTGTAAACCTTCTACCAGATCATTAATGAATATGTTGAAGAGAACAGGTCCCAATACTGACCCCTGCGGTACCCCACTGGTCACAGCGACCCAGTTAGAGACTATACCATTTATAACCACCCTCTGCTTTCTATCACTAAGCCAGTTACTAACCCATTTACACACATTTTCCCCCAGACCAAGCATTCTCATTTTGTGTACCAACCTCTTGTGCGGCACGGTATCAAACGCTTTGGAAAAATCGAGATATACCACGTCCAATGACTCACCGTGGTCCAGCCTATAGCTTACCTCTTCATAAAAACTGATTAGATTGGTTTGACAGGAGCGATCTCTCATAAACCCATGCTGATATGGAGTTAAACAGTTATTCTCATTGAGATAATCCAGAATAACATCCCTCAGAAACCCTTCAAATATTTTACCAACAATAGAGGTTAGACTTACTGGCCTATAATTTCCAGGTTCACTTTTAGAGCCCTTTTTGAATATTGGCACCACATTTGCTATGCGCCAGTCCTGCGGAACAGATCCTGTCGCTATAGAGTCCCTAAAAATAAGAAATAATGGTTTATCTATTACATTACTTAGTTCCCTTAGTACTCGTGGGTGTATGCCATCCGGACCCGGAGATTTATCTATTTTAATCTTATTTAGCCGATTTCGCACCTCTTCTTGGGTTAGATTGGTGACCCTTAATATAGGGTTTTCATTGTTTCTTGGGATTTCACCTAGCATTTCATTTTCCACCGTGAATACCGTGGAGAAGAAGGTGTTTAATATGTTAGCTTTTTCCTCGTCATCTACAACCATTCTTTCCTCACTATTTTTTAAGGGGCCTACATTTTCAGTTTTTATTCTTTTACTATTGATATAGTTGAAGAACAGTTTGGAATTAGTTTTACTCTCCTTAGCAATGTGCTTCTCTGTTTCCTTTTTGGCAGCTTTAATTAGTTTTTTAGATAAAGTATTTTTCTCCCTATAGTTTTTTAGAGCTTCAATGGTGCCATCCTGCTTTAGTAGTGCAAATGCTTTCTTTTTACTGTTAATTGCCTGTCTTACTTCTTTGTTTAGCCACATTGGGTTTTTCCTATTTCTAGTCCTTTTATTCCCACAAGGTATAAACCGCTTACACTGCCTATTTAGGATGTTCTTAAACATTTCCCATTTATTATCTGTATTCTTATTTCTGAGGATATTGTCCCAGTCTACCAGATTAAGGGCATCTCTAAGCTGGTCAAACTTTGCCTTCCTAAAGTTCAGTGTTTTTGTGACTCCCTGACAAGTCCCCCTAGTGAAAGACAGGTGAAACTGTACAATATTGTGGTCGCTATTTCCTAGATGCCCAACCACCTGCAGATTTGTTATTCTGTCAGGTCTATTAGATAGTATTAGGTCTAAAAGTGCTGCTCCTCTGGTTGGATTCTGCACCAATTGTGAAAGATAATTTTTCTTGGTTATTAGCAGAAACCTGTTGCCTTTATGGGTTTCACAGGTTTCTGTTTCCCAGTTAATATCCGGGTAGTTAAAGTCCCCCATAACCAGGACCTCATTATGGGTTGCAGCTTCATCTATCTGCTTTAGAAGTAGACTTTCCATGGTTTCTGTTATATTTGGGGGTTTGTAACAGACCCCAATGAGAATTTTGTTACCATTTTTCCCTCCATGAATTTCGACCCATATGGACTCGACATCCTCATTTCCTTCGCTAATATCCTCCCTTAAAGTGGACTTTAGACAAGACTTTACATAGAGACAAACCCCTCCTCCTCTCCGATTTTTACGATCCTTTCTAAACAGACTGTAACCCTGTAAGTTAACTGCCCAGTCATAGCTTTCATCTAACCATGTCTCGGTTATTCCCACTATGTCAAAGTTACCTGTAGATATTTCTGCTTCTAGTTCTTCCATCTTGTTTGTCAGGCTTCTGGCGTTTGCGAGCATGCAGTTTAGAGGATTTTGTTTTGTTCCAATCTCCTCGCTGTGGATTGTTTTAGAAATGTTCTTACCTCCCATCTGAGTATGTTTTCCTGGGTCTTCTTTGTTCAAGTCTAATGTTTTTCTTCCCGTCCCCTCTTCTTCTAGTTTAACGCCCTCCTGATGAGTGTAGCGAGTCTTCTGGCGAATGTGTGTTTCCCAGGTTTGTTGAGGTGTAGTCCATCTCTGGCGAGGAGTCCATCGTACCAGTAATTCACACCGTGGTCCAGGAATCCGAATCCTTGTTGTCTGCACCATCGTCTTAGCCAGTTGTTTGCATCAAGGATCCTGTTCCATCTCCTGGTGCCATGCCCGTCTACTGGAAGGATAGAAGAAAAAACTACCTGTGCATCCAGTTCCTTTACTTTCTTCCCCAACTCTTCAAAGTCTTTGCAGATTGTCAGTAGGTCTTTCCTTGCCGTGTCATTGGTGCCAACATGTATCAGAAGAAATGGGTGGACGTCCATGGAGCTGAAGAGCTTTGGTATCCTATCGGTCACATCCTTGATCATCGCAACTGGAAGGCAGCATACTTCTCTTGCAGTTATGTCCGGTCTGCAGATGGCTGCTTCTGTGCCTCTCAGTAGTGAGTCTCCCACCACCACCACTCTTCGTTGCTTCTTGGCTGTACTTTTTTCTGTCACTTGTTGCTGTGTGCCCTTTTCTTTTTTGCTTGCTGGTATTGCTTCATCCTTAGGTGTGCCATCTTCATCCTCTACAAAGATTTGATATCGGTTCTTCAGTTGTGTGGTTGGTGATTTCTCCATGGTCTTCTTGCTTCTTTTGGTCACATGCTTCCACTCATCTGCTTTTGGAGGTTCTCTGACACTTTTTTCACCTTCTGTGACCAGTAGAGATGCTTCTGTTCTGTCTAGAAAGTCTTCATTCTCTTTGATGAGTTTCAAAGTTGCTATTCTTTCTTCCAGACCCCGCACCTTTTCTTCTAAAAGGGCCACTAGTCTACACTTCTGACAGGTGAAATTTGATTCTTCTTCTGGTCGGTCTGTGAACATGTAGCACATAATGCAGCTCACCATGTAGGTTGTCACATCTGCCATGTTGCTCCTAGATCCTGCTGACTTGCTGTGTGTTTTCCTTCTTGTGTAATCTACTCAGCCAAGCTCTCTTGCAATAATATCCTACAGGCAAAAAATTCGCGCCGTAAGGCGCGCGGTTTGGTGATGCTTTCCAAGCAGCTGGTCCCGGCTGTACCCAACGATCTTCTAGCTTAGGGAGACTTCGCTTTTCCCAGAAGGCACCTGGAATATGCAAATTAGCCTCCTCAAGCTTGAATCCCTGGTTTGGTGATGCTTTCCAAGCAGCTGGTCCCGGCTGTACCCAACGATCTTCTAGCTTAGGGAGACTTCGCTTTTCCCAGAAGGCACCTGGAATATGCAAATTAGCCTCCTCAAGCTTGAATCCCTGGTTTGGTGATGCTTTCCAAGCAGCTGGTCCCGGCTGTACCCAACGATCTTCTAGCTTAGGGAGACTTCGCTTTTCCCAGAAGGCACCTGGAATATGCAAATTAGCCTCCTCAAGCTTGAATCCCTGGTTTGGTGATGCTTTCCAAGCAGCTGGTCCCGGCTGTACCCAACGATCTTCTAGCTTAGGGAGACTTCGCTTTTCCCAGAAGGCACCTGGAATATGCAAATTAGCCTCCTCAAGCTTGAATCCCTGGTTTGGTGATGCTTTCCAAGCAGCTGGTCCCGGCTGTACCCAACGATCTTCTAGCTTAGGGAGACTTCGCTTTTCCCAGAAGGCACCTGGAATATGCAAATTAGCCTCCTCAAGCTTGAATCCCTGGTTTGGTGATGCTTTCCAAGCAGCTGGTCCCGGCTGTACCCAACGATCTTCTAGCTTAGGGAGACTTCGCTTTTCCCAGAAGGCACCTGGAATATGCAAATTAGCCTCCTCAAGCTTGAATCCCTGGTTTGGTGATGCATTCCAAGCAGCTGGTCCCGGCTGTACCCAACGATCTTCTAGCTTAGGGAGACTTCGCTTTTCCCAGAAGGCACCTGGAATATGCAAATTAGCCTCCTCAAGCTTGAATCCCTGGTTTGGTGATGCTTTCCAAGCAGCTGGTCCCGGCTGTACCCAACGATCTTCTAGCTTAGGGAGACTTCGCTTTTCCCAGAAGGCACCTGGAATATGCAAATTAGCCTCCTCAAGCTTGAATCCCTGGTTTGGTGATGCTTTCCAAGCAGCTGGTCCCGGCTGTACCCAACGATCTTCTAGCTTAGGGAGACTTCGCTTTTCCCAGAAGGCACCTGGAATATGCAAATTAGCCTCCTCAAGCTTGAATCCCTGGTTTGGTGATGCTTTCCAAGCAGCTGGTCCCGGCTGTACCCAACGATCTTCTAGCTTAGGGAGACTTCGCTTTTCCCAGAAGGCACCTGGAATATGCAAATTAGCCTCCTCAAGCTTGAATCCCTGGTTTGGTGATGCTTTCCAAGCAGCTGGTCCCGGCTGTACCCAACGATCTTCTAGCTTAGGGAGACTTCGCTTTTCCCAGAAGGCACCTGGAATATGCAAATTAGCCTCCTCAAGCTTGAATCCCTGGTTTGGTGATGCTTTCCAAGCAGCTGGTCCCGGCTGTACCCAACGATCTTCTAGCTTAGGGAGACTTCGCTTTTCCCAGAAGGCACCTGGAATATGCAAATTAGCCTCCTCAAGCTTGAATCCCTGGTTTGGTGATGCTTTCCAAGCAGCTGGTCCCGGCTGTACCCAACGATCTTCTAGCTTAGGGAGACTTCGCTTTTCCCAGAAGGCACCTGGAATATGCAAATTAGCCTCCTCAAGCTTGAATCCCTGGTTTGGTGATGCTTTCCAAGCAGCTGGTCCCGGCTGTACCCAACGATCTTCTAGCTTAGGGAGACTTCGCTTTTCCCAGAAGGCACCTGGAATATGCAAATTAGCCTCCTCAAGCTTGAATCCCTGGTTTGGTGATGCTTTCCAAGCAGCTGGTCCCGGCTGTACCCAACGATCTTCTAGCTTAGGGAGACTTCGCTTTTCCCAGAAGGCACCTGGAATATGCAAATTAGCCTCCTCAAGCTTGAATCCCTGGTTTGGTGATGCTTTCCAAGCAGCTGGTCCCGGCTGTACCCAACGATCTTCTAGCTTAGGGAGACTTCGCTTTTCCCAGAAGGCACCTGGAATATGCAAATTAGCCTCCTCAAGCTTGAATCCCTGGTTTGGTGATGCTTTCCAAGCAGCTGGTCCCGGCTGTACCCAACGATCTTCTAGCTTAGGGAGACTTCGCTAAAAAAACAGGAATTTCAATGAATGAAAGTTTTACTAAAACTTTCCCCAGAAAAATCTAAATAGCAATCTGATTAGCTCCTCCTGCTCTATATCATCCTGTCTGCCTGTCAGATACCATTTTCACATGGCAGGCTACCCCACTTGTATTTCCCATGAAATGCCAGAGCTTTTCATGGAACCCTGCATTGTATAATTTCTCCATTATTTATCTTAGGAATTATGAATGAACATAACCCTGATGAAGAGGGCCTGAGCCCTTGAAATGCATTGGTTTGCTGACTAGCTATACTAGCACACCTGTCCTCTTTAGCCCCGTAGCGTGGTGACGTCACCAGCAGCTCTGCCCACCCTCTCCGACCGCTACCTCAGCGCTGCATCCCGCCGGGGCACGCAAGGTTTCGCGGTCGCACGGCTTCTGCCGCCACTCTCTCCTTAACCCACCGCTCTGTCATAGTGGTACACCTAGCGGTGGCTCAGACTTTCCGGAACCGCTTCCCTCCGCACTCAGCACCACAGTGAGTATAGCATATTTTATGTGCACATAGCAATTGTGGCATATTAGTGCTCCAACATACTAGGGGAGCATTTCTCCTCATCTCAACATATGGGCAATCAATTCTAATCACAGTAATCCTTGTCAGCCAGTATCTGATGGTCATCTTACTACCTTAACCTAACGGAATCCTGCACTACTCCCACCAGCAGTAAGTTTATTGTGTACTGGGAAAACTAGACCACATTTATTTAAAACCACCATTACCTATAAAGGTTGTACATTTATCCAAGCAGGGGCATCTACTATAAACCTCTGAAGATTAAGCAACCGTGGTCATCACAATACCCGCATCAATTGCAGATACACAGGGATCACATCTCTTCATTGCACATTTACATTTAATATCTGAGTGAGTATATATTATAAATCTATTTAGTCTCACTATATTCACCAATACAAACATTTACCCCCTTTTTTTTTTTTTTTTTTCTCTCCTCATTCCCCTAAGATTCTGGTAGTACTTTAAGGACCCATTGCAACATCCACTGCATAACCAATGATTACTCATTAAGTAAGTGCTCTCTTATTCATTTATTCATCTATTTTTCATTTTATTGTTCGTTTTTGTAGACAGCGCAGGTGAATACCACTCTTTTTCATTTTATATACTTTACAGGTCTACACAGAACCTGTCACAATCACCAGCAGCACGCTACATTCAGCAATTTTGTTTCCCCACTAGGGACTATCAGGAGCGCCAGTGCTTTTTACTTTCTTTTTTAGTATGAATGAACATAGTTTATTGACCAGTGGAATGTTAATATTCACTTGTCAATTGAGGAATAGCACAATGCAGACCTGTAAGAAAATATGCTTCGACTTTTCAATTGGAATACAAGTATTCATTAAAACAAAGAAGTCAATACAGTAAATTTCTTTAGGTTGTATTCCCTTTTTATGGAGATGTAATCAGATAACAGCAAAGCAGGGTGAATCATCAGGTTCTTTACAAGAGAAATTACAATGGCACAGTGGAAATTACTGATATTGTGAACATTTAAGCAAGTTGAAAATGAAATGATCTCTAAAAGGGCCTAAAGTTAAAGATGACATATTTTTCGCATTATAAGACATACTTGTCCCCACCAAAATTCTGGGAGAAAATGGGGTCTTACAATTTGAATATACCTTACCGACTGCGGTTGAGCGGGGTCCCAGGGTTGCTGCTGGTGCAGGTAGGAGTGGGTTGATGCTGTGGACCTCAGGCTGGGAGGAGGGGGTATTCGGAGGTGCGACACTGCTGGTGTTCGGTGGCCGAGATCTCAATCTTCGCATGCGCCACCCCCGGCGGCCATTTTCTCAGGGTTCACTGCAATGTAAACCATGGAAGTGCGGAGGCTTCGAGCTTTAACAAAATGTCAGCGGAGCCTTAGCACCACTGAACACCCACAGCGTCACTCCTCCGAATACCCATTCCTGCCAGCCTGGAGTCCACAAAATCACCCAACTCCTGCCTCCTGGGACCCTGCTCCACAGCAGCTGCCCCCCACAGTAAGCAATAAAACGCACGAATTATAAGAAGCACCACCATTTTATTACATAAGATTTTTCCTATTTTTCTCCCCAAAATTTGGGGTGCATCTTATAATCCGCAAAATACCGTGTATATTATCATTTTTTACATTTTAAAAATTACAAAAAGGATAATGGACCGATGCAAATGTTTGGCACCCTTGGAGATTTATGTGCTCAGATAATTTTGACCAAGGTTTCTGACCTTAATTAGCCTGTTAGGGTTATGGTTTGTTCGCTATCATTGTTAGGAAAGGCCTGGTGATGCAAATTTCCCAGCTTTATAAAAACCCACCCTCCTCTGATTTTGTGCAAAAAACAGCAGCCATGTTTCACCTAAGCAGCTGCCTAGCACTCTGAAAATGAAGCTCATGGAGGCTCACAAAGCAGGAGAAGGCTGTAAGGAGATAGCAAAGTGTTTTCAAGTTGCCCGAGATAGCAGCTAACAGGAACGGTGAAGGTTAAGATAAGGTCTGGAATATCAAGCAAAATATCAGTGAGCTGCTCGTAGGATTGCTAGAAAGGCAAATCAAAACCTCCTCTTGACTGCAAAAGACCTTCAAAAAGATTAGTAAACTCTGGAGTTGTGGTACATTGTTCAACTGTTCAAAGACACCTGCACAAATATGGCCTTCATCGAAGTGATCAAAAATAAACTTTGCCTGCATCCTCAGTATAAAATTCAGCGTCAGACATATGCAAAAACACATCTAAACAAGCTTGATGTATTTTGGAAACAACTCCTGTGCACCAATGAGGTTACAATAGAAGTCTTTCGCCACAATAATCAAAGGTATAGGTGTAGAAAAAAGAATCAATCATGCTTTGGGGTTGTGTTGCAGCCAATGGCACAGGGAACATTTCACAGGTAGAGGGAAGAATGGATTCAATGAAATTTCAACAAATTCTTGATGCAAACATAACACTATCTGTAAAAAAAAGCTGAAGTTGAAAAGAGGATGGCTTCTACAAGTGGATAATGATCCTAAACACACGTCAAAATCCACAATAGACTAGCTCAAAAGGTGCAACCTGAAGGTTTTACAATGTCCCTCACAGTTCCCTGATCTGAACATCATTGAAAATCTGTGATTAGACCTCAAAATAGCAGTGCATGTAATAGGACCCAGGAATCTCCCAGAACTGGAATAATTTTTCAAGGAAGAATGGATTAAAATGTCTAAAACAAGAACTGAAAGTATGCTACTAATCATGCCGGGTGACAAATCTTTTGCATTGACCCATTTTCCTTGTTGTAATTTTTAAAATGTAAAAGATGAATATATACAGTATTTATATATATATATATATATATTCATCTTTTACATTTTTTAAACTTACAACAAGGAAAATATGGGTCAATGCAAAAGTTTTGACACCGTGCATGATTACTAGATAGTAGTATATAGGGGTGCCAAAACTTTTACATGCCAGTTTTTGTGAACTTTGTTAGATTCCCTTTATACATTTTTTTTATAGTGGAGTTCTTCAAATTCCCAAATCTTCACTCTTAAACCTAATAAATACTTATCAAAGCGGATGCTTGAACGCTGTCGTAGACAGAGAATTATTGCACATCCTTCATATTGCCACTGTAGTTCTGCTCAGAGTAATAACTTTTCAACGGAAATATTATTATTTTTATTGCATATTCCTAAAAAGTTGTAAGCCAAACAAATAAAGCGTTTTAGTGCAAATCACAAGGCTCGTGACCATTTTGAACATAGTTTATTCTACAATACACAAAAGTAAATATGTAAAAAAAAAAAGTTATTTACATAAGTTTTTTTTCAGTCGGTTAAAATGTTGGAGATGTATGTTTCATCTTGAAGAGTGCAGGTTGCTAGGTCACGGATATATTTCATAAATTGCGTATAACTTGGGAAAGCTTTTTATTTTTTTCTAGAATGGGCTTTTATCGGAGTACATTTGGAATATCCACCTGCAAAACAAAGAGATTGTTACTAGACATCCAGGCAGTGGTATTTCTCTACAAAAAAATGTTATTTTCTTAAAAATAAAGCTTATCTAATCAAAGTGTATGTGTTCTGTATGCAAGCTGTATGTGTTCACTATTTTGTTAGACACAGTGACCCCAAGCTAATGGAAAAGGTGTTAGCCTCTGTTCACACTAGCCTTATGGCTTCAGTTTCTGCAATTGATACCAGTGAATGCTGATGGATCCTCTTGACTTTAATGGGGTCTACCAGTTTGCTGATATTACTGGCCTTGTTGACCTCATAAGTCTGTTGTTTTAACTCTTTCTTTTCCAGATTGCTGACCGCAATAAGCTTAGAGTGAACAGAGTTAAACGATTAAATCACATTTTCAAACATTTTTCTGCAAAAGTAGACTCTAAGATTGTTTTGCTTGCTATTATGCCAAGGCTTCTCAGTCCTTTAGATCTATCCTCAATGGATACGACTTCAGAGTTCATTACAAACTGTGGGCACATACAGTTCTCTTCATTCAACCTTATTTGTATGAAATAATGATGGATCCCTTTAAATAGAACGGACACTATTCTCCTGAGTGATAATACATGGATTGGAATTATTTAGTATGTATGTTACAGGCAGGGTCTGACTGGCCCACCGGAGAACCGGAGGATTCTCTGGTGGGCCCAGGCACTGACACCTGCTGGCATACAGGGCCAGCAGCTGCCTAGGTCCCCAGCTGCTCCAGGGGCCCCCAGCCAGTGGCGTGTTGCTAATAGCGGCACACCACACAGCTGTTGTGGGAGCCCCCGGTGCCAGCGGAGCAGCAGCAGGTGATAGGAGGCTGGAGTCAGCTGCTGCCGCTAAAGCCTTTCCCCACTGCTAAAATGAAATGAATATTCACTCTTCCCTGTGGAGAGGGGTGAATATTCATTTCACTTTAATAGTGGCAGCAGCCGGCTAACACTGCCAGCTATCAGGGCCAGCAGATCAGGGCCCCCGATCCTCCAGGGGCCCCCAGCCCACACAGCCTCTATGGAACCGTAAGTCATAGATGCCGTTATAGTTGAAAGCAATAATGGTGGAGAGAGCGTTAGATGACGCTTCCTCTCCCATCATTCCCCTCTGCCTCTGACACAACAGGTGCGTGATGATGACGTCACTTCATCGCGCATCTGCTGTGTGTCTGGCAGACGGCAGTGAGTGCAGCTGCTGACACCAAAGCCGGAATCAGCCTGGGAGAAAGGAGGAGAGGTGAGTATTGTATTTGTTTTTTAATATATATATATATATATATATATATATATATATATATATATATATATATAGATAGATATATGTCAGTGAGTCCTGGTTGCATTATACCCAATGAGGGGGGCAGCATTATACTCAATGAGGGGGGTGCATTATACCCTATGAGGGGGTGCATTATACTCTATGAAGGGGATGCATTATACCCTATGAGGGGCAGCATTATACCCTATGGGGGTGCCTTATACCCTATGAGGGGGGCAACATTATAGCATATGAGGGGGGTACATTATACCTTATGAGTGGGGCAGTATTATATCCTATGAGGGGGGCAGCGTTATACCCTATGAGGGAGCAGCATTATACTATGTGGGGGCTACATTATATTCTGTTGGGGGCTGCATTATGCTATATGAAGGGGGCTACATTATACCCTATGAGGGGGCTACATTATATTCTATGGGGGGGGCTACATTATATTATATGAGAGGGCTACATTATATTCTATGAGGGGGCTACATTATCTTCTATGAGGGAGCTACTTTATACTCTAAGAGTGGGCTACTCCAACTCCTGCTACATAATTAAGACATGTACTATCTTATATTATACCCGGATATTAGTACTATATCAGGCTGGCTGCATTATACCCTATGAGGGGACTACATTATAGTCTATATAACTGTATTATATTCTATGAGGAGGCTACTTTATTTTCTATGAGGGGGCTACATTATATTCTATGGAGGGGCTGCATTGTACTACTTGAGGGGGCTACCTTATATTCTATGAGGGGGCTACATTATATTCTATGGAGGGTGCTGCATTATACTCTATGAGGGGGCTATATTATATTCTATGAGGGGGCTACATTATGTTCTATGAGGGGTCTACTTTATATTCTAAGAGGGGGATACCCCAGATCCTGCTACATAATTAAGATGTGTACTACCTTATACCGGATATTAGCACGTCTTATCGCACAATTGGTGGTCTTGTATTTATTTCTATGTAGCTACATAGTGGGGCCCAAGAATTATTTTCTCTGGTGGGCCCGAGGTTCTCCAGTTTGATGCTGATTACAGGCTAAAAAATGTGACACAGATGCAGAGCCTGTGGCTTAGTGTTTAAGTAGTCGCAGGCTTAGCTAAAATTGGAAGATTTTAGTGCTTAACATTCTTAACAAAACCACAGAATGGTTATGACAATGTGGAGGTTTTATTCTTTTACAAAATGTGTACTTTGGTTTGGACAATAAAATATTATAAATCTTGCTGATAAAATCCCTTCCCCTTTCAGATCATAAGGTTCATGCACACATCCATGTTAGAGACTTTTATTGTATCCCCTCTATGTTTTTAAGATCGTTTTCTTTAACTAATGTGAGTTGTAGTAATGCAGCAAAGTTATTTTTACAAGTTAACATGTAATTTTTGGAATCTATTAGGCCTATTGCCCATAGGAAATCACAGGGTGTATATAGCACTGACCAATGGCTGACTTATTGTGGTTATGTTCAATTCATGACTTTGCACTACAGAGCTGTAATACTGCCATTAATCACTTCCAAAATTTTCATGCATCGGTACTTTGTTTTTGCTAAGGTGATCACTGCAATTGGCAAATGTCTCTGACTAATTACAGCGAATAGTATAGTTCAGAAAAAGGGGCATTTACATTGCTGAT
The DNA here is from genome assembly GCF_032444005.1 of Ranitomeya imitator. Lineage (NCBI taxonomy): Eukaryota > Metazoa > Chordata > Amphibia > Anura > Dendrobatidae > Ranitomeya > Ranitomeya imitator. The sequence continues at coordinate 323,036,691 of NC_091285.1, read as the reverse complement.
CGGTTGGTGTGTGGCTCTGTCTATGGCAGGACCAATCATAATGGGCCTCATTAATGACACAGTAGTAGTCACAACGGTTGTAATGACTGTGCTCATAGTCACTCTGTGCAGACCGCCTACGCGCAGCCTATATGTCAATAGTAAAATATTTAAAAACTATTTAAGATCAGTGTGTCCATGTCCATATTCACCATCAGTGTGTCCGTTTTTACCATCAGTGTGTCATTAGTGTGTCCATTTCTACCATCAGTGTGCCCATTTTTACCATCAGTGTGTCCGTTTTTACCATCAGTGTCCATTTTTACCATCATTTGTGTCTGTTTTTACCATCAGTGTGTTTGATTTTTATCAGTGTGTCCGTTTTTACCATCAGTTGTGTCCGTTTTTAACCATCAGTTGTGTCCGTTTTTACCAGTGTGCCCATTTTTACCATCAGTGTGTCCGTTTTTACCATCATTGTGTCCGTTTTTACCATCAGTTGTGTCTGTTTTTACCATCAGTGTGTCATTAGTGTGTCCTTTTTTGCCATCAGTGTGTCTGTTTTTACCATCAGTGTGTCTGTTTTTACCATCAGTGTGTCTGTTTTTACCATCAGTTGTGTCTGTTTTTACCATCAGTGTGTCTGGTTTTACCATCAGTGTGTCTGGTTTTACCATCAGTGTGTCATTATTGTATCCATTTTTACCATCCGTGTGTCCGTTTTTACCATCAGTTGTGTCTATTTTTACCATCAGTGTGTCCGTTTTTACCATCAGTGTGTCTGTTTTTACCATCAGTTGTGTCTGTTTTTACCATCAGTGTGTCTGGTTTTACCATCAGTGTGTCTGGTTTCACCATCAGTGTGTCTGGTTTTACCATCAGTGTGTCTGGTTTTACCATCAGTGTGTCTGGTTTTACCATCAGTGTGTCATTATTGTATCCATTTTTACCATCCGTGTGTCTGTTTTTACCATCAGTGTGTCTGTTTTTACCATCAGTGTGTCTGTTTTTACCATCAGTTGTGTCTGTTTTTACCATCAGTTGTGTCTGTTTTTACCATCAGTGTGTCTGGTTTTACCATCAGTGTGTCTGGTTTTACCATCAGTGTGTCATTATTGTATCAATTTTTACCATCCGTGTGTCCGTTTTTACCATCAGTTGTGTCTGTTTTTACCATCAGTGTGTCCGTTTTTACCATCAGTGTGTCTGTTTTTACCATCAGTTGTGTCTGTTTTTACTATCAGTGTGTCTGGTTTTACCATCAGTGTGTCTGGTTTCACCATCAGTGTGTCATTAGTGTGTCCTTTTTTACCATCAGTGTGTCTGTTTTTACCATAAGTTGTGTCTGTTTTTACAATCAGTGTGTGTGGTTTTACCATCAGTTGTGTCTGTTTTTACCATCAGTGTTTCCGTTTTTACCATCAGTGTGTCTGTTTTCACCATCAGTTGTGTCTGTTTTTACCATCAGTGTGTCTGGTTTTACCATCAGTGTGTCATTAGTATGTCCTTTTTTGCCATCAGTGTGTCCATTTTTACCATCAGTGTGTCCGTTTTTACCATCAGTTGTGTCTGTTTTTACCATCAGTGTGTCATCCATGTCCATTTTTACCATCAGTGTGTCATTAGTGTGTCCTTTTTTGTCATCAGTGTGTCCTTTTTTACCATCAGTGTGTCTGTTTTTACCATCAGTGTGTCATTAGTGTGTCCATTTTTACCATCCGTGTGTCTGTTTTTACCATCAGTTGTGTCTGTTTTTACCATCAGTGTGTCTGGTTTTACCATCAGTATGTCATTAGTGTGTCCTTTTTTGCCATCAGTGTGTTCATTTTTACCATCAGTGTGTCTGTTTTTACCATCAGTTGTGTCTGTTTTTACCATCAGTGTGTCATTAGTGTGTCCTTTTTTACCATCCGTGTGTCCGTTTTTATCATCAGTTGTGTCTGTTTTTACCATCAGTGTGTCTCGTTTTACCATCAGCGTGTCATTAGTTTTGTCCATTTTTACCATCCGTGTGTCCGTTTTTACCATCAGTGTTTCTGTTTTTACCATCAGTGTGTCATTAGTGTGTCCATTTTTACCATCCGTGTGTCCGTTTTTACCATCAGTGTGTCTGTTTTTACCATCAGTGTGTCATTAGTGTGTCCATTTTTACCATCAGTGTGTCTGTTTTTACCATCAGTGTGTCATCCATGTCCATTTTTACCATCAGGGCTTATTTTTTACTATCAGTGAGTCATCAGTGTGTCTGTTTTTACCATCAATGTCATCAATGCCCATTTTTACCATCTGTGTGTCATTAGTGTGACCATTTTTACCATCAGTGTGTCCGTTTTTACCATCAGTGTGTTATCAGTGTGTCTGTTTTCACCTTCATTGTGTCAGTATTTACCATCATTGTCTTCCATGTCCATTTTTACCATCAGTGTGTCCATTTTTATCATCAGTGTGTCCGTTTTTACCTTCAGTGTGTCTGTTTTTACCATCAGTGTGTCATCCATGTCTATTTTTACCTTCAGTGTGTTATCAGTGTGTTCGTTTTTACCTTCATTGTGTCAGTATTTACCATCATTGTCATCCATGTCCGTTTTTACCTTCATTGTGTCAGTATTTACCATCATTGTCATCCATGTCCATTTTTACCATCAGTGTGTTCATGTTTACCATCATTGTGTCCGTTTTTACCATCAGTGTGTCCGATTTTACCATCAGTGTGCCATCAGTATGTCCATTTTTACCATCAGTGTGTCCGTTTTTACCATCCGTGTGTCATCAGTGTTTTTCACGGATGGATACTTAAATGGCAAAGCTTCTTCTCAACTTTGCGATGTTAAACACAGACAGCGCACTGAGAGTACATGGATGCCATCCGTGTGCTATACGTGTTTTTACGGACCCATAGACTTGTATTGTCCCTTTTCATTCATGCTGTGAGAGGAAAACTAGATGTCTCTGTGAGTTTTGCACTGACACACAGTTTGTTAAAAACAATGACATGTGAATAACACTATAGATTACAACTGGTGCATGCTATATCCATAAAAAAAAAAACAGATACAACATGTATGTGCAACACAGATGTCTGCATGAGGCCTTATGCTCATTTTTTGGTGCAGAGAATTTTTTCCTGTCAGTTTTATTTTTTACTTCGCACCACCTCTATGTCTGCATCCTGCAGCTTCATAGTGCCGATTAGTGATGTACATCACAAAACAGCATCCGTGCTCGATTTTTGGTCAGGAATTGTATTCTTCGGTCAGCTTGGATTTTTGCATTTGTGCCATTTCTCTGTCTTTGTCCTAATCACTTATTAGTGACACACATCTTTGATTGCCATCTCTGTTATCTTTGTTCCAGAATTTATTTAATTTTTCTTTGCATTTTGTCCCCACCAACTAATTGTTTGTAACTTGCAGCTGCTGTAATCTGATTAGAATTTAAAGAAACATTCCCATGAAAATATTTATCCTCTTAATATATTGCTGCCATCATATTATATAGCACTGTGTACTTACAATTGCTCATTTTGCCTTTCTACCCATTTAATTATTCTCTTTTCATTGCGCTATGTAGAAATATGAAGTCTTTTTTTCCCTGCATGAGTCTTCCCCCTCTTTAACTCCAGACCCAGCTGCTCCTCCCCCTATCAGGGACTTTTGCAGTGACATATGACTCATACAGGGAAAATCTACCTCTTGTTTCTACATAGGGCTAAGAAGAATTCAGCTAGTCAGTTTTCAATCACATGATATCATAGAACTAATGGAAAAGAAAAGAATTAGCTGGGTAGAAAGGCAAAATGAGCAATTGTAAGTACACAGTATTATGTAATATGATAACTGCAATGTATTAATAGAATAAAATTTTTGAAAGGAGAGCTTCTCTAACAACATACATCAGAGTCCATGTTAAAATTTTGTTCCAGGATTTTTTTTTTCAAATAGTGTAAAAAAAATACATATATAATTTAGATTAACAAATATGATTAGATATAGAGACAACATAATCTAGTAAAAATTTACTGTAATAATTGGCGTATACCACAGTGTGTTTACTAATACATAGAATTACAATACAACATAGTTGATTTTAAGAAATCTTATGGATTAATATAGCATCGTTTTATTGAAGAAGTGAGCAACGGCTTTCTACTTGGATTTATACTACAGTTTTTCTATTATAATAATATGTAGAAATAAAGCTAGCATCAGTTAGTTGCAGGCATTAAGTATTACTTTCCTGATATTCGCATAGTATATTTTATATTTTATTACATTTTTAGATTCTCTTATTATTTTTTCTATTTATATTTTTTTAATTTCTATAATCTGTCCTTTTTATTCTTCCATTTTTCAGTTATTCTATTCTTTTATTTTTCTACTTTTCTTTTTTTCTCTTTTCTTATATTCTAATCTAATCAAGTATATATCAAACACACCCTAGAATAAAGTTTGGTTACACAAGAAAAAAAAAACCTCAAAATAAGTTTGGTTACATGAAAAACACTACAGACACACACAACACGCCCATGAAAAATAAAATGGCTCAATCAATCCAAAGGCTGTATTCAGCGGAGGATTCATACTCTTTTCTTGCCTTCAACACAGATTGAGGGACGGCATTTCCCATTACTCTATTTTTTCCTCTTAAGGCCCCTTCACATTAAGCGACGCTGCAGCGATACCGACAACGATCCGGATCGCTGCAGCGTCGCTGTTTGGTCGCTGGAGAGCTGTCACACAGACCGCTCTCCAGCGACCAACGATGCCAGTAACCAGGGTAAACATCGGGTAACTAAGCGCAGGGCCGCGCTTAGTAACCCGATGTTTACCCTGGTTACCATCCTAAAAGTAAAAAAAAACAAACACTAGATACTTACCTACCGCTGTCTGTCCTCCAGCGCTGCGCTCTGCTTCTCTGCTCTCCTCCTGTACTGGCTGGGAGCCGGAAAGCACAGCGGTGACGTCACCGCTCTGCTTTCCGGCTCACAGCCAGTACAGGAGGAGTGCAGAGCACAGCGCTGGAGGACAGACAGCGGTAGGTAAGTATCTAGTGTTTGTTTTTTTTTACTTTTAGCATGGTAACCAGGGTAAACATCGGGTTACTAAGCGCGGCCCTGCGCTTAGTTACCCGATGTTTACCCTGGTTACCAGTGAAGACATCGCTGGATCGGTGTCACACACGCCGATCCAGCGATGTCTCCAGGGAGTCCAGCGACGAAATAAAGTTCTGGACTTTATTCAGTGACCAACGATCTCCCAGCAGGGGCCTGATCGTTGGTCGCTGTCACACATAACGATTTCATTAACGATATCGTTGCTACGTCACAAATAGCAACGATATCGTTAACAATATCGTTATGTGTGAAGGTACCTTTACTCCTTTAGTGAAATTAATTCCCCAAGATGCCCCAGAACTCCAGTTGAGACAACGCCCAAGGACAGTGATCACATATGGACCACCTCTTGTTCCCTCCGAAGGCTATGAGCCTCCGATTTCTGATTGTGTGGCTAGCCCTGGAATCCAGTTTGAAAATGCAGAAATTGACTATTTCAAAGTCTTTTTCTCCAAGGATTTTATAAATTTATATGTACACCATTTTTTCCCAAAACCCCACTTCATCATTTGCGAACTTCACATCCATAGGTGAATGAAAAAATGATGCTAATGAAAAATATAGACATTCGGCAATACTGGAGTGTCTATATTTTATACAGTTCTCCAGTTTTCCACATAGCTATGACCTGTACACGGTGTAAGGCCATTTTGAGTTTTAGCATAATAAAGATAATGCACAGTGCCCGCCCAGAAACGACTCCCAACTTTAACTGCCTATTCAATATTAGGTCAATCAATGATCACTTCAACAACAAATCTAAGTTTACAAATGCCAAAAGTCAAAAGGACAACTGCATACATGAATTCCTAATCCGCATCAAGGGGAGGCTTAAAGGGGTTTTCCCATGAACAATGTAAATTCTAATCAACATTTTAATTAGTAGATCTTGGCATAATAAGAATTACCACAATTGGATGTATCTAAATAATATGTTCCTATGCTGAGATAATCTTATAAATATGCCCCTACTGTGTGCTGTGTAATGGCTGTGTCTGACCATACAGGGACATGATCTGATTATACCACAGCTCCTGGGCAGGAGAGGAAGGAAAAGAGTATACAGACAGGACAGCATGGGACCACAGCTGATTCTTTCCTTGAGGTAAAACACTGCTTAAAAACATGCAGGGAAATGTTTTACCTCACAAAAAGAATCAGCTCTGATCTCATGCTAATTCTCAGACTATAATGTCTGTATACTCTTTTAGCATTCCAAATTTATAACCATATAAAGCGACATATGTGAGAGTGAGATTTGATAGGAAAGGAAAGTTAAAAGTGGCTTCGGGCAGAAGGGGTTAAAAATATTTTCCATGAAAAGAAAGCTACAACTTGTAGCAGTCTTCAGATTACAGCCAGCTTGTCTTAGTTTTTGAATGATACTCAAACTCAATTAGAATAAATCCCTTTCTATATACTGGTAATATGAGTGTTGATTTATATGCTTGCCTTTTTGGCCAAATATAACCATGACTTTAAATGTATTAAGATTATTAATTTGTGTGATCTCGCAGCATGCTATGTAAACGCTTCATTTTCTGAAACATATATGTGCATGTGATCATACATACCTTCCTAAGCTGTCTCATACTGCTGCCTCGTATAGCTTCCATAAGATCATCATGTGCAGATCTTTGGGGCGTAGATGGTCTAGAACTTTCTTCACCTTTCTTGTCTGAAATTGATCTTAATGAATTTTTAATTTCCTTTAAAATATTATTTTGTTCTTTTTTGCTTTTTTTACCCTTTGTCTTACTGTGTCCATTTTGAATTTTTTTGGCTGATCTTTCATGTTGCTTAATAACTTCAGCTATATTTCTAGTCGGAATCTTTTTTTCTTGAATTATTGGAAGTAGTGGAGGAGCAGGGGGTGGGGGTGGTGGCGGTGGTGGTGGAGGCGGTGGTGGTGGTGCAGATATAGTGACAGTAGATTGAACTTTTCTATTGACTTTTGGAGATGACCATGGGGAGCTTTTAGGAGAAGGGTATGGCGAGGACCCTGGAGTTCCTAACTGCAAAGTCTTGGTCCTTAGGTTAGATGCAGGATCATAACCGGATTCCTTTTGTTCTTGTATTCTTTTCTGTCTCTGTTTGTCCATATTTCGAGTAAGGATGCCTGTCATAGACATGCGAGGCCCTGGCAGCTCAAAATGATAACCCAGCTTGACAATACTTGTATTGTCTCTTAGCAACTTTCCTATTTCCATTTCTACTTGACTTCCCATAATGTGTCTTTGATTGTGAAATCGCAGTTCTGTTAGCACATTGTTTGCATACTGAAGAGCTCTGATGATGGCTAATATTCCCTTCCCTGTTATAAAATTGGATTCAATATTTAGGGATGTGATATTCCTATTAACCCTCAGCATATTAGCAATCGCTATTGCCACATTGTCATCAGCATGAGTGTTGGCTAAACTAAATATTTTAACATTAGTGTTGTTTTTCAGAGCTTCTGCAAATGCTACCAATGTGTCTGCTTTTGCATTTTCCATGTTATTTAGGTTGATTTCGAAAGTCTCAGGATCATTGATTTTGATGCTTTCTAGAGCTTCTTCAATGACAGTTGGGTTTGAGAGCCCAAGACTTGAAAATGTCTTATTGTTCACTGTTTCATCAGCTTGTCTGTTATATTTGCTGTGATTTGCACTGATGCCATTACATGTTGGTTTCTCAATAGCAACTCCATTGCACTTTATTTCTGGTATCTGAATAGGAATTTTTATAGCTTGGCAATCATTTTCCACACATGCAGCCTCTTCTTTTATGTCTTCCTTTTCACTATCCTCCTTTCCACTTTCTTCTCCCTGCTCCTCTTCTTCAGTCACTGCTTCCTCTTCTTCAGTCACGGCTTCCTCTTCTTCTTCTTCCTCTTCTTCTGTATAAACCTCCTCAGAAATCTCACTGTTACTTCCTGTAAAGTCATCTTCTTCACTTTCCTCATCTTCTTCCTCCTTGTAATTCTGAAGGAAAAAGTGTGTCAAGTTACATAATTAAATGCTTCCTTTGTGTTGTCAGTTTAACACTGTACAGTGTAGACCTTCTGTTATGCTAGCTTTATGAAGTACCGGTACCGTCATAGTAGGGCAAAACCAGGAATGTAACTTACAGAGAAAAACTATTATTGCAAGCTTGACACATGTTCTGTGTTTTGGAGACACTTCTGGTTTTGCCTTAGGGTATGTGTCCACGGGCCGGATTACATCCGGATAAGCTGCAGATTGAACACAGATGTTACAGCATAGTGGAGGGGATTTTATGAAATCCTGTCTCCACTATGCGTGTGAACACGCATCCAGTGTCCCTGCATTTACAGACATGCGGCTTGTCTTTTTAGAACGCAGAATGTCTGTTTACCTTGCGGCAACGCTCCGTCGCCGCAAGGTAAATAACAGGGTCCTATGTATAGGGTGCGGTGATTCCGGATGTGTGCAATGAACAGATCCGGAATCACCGCACGTACTGATGGGGGCAGCGCTTTGGGCGGAGCGGGTTTTCCGCTCTGTCCAAAGCACCGACAATCCGGACAGTGGACACGCACCCTTACAAATACTGATGAAATACAGATCAAAATACTTATGTGTGAATAAGGCCTAAGGCTGCACTCACACTAGCAGTATTTGGTCAGTATTTTACATCAGTATTTGTAAGCCAAAACCAGGAGTGGAACAATCAGAGGAAAAGTATAATAGGAACATATGCACCACTTCTGTATTTATCACCCACTCCTGGTTTTGGCTACAAATACTGATGTAAAATACTGACCAAATACTGCTAGTGTGACGGCAGCCTAAGAGAGGGCAAACTGTTCATAGATGTGCATGACTCTCATAAAATACCCTCTTCTGTCATTTAAAAAAATTAATAAAATGCAAACATTTTTCTAAATTCTCATCGGAGGCTACATCTGACAAAAAGGGCTATACATTTAAATACTTTTATAGTAATTTTGGAAGAAATAAGGCTGACAAATTATAGAAACAATTTGAAGTGACATTTTGAAAAAAAAAATAATTGTAAAAAGGGATTAACACAGAAATGTAGCAGAACATCAATATACGCTACAAGAAACACTGACAAACAAGCCTTAGTTTACTACTTCCTATAAAAACTAAGCTTTTAGAGACTCCACTAAGAGCTAAAAAAGAAAGCGGTTTTCAACGACACCATACATTTGATGACAAATAAGGCCAACTGTCATCCAACACATTGTCATTCTACTGAGGTAGAACCAGAAGTGAGATTATACGGAGGCTATATATAGAAGCCAAATAATAGCCCCCGATAACTACCATGTTTGGAAAACAATCAAATACCAGACACAAGTGGAGGGCTTTGACTAATCAGGCGGGAATCCAAGAGACAACTGGAAGCTTTTTATCGGAGCCTTGTGCTTCCTCTCTCTGTCCCTATATTGTATTACATTATTTTTAAAAATTATGTTTTACATACAATTACTAGTGATTTGCATCTACTTACAGTATTTATGTTGGCAACTACAACTGTAATAACAAGACTTTATATAATTGAAAAAATGTTTACTCATCTTCAGCCATTTTTATTAAATTTTTTAAAATATATCAATATACTTTATCAAATATATATAAAATCTATGTACCGTAAATGTTATATATAAATGAAAACATATGTAAATGAATGATAGATACAATATATATGTATATATTCTTAATATTTTCTCAGATCAAAAGTTATTAAACAAAATGCCATAGAGGTTTCAACTAATATTATAATAGTATGTGATCAAATATATTGACATTTGCAGAATGAAACATTGAGGGTATGTGCACACGTTCAGGTTTTTTTGCGTTTTTTTTTCCGCGATAAAAATGCATTAAAAACCCAAACATATGCATCCTATCATTTAGAATGCATTCTGCAATTTTTGTGCACATGATGCGTTTTTTTTCCGCGAAAAAAACGCATCGCGGTAAAAAAAAGCAGCATGTTCATTAATTTTGAGGATTTTTCACGTTTTTTCCGCTATTCTATGCATTGGGAAAAACGCAAAAAAGGCATAAAAAACGCATGCGGATTTCTGGCAGAAATGTCCGTTTTTTGTCAGGAAATTTCTGCAAGAAATCCTGACGTGTGCACATACCCCGATTGTTCCTTTTTACCCTTATCTAAGTTTAGATGTAAACAGTATAGTAACCTACCTCCGAGCTTGCACCAATTTCTCTTTCCATTAATTTTTGGGTTTCTTTCTCCCAGTATGCCATTAGTGCTTCTCTGCTGAAGTTAACAGTTGGAGATTTTTCTGTTAAACTTTTTTGCCTCATTCCAACCGGAAGATTGCGGTCTGGTTCAATGTCCTCCAATTCTCTTTCCAGCTCTTGGAGCTCCTCTGGTGACAGGGAAGCAAGTAGCTCATCTTCATCAATATCTTCATACTTGCTGATCTCTCTCCTGTATCCAAAGGCAGACATGGTCCCCTTGGGTGCGACAGAGAAGGCTAGAACCAGCCAATACAGGCAGCTAAAAAGTATCAAAAGGGAAGATCAAAATAACAGAGCTGTCTGCCCTGTCCTTTGTGAGCACGAACTGAGAAAATAGATGGGATGAGCCTGCCTTTAAAGAAATGCTCAATGGGTGTTCCCTTATAACAAATGGGATGAAGACATATTCTATTTAAGCCTCAAACGTCAGCTGGATAGAGGGACAGTGACATAGTGACATCACATGTGAATTACAGCCTGGGACTGCGGACACACTATATGGTTCCTTATAAAGGGAACACTGATAACCTTACACTTCCTGCCAGTTGTCAAAAATCAAATATATAATCCTGTACTGTAAGGAATGTGGCCATTTTCTTTATAAGCTGACATTTTAAGAAGCTTTTAAACATTCTGATAAGTTATCAGCATCCTCACTGTAATGAATACTATAGAGCTGTCTGCCTTCATCTGAAAATGGATATCACTATGATTCTAATGCCAATATGAAAGGGGAAAGTGGACTTTAACTTGCGCTGTGGGATTGCCAAAAACAAGGATCCAAAGACCAGAGATTAATAAAAGTAATTTACTGTCAACGTTTTTAAACGTCAAACCTTCTTCAGGACAACCACATGTAAAAAGAACAGTGAACGTACGCGCAGTTAAGTAAGAAACAGTAAGGTTGCACCATTATGGTGCAACCTTACTGTTTTTTACCTACCGGTATATGCTTTCTTTGGTTGGCGCCTGTTCACACTAGCTTAGATGTGCCGGTCCCTTTTCTCTATTTGTATTACGTGCAGTTAAACACATGAAAAAATTCAAATAAAGGCGCCAAAGAAAAGGGGGGAACAGTCATGTGCGACGTACGTCAGTTATTTACATTCATTTTATTATGTGAAATAAAAACAAAATACTGTAATTGTCCTTCTGTCTGATGTTTTCAGTAATTATTATAAACTAAATAAAAGGAAAAAAAAGAGAAAGAATAAATTGTGTTTGAGTGTTTTGTATAAAATTGGATTTGAACTCATGTACTGGTGATGTGTGGCTGAAGAGAAGAAATACACTAGTGATTAGCATACCCAAAATAATTGCCAAAATTGTGTTAATGACAAAGAAAACCCATACAAAATCATAGAATAATTTAAAATCAAAGATCAAAACGGGGCAAATGCTGGCACACAATAAACAGTCATGCAGAGTAAAATAACTCATACATATATAAGGATGATTGCCCAACCGGCTATAAATACAAAATATGAAACTCTAACAACCACCCAAAGTAAAAAATAAGACCTACCCATGTGTAGGAACTGAGTAGTTCTTACTAGGGTTGAGCGACCTTGACCTTTTTAGAGTCGAGCCGTGTTTCGCGAAACCCGACTATCTTAGAAGTCGAGTCGAGTGGAATCGGCCGATTATCGCGAAAAGTCGGGTATCGCCCGAAACACGAAACCCAATGCAAGTCAATGGGGGAGCATAGTTGGCAGTGAGTGGAGGCCAGGAAAACACCTACACTGCCCATTTTAATGGCAAAAACATCCATTCTTGTTAAAGAAGCTTGTCAATCGTAATTTACCTTATAATAATTGGAAGGCATTTGAAATTGGGGGTCATTTGGCTAAAGTTGTGGGGGGTAGGGCTGGTTCAAGTAATTAGTGGGCCCAGTAAATCTGGACCACGTCACGGCAGTGGAGCAGGGAGAGGTAAGTATTTCAACTTTGCAAGTGCTGTGATCCTGAGCAAGCAGGGGGGGCCCACTCGTTGGCATTGGCACTGGCACAGGGCCCCTCAAAGTACAGCGGTGTGTTTGCATGGCGGGGGCGCCTCCCACCGGCAGCAACACTTTTGCGTACTATGAGAGGCCCTGTGCCAGTGACGTCGCCAACTAGTATTCCTCCCCCTACCTGATGAAGGAACCTGCACTTTCATCTGCACCTTCCTCTTTGTCCCCGTGTAAGGTGGTATGGTATGCGGGAAGAGGAACCTGACTTTCAGCAGGATCACAATCTTGCTGTGTAGCGTGCACGGGGAATTTTGCGTTATGGGTCAATGCACCAGCAGACTCATCTATCACTGGCTGGGCAATGGGCAGGATGAGGAGGAAACACAGATATAGGCCCAAAGAATAAAGTTGGCTAAATGCAGTTCAAAATTGGTAACACAGGACTAACCAGGGGGCATTGCAGTGGAGGACAACTGGAATGAGAGGCTGACACAGAGAGTAGGCCCAAATCAGTAAGTAGTCGAAATGCAGTTCAAAATTGCCAACCGTAGTAAACAGGCGGCACAGCTTTATTCAGTGGAGGAGAACAGCAAGGAGTGGCAGACACCGATAGTAGGCCCCAACCCAACTAGTAGGCCAAATGCAGTCTAACATTAACAACTACTTAACGAGAGCCTGAAAATGGAATTTCAGGACAGGAAACCAGGAGAACAGCAAGGAGTGGCAGACACCGATAGTAGGCCCCAAACCAACTAGTACGCCAAATGCAGTTGTTCCGTTTAACCACAATTTAATGAGAGCCTGAAGATAGAAGTTCAGGAAAGGCAACCTGGAGAACACCTTGGAGTGTAACACACCATCTCGCTACACCCCATACCCAATTTGTAGGCCTAATGCAGCGTAGTTTCCAACAACTACTAAACGAGAGCCGGAAGATCGAAGCTCAGGAAAGGCAACCTGGAGAACACCTTGGAGTGGAACACACCATCTCTCTACACCCCATACCCAATTTGTAGGCCTAATGCAGTGTAGTTTCCAACAACTACTAAACGAGAGCATGAAGATCGAAGCATTGGCGAGGAAACCTGGGGAACACCTTGGAGTGGAACACACCATCTCTCTACACCCCATACCCAATTTGTAGGCCTAATGCAGCGTAGTTTCCAACAACTACTAAACGAGAGCCGGAAGATCGAAGCTCAGGAAAGGCAACCTGGAGAACACCTTGGAGTGGAACACACCATCTCTCTACACCCCATACCCAATTTGTAGGCCTAATGCAGTGTAGTTTCCAAGAACTACTAAACGAGAGCCAGAAGATCGAAGCTCAGGAAAGGCAACCTGGAGAACACCTTGGAGTGGAACACACCATCTTTCTACACCCCATACCCAATTTGTAGGCCTAATGCAGTGTAGTTTCCAAGAACTACTAAACGAGAGCCGGAAGATCGAAGCTCAGGAAAGGCAACCTGGAGAACACCTTGGAGTGGAACACACCATCTCTCTACACCCCATACCCAATTTGTAGGCCTAATGCAGTGTAGTTTCCAACAACTACTAAACGAGAGCATGAAGATCGAAGCATTGGCGAGGAAACCTGGGGAACACCTTGGAGTGGAACACACCATCTCTCTACACCCCATACCCAATTTGTAGGCCTAATGCAGCGTAGTTTCCAACAACTACTAAACGAGAGCCGGAAGATCGAAGCTCAGGAAAGGCAACCTGGAGAACACCTTGGAGTGGAACACACCATCTCTCTACACCCCATACCCAATTTGTAGGCCTAATGCAGTGTAGTTTCCAAGAACTACTAAACGAGAGCCAGAAGATCGAAGCTCAGGAAAGGCAACCTGGAGAACACCTTGGAGTGGAACACACCATCTCTCTACACCCCATACCCAATTTGTAGGCCTAATGCAGTGTAGTTTCCAAGAACTACTAAACGAGAGCCGGAAGATCGAAGCTCAGGAAAGGCAACCTGGAGAACACCTTGGAGTGCAACACACCATCTCTCTACACCCCATACCCAATTTGTAGGCCTAATGCAGTGTAGTTTCCAACAACTACTAAACGAGAGCATGAAGATCGAAGCATTGGCGAGGAAACCTGGGGAACACCTTGGAGTGGAACACACCATCTCTCTACACCCCATACCCAATTTGTAGGCCTAATGCAGCGTAGTTTCCAACAACTACTAAACGAGAGCCGGAAGATCGAAGCTCAGGAAAGGCAACCTGGAGAACACCTTGGAGTGGAACACACCATCTCTCTACACCCCATACCCAATTTGAAGGCCTAATGCAGTGTAGTTTCCAACAACTACTAAACGAGAGCCGGAAGATCGAAGCTCAGGAAAGGCAACCTGGAGAACACCTTGGAGTGGAACACACCATCTCTCTACACCCCATACCCAATTTGTAGGCCTAATGCAGTGTAGTTTCCAAGAACTACTAAACGAGAGCCGGAAGATCGAAGCTCAGGAAAGGCAACCTGGAGAACACCTTGGAGTGGAACACACCATCTCTCTACACCCCATACCCAATTTGTAGGCCTAATGCAGTGTAGTTTCCAAGAACTACTAAACGAGAGCCGGAAGATCGGAGCTTAGGAAAGGTAACCTGGAGAACACCTTGGAGTGGAACACACCATCTCTCTACACCCCATACCCAATTTGTAGGCCTAATGCAGCGTAGTTTCCAACAACTACTAAACGAGAGCCGGAAGATCGAAGCTCAGGAAAGGCAACCTGGAGAACACCTTGGAGTGGAACACACCATCTCTCTACACCCCATACCCAATTTGTAGGCCTAATGCAGTGTAGTTTCCAAGAACTACTAAACGAGAGCCGGAAGATCGAAGCTCAGGAAAGGCAACCTGGAGAACACCTTGGAGTGGAACACACCATCTCTCTACACCCCATACCCAATTTGTAGGCCTAATGCAGTGTAGTTTCCAAGAACTACTAAACGAGAGCCGGAAGATCGAAGCTCAGGAAAGGCAACCTGGAGAACACCTTGGAGTGGAACACACCATCTCTCTACACCCCATACCCAATTTGTAGGCCTAATGCAGTGTAGTTTCCAACAACTACTAAACGAGAGCCGGAAGATGGGAGCTCAGGAAAGGTAACCTGGAGAACACCTTGGAGTGGAACACACCATCTCTCTACACCCCATACCCAATTTGTAGGCCTAATGCAGCGTAGTTTCCAACAACTACTAAACGAGAGCCGGAAGATCGAAGCTCAGGAAAGGCAACCTGGAGAACACCTTGGAGTGGAACACACCATCTCTCTACACCCCATACCCAATTTGTAGGCCTAATGCAGTGTAGTTTCCAAGAACTACTAAACGAGAGCCAGAAGATCGAAGCTCAGGAAAGGCAACCTGGAGAACACCTTGGAGTGGAACACACCATCTCTCTACACCCCATACCCAATTTGTAGGCCTAATGCAGTGTAGTTTCCAAGAACTACTAAACGAGAGCCGGAAGATCGAAGCTCAGGAAAGGCAACCTGGAGAACACCTTGGAGTGCAACACACCATCTCTCTACACCCCATACCCAATTTGTAGGCCTAATGCAGTGTAGTTTCCAACAACTACTAAACGAGAGCATGAAGATCGAAGCATTGGCGAGGAAACCTGGGGAACACCTTGGAGTGGAACACACCATCTCTCTACACCCCATACCCAATTTGTAGGCCTAATGCAGCGTAGTTTCCAACAACTACTAAACGAGAGCCGGAAGATCGAAGCTCAGGAAAGGCAACCTGGAGAACACCTTGGAGTGGAACACACCATCTCTCTACACCCCATACCCAATTTGAAGGCCTAATGCAGTGTAGTTTCCAACAACTACTAAACGAGAGCCGGAAGATCGAAGCTCAGGAAAGGCAACCTGGAGAACACCTTGGAGTGGAACACACCATCTCTCTACACCCCATACCCAATTTGTAGGCCTAATGCAGTGTAGTTTCCAAGAACTACTAAACGAGAGCCGGAAGATCGAAGCTCAGGAAAGGCAACCTGGAGAACACCTTGGAGTGGAACACACCATCTCTCTACACCCCATACCCAATTTGTAGGCCTAATGCAGTGTAGTTTCCAAGAACTACTAAACGAGAGCCGGAAGATCGGAGCTTAGGAAAGGTAACCTGGAGAACACCTTGGAGTGGAACACACCATCTCTCTACACCCCATACCCAATTTGTAGGCCTAATGCAGCGTAGTTTCCAACAACTACTAAACGAGAGCCGGAAGATCGAAGCTCAGGAAAGGCAACCTGGAGAACACCTTGGAGTGGAACACACCATCTCTCTACACCCCATACCCAATTTGTAGGCCTAATGCAGTGTAGTTTCCAAGAACTACTAAACGAGAGCCGGAAGATCGAAGCTCAGGAAAGGCAACCTGGAGAACACCTTGGAGTGGAACACACCATCTCTCTACACCCCATACCCAATTTGTAGGCCTAATGCAGTGTAGTTTCCAAGAACTACTAAACGAGAGCCGGAAGATCGAAGCTCAGGAAAGGCAACCTGGAGAACACCTTGGAGTGGAACACACCATCTCTCTACACCCCATACCCAATTTGTAGGCCTAATGCAGTGTAGTTTCCAACAACTACTAAACGAGAGCCGGAAGATGGGAGCTCAGGAAAGGTAACCTGGAGAACACCTTGGAGTGGAACACACCATCTCTCTACACCCCATACCCAATTTGTAGGCCTAATGCAGCGTAGTTTCCAACAACTACTAAACGAGAGCCGGAAGATCGAAGCTCAGGAAAGGCAACCTGGAGAACACCTTGGAGTGGAACACACCATCTCTCTACACCCCATACCCAATTTGTAGGCCTAATGCAGTGTAGTTTCCAAGAACTACTAAACGAGAGCCGGAAGATCGAAGCTCAGGAAAGGCAACCTGGAGAACACCTTGGAGTGGAACACACCATCTCTCTACACCCCATACCCAATTTGTAGGCCTAATGCAGTGTAGTTTCCAAGAACTACTAAACGAGAGCCGGAAGATCGAAGCTCAGGAAAGGCAACCTGGAGAACACCTTGGAGTGGAACACACCATCTCTCTACACCCCATACCCAATTTGTAGGCCTAATGCAGTGTAGTTTCCAACAACTACTAAACGAGAGCATGAAGATCGAAGCATTGGCGAGGAAACCTGGGGAACACCTTGGAGTGGAACACACCATCTCTCTACACCCCATACCCAATTTGTAGGCCTAATGCAGCATAGTTTCCAACAACTATTAAACGAGAGCCGGAAGATCGAAGCTCAGGAAAGGCAACCTGGAGAACACCTTGGAGTGGAACACACCATCTCTCTACACCCCATACCCAATTTGTAGGCCTAATGCAGTGTAGTTTCCAAGAACTACTAAACGAGAGCCGGAAGATCGGAGCTCAGGAAAGGTAACCTGGAGAACACCTTGGAGTGGAACACACCATCTCTCTACACCCCATACCCAATTTGTAGGCCTAATGCAGCGTAGTTTCCAACAACTACTAAACGAGAGCTGGAAGATTGGAGCTCAGGAAAGGTAACCTGGAGAACACCTTGGAGTGGAACACACCATCTCTCTACACCCCATACCCAATTTGTAGGCCTAATGCAGCGTAGTTTCCAACAACTACTAAACGAGGGCCGGAAGATCGAAGCTCAGGAAAGGCAACCTGGAGAACACCTTGGAGTGGAACACACCATCTCTCTACACCCCATACCCAATTTGTAGGCCTAATGCAGTGTAGTTTCCAAGAACTACTAAACGAGAGCCGGAAGATCGAAGCTCAGGAAAGGCAACCTGGAGAACACCTTGGAGTGGAACACACCATCTCTCTACACCCCATACCCAATTTGTAGGCCTAATGCAGTGTAGTTTCCAACAACTACTAAACGAGAGCCGGAAGATCGAAGCTCAGGAAAGGCAACCTGGAGAACACCTTGGAGTGGAACACACCATCTCTCTACACCCCATACCCAATTTGTAGGCCTAATGCAGTGTAGTTTCCAAGAACTACTAAACGAGAGCCGGAAGATCGAAGCTCAGGAAAGGCAACCTGGAGAACACCTTGGAGTGGAACACACCATCTCTCTACACCCCATACCCAATTTGTAGGCCTAATGCAGTGTAGTTTCCAAGAACTACTAAACGAGAGCCGGAAGATCGGAGCTCAGGAAAGGTAACCTGGAGAACACCTTGGAGTGGAACACACCATCTCTCTACACCCCATACCCAATTTGTAGGCCTAATGCAGTGTAGTTTCCAACAACTACTAAACGAGAGCATTAAGATCGAAGCAATGGCGAGGAAACCTGGGGCACACCTTGGGGAGGCAGACACCGTTAGTAGGCCCTACCAAAGTTGTACCCCCAATGCAGTTTTAAAATTCCTAGAGGCTGAAATCAAGACTATTGACGCTCAGCTTTTTTCAAAGGAACACAGCTGAATTGAGTGGCGCAGACAGACACAGGTAGTAGGACTTAACCCAAAAATGTGGCTCACTGCAGCTTAAAAAAGTTACAGGGGTACACAAGCAGCAGTGCTCTGGGCAGTGGAGGACAATTTCAATAGTTGACCGCAGACAGACTTTGTACGCCTACTATTAAAAAAAGGATGCTCTATGCAATTAAAAATAGGTTCCAGGGGTCCACGGGCAGCAGTGGTGTGGTCAGTGGACGAGTATTGGAAGGAGGGACCGCAGACAGGCGTAGTAGGCCTAACATAACAAAATTAGGCTGTAGACACTGTAAAATTGGTTCCAGGGGTACACGGGCAGCAGTGGTGTGGTCAGCGGAGGAAAATTGGAATTAGGGACTGCAGACAGACTTTGTAGGCTGTCCCCTGTGGACCATGCATCCAACACGTTAACCCAGTGCGCCGTAATGGACACGTAACTTTTTGTGGACATGCCTACTGGTCCATGCGTCTCTTGTCAGGTGCACCTTTCTACTGTTTGATTGCCTGAGTGCTATGACAATGCAGACTTTTTCATGCCGGTGGAGGGCTGGGATGGCTTTTCTCGCAAAAGAAATGTCGACTGGGTAGCTTGAACCGTTGCACAGCGTAGTTCATCTGGGCTTTCTAAATATAAAACAAAGAAAAAAAGGAGGCTACATGCACTTTCAGCTGGGTTCCAGGGGTACACGGCCAGCATTGGTCTGGTCAGTGGAGAACTATTGGAAGGAGTGACCGCAAACAGGCATCGAAGGCCTAACATAATAACACATTGCTGTTGGCAATTTTAAATTGGTTCCAGGGGAACACGGGCAGCAGTGGCCTGGTCAGTGTAGTAGTAGTAGAAAGAATGGACCGCAGACAGGCATCGAAGGCCTAAAATAAAAAAATTGGGCTGGCTGTAGGCAATTTTAAATTGGTTCCAGGGGTATACGGGCAGCAGTGGTGTGGTCAGTGGAGGCCTAGTGGAAGGAGTGACCGCAGACAGGCATCGAAGGCCTAACAATAATAACACATTGCTGTTGGCAATTTTAAATTGGTTCCAGGGGAACACGGGCAGCAGTGGCCTGGTCAGTGTAGTAGTAATAGAAAGAACGGACCGCAGACAGGCATCGAAGGCCTAAAATAATAACACATGGCTGTAGGCAATTTTAAATTGGTTCCAGGGGTACACGGGCAGCAGTGGTGTGGTCAGTGGAGGCCTAGTGGAAGGAGTGACCGCAGACAGGCATCGAAGGCCTAAAATAATAACACATGGCTGTAGGCAATTTTAAATTGGTTCCAGGGGTACACGGGCAGCAGTGGCCTGGTCAGTGTAGTAGTAGTAGAAAGAACGGACCGCAGACAGGCATCGAAGGCCTAAAATAAAAAAATTCGGCTGGCTGTAGGCAATTTTAAATTGGTTCCAGGGGTACACGGGCAGCAGTGGTGTGGTCAGTGGAGGCATATTGTAAGGAGTGACCGCAGACAGGCATCGAAGGCCTAAAATAATAACACATGGCTGTAGGCAATTTTAAATTGGTTCCAGGGGTACACGGGCAGCAGTGGTGTGGTCAGTGGAGGCCTAGTGGAAGGAGTGACCGCAGACAGGCATCGAAGGCCTAAAATAAAAAAATTGGGCTGGTTGTAGGCAATTTTAAATTGGTTCCAGGGGTACACGGGCAGCAGTGGTGTGGTCAGTGGAGGCCTAGTGGAAGGAGTGACCGCAGACAGGCATCGAAGGCCTAAAATAATAACACATGGCTGTAGGCAATTTTAAATTGGTTCCAGGGGTACACGGGCAGCAGTGGCCTGGTCAGTGTAGTAGTAGTAGAAAGAACGGACCGCAGACAGGCATCGAAGGCCTAAAATAAAAAAATTGGGCTGGCTGTAGGCAATTTTAAATTGGTTCCAGGGGTACACGGGCAGCAGTGGTGTGGTCAGTGGAGGCATATTGTAAGGAGTGACCGCAGACAGGCATCGAAGGCCTAAAATAATAACACATGGCTGTAGGCACTTTTAAATTGGTTCCAGGGGTACACGGGCAGCAGTGGTGTGGTCAGTGGAGGCATATTGTAAGGAGTGACCGCAGACAGGCATCGAAGGCCTAAAATAATAACACATGGCTGTAGGCAATTTTAAATTGGTTCCAGGGGTACACGGGCAGCAGTGGTGTGGTCAGTGGAGGCCTAGTGGAAGGAGTGACCGCAGACAGGCATCGAAGGCCTAAAATAATAACACATGGCTGTAGGCAATTTTAAATTGGTTCCAGGGGTACACGGGCAGCAGTGGTGTGGTCAGTGGAGGCCTAGTGGAAGGAGTGACCGCAGACAGGCATCGAAGGCCTAAAATAAAAAAATTGGGCTGGCTGTAGGCAATTTTAAATTGGTTCCAGGGGTACACGGGCAGCAGTGGTGTGGTCAGTGGAGGCCTAGTGGAAGGAGTGACCGCAGACAGGCATCGAAGGCCTAAAATAATAACACATGGCTGTAGGCAATTTTAAATTGGTTCCAGGGGTACACGGGCAGCAGTGGCCTGGTCAGTGTAGTAGTAGTAGAAAGAATGGACCGCAGACAGGCATCGAAGGCCTAAAATAAAAAAATTGGGCTGGCTGTAGGCAATTTTAAATTGGTTCCAGGGGTACACGGGCAGCAGTGGTGTGGTCAGTGGAGGCATAGTGGAAGGAGTGACCGCAGACAGGCTTCGAAGGCCTAACATAACAAAAATGTCAATACAATGGTATTGTCAGTGGCAGGCATTGAAGGATGTCAGCGCATAGACTAAACATTGGTGGAGCTGTGAGATAATTTTGCAAGTGGTAGAGCACTGTTTGAGCTGGGGGGGGGAACTGTCTTGTGGCCGGCGGTACAGGCCCAGGGCCCCTCATATTACAACGGTGTGTCTGACGTTGGGTGCGCACCACCACCGCCAGAGACACTTTATTGTACTAGGAGGGACCCAGTGGCAGTGCCGTCGACCAAAAGCGGGCACACCCACCTCTTCAGACAAACAGCACTCTCACGGGTGCTGTCGCCAAGTGTCGATACCACGGCCCCGTGTGGGGTGTTTGGCCATTTAGTGAGGTGTAAACATGTCGTATGCTGGACAATCAGGTGCAGAAAATTACGAGATTGGAAAAGGCATTCAGAATAGTCCACAGGCAAGACCTTTTCATAGGAAAGCTAGGTGTCAGCCGGGCAAGGTGGGGCAAAAGATTTCAAAATCCAGTTGTGGTTCATTTTAATGAAGGTTAGATCATCTACATTTTGGGTAGCCAGACGAGTCCTTTTTTCTGTTAGTATTGAACCTGCAGCACTGAATACTCTTTCTGATAGGACACTAGCTGCCGGGCAAGCAAGCTCCTGCAATGCATATTCTGCCAATTCTGGCCAGGTGTCTAATTTGGATCCCCAGTAATCAAATGGGAATGACGGTTGAGGGAGAACATCGATAAGGGATGAAAAATAGTTTGTAACCATACTGGACAAATGTTGTCTCCTGTCACTTTGAATTGATGCTGCAGTACCTGTCCTGTCTGCGGTCATAGCAAAATCACTCCACAACCTGGTCAGAAAACCCCTCTGGCCAATGCCACTTCTGATTTCTGCCCCTCTAACTCCTCTGGTCTGCTGGCCCCTGCAGCTCGTGTGGGAACGATCACGGGCGCTGTGTGCAGGGAATGCCAGAAGCAAACGGTCAACAAGAGTTGATTGTTTGGTTGCTAATATTAGTTCCAAGTTCTCATGTGGCATTATATTTTGCAATTTGCCTTTATAGCGAGGATCAAGGAGGCAGGCCAACCAGTAATCGTCATCGTTCATCATTTTAGTTATGCGTGTGTCCCTTTTGAGGATACGTAAGGCATAATCCGCCATGTGGGCCAAAGTTCCAGTTCTCAAATCTGCGGTTGTGCTTGGTTGAGGGGCAGTTTCAGGCAAATCCACGTCACTTGTGTCCCTCCAAAAACCAGAACCCGGCCTTGCCGCGCCACCAATTTCCAGTGGCCCCGGAAAAGCTTCCTCATTAAAAATATAATCATCCCCATCATCCTCCTCGTCCTCCTCCTCCTCTTCGCCCGCTAACTCGTCCTGTACACTGCCCTGGCCAGACAATGGCTGACTGTCATCAAGGCTTTCCTCTTCCTCAGCTGCAGACGCCTGATCCTTTATGTGCGTCAAACTTTGCATCAGCAGACGCATTAGGGGGATGCTCATGCTTATTATGGCGTTGTCTGCAATAACCAGCCGTGTGCATTCCTCAAAACACTGAAGGACTTGACACATGTCTTGAATCTTCGACCACTGCACACCTGACAACTCCATGTCTGCCATCCTACTGCCTGCCCGTGTATGTGTATCCTCCCACAAAAACATAACAGCCCGCCTCTGTTCGCATAGTCTCTGAAGCATGTGCAGTGTTGAGTTCCACCTTGTTGCAACGTCTATGATTAGGCGATGCTGGGGAAGGTTCAAAGAACGCTGATAGGTCTGCATACGGCTGGAGTGTACGGGCGAACGGCGGATATGTGAGCAAAGTCCACGCACTTTGAGGAGCAGGTCGGATAACCCCGGATAACTTTTCAGGAAGCACTGCACCACCAGGTTTAAGGTGTGAGCCAGGCAAGGAATGTGTTTCAGTTGGGAAAGGGAGATGGCAGCCATGAAATTCCTTCCGTTATCACTTACTACCTTGCCTGCCTCAAGATCTACAGTGCCCAGCCACGACTGCGTTTCTTTCTGCAAGAACTCGGACAGAACTTCCGCGGTGTGTCTGTTGTCGCCCAAACACTTCATAGCCAATACAGCCTGCTGACGTTTGCCAGTAGCTGCCCCATAATGGGAGACCTGGTGTGCAACAGTGGCAGCTGCGGATGGAGTGGTTGTGCGACTGCGGTCTGTGGACGAGCTCTCGCTTCTGCAGGAGGACAAAGAGGAGGAGGAGGGGGTGCGAACGGCTACAGCCAACTGTTTCCTAGACCGTGGGCTAGGCAGAACTGTCCCAAACTTGCTGTCCCCTGTGGACCCTGCATCCACAACATTCACCCAGTGTGCCGTGATGGACACGTAACGTCCCTGGCCATGCCTACTGGTCCATGCATCTGTTGTCAGGTGCACCTTTGTGCTCACAGATTGCCTGAGTGCATGGACGATGCGCTCTTTAACATGCTGGTGGAGGGCTGGGATGGCTTTTCTGGAAAAAAAGTGTCAACTGGGTAGCTCGTAGTGTGGTACAGCGTAGTCCATCAGGGCTTTGAAAGCTTCGCTTTCAACTAACCGGTAGGGCATCATCTCTAACGAGATTAGTCTAGCTATGTGGGCGTTCAAACCCTGTGTACGCGGATGCGAGGCTAAGTACTTCCTTTTTCTAACCATAGTCTCATGTAGGGTGAGCTGGACTGGAGAGCTGGAGATCGTGGAACTAGCGGGGGTGCCGGTGGACATGGCAGACTGAGAGACGGTGGGAGATGGTATTGTTGCCGCCGGTGCCCTAGATGCAGTGCTTCCTACTACGAAACTGGTGATTCCCTGACCCTGACTGCTTTGGCCTGGCAAAGAAACCTGCACAGATACTGCAGGTGGTGCGGAAAATGGTGGCCCTACACTGCCGGAAGGGATGTTGCGTTGCTGACTAGCTTCATTGGCCGAGGGTGCTACAACCTTAAGGGACGTTTGGTAGTTAGTCCAGGCTTGAAAATGCATGGTGGTTAAATGTCTATGCATGCAACTTGTATTGAGACTTTTCAGATTCTGTCCTCTGCTTAAGGTAGTTGAACATTTTTGACAGATGACTTTGCGCTGATCAATTGGATGTTGTTTAAAAAAATGC
The DNA here is from genome assembly GCF_032444005.1 of Ranitomeya imitator. Classification (NCBI taxonomy): domain Eukaryota; kingdom Metazoa; phylum Chordata; class Amphibia; order Anura; family Dendrobatidae; genus Ranitomeya; species Ranitomeya imitator. Next base: position 323,012,128 of record NC_091285.1, on the reverse strand, counting down.
CAGACTGCACTCTTTCTAGCATCGGATACCTTTTCAGGCATTGCAGACTGAGCTTTAACCGGATGGCCACGCTGTCCTCCAACAGGTTTTGGCTTTGCCACGCGTTTTGGGCAAGATACGCGCCCTGCAGATGGAACCTGTTGCGATGTTGATGCCTGCTGCGGCCCCTCCTCCTCCGCTTCAGAACTGCTGCTGCCTGCACCCTGTTCCCCCAATGGCTGCCAATCGGGGTCAAGAACTGGGTCATCTATTACCTCTTCTTGTAGCTCGTGTGCAACTTCGTCTGTGTCACCGTGTTGGTCGGTGGTATAGCGTTCGTGATGGGGCAACATAGTCTCATCAGGGTCTGATTCTTGATCATTACCCTGCGAGGGCAATGTTGTGGTCTGAGTCAAAGGACCAGCATAGTAGTCTGGCTGTGGCTGTGCATCAGTGCACTCCATGTCAGATTCAACTTGTAATGGGCATGGACTGTTAACTGCTTCACTTTCTAAGCCAGGGACGGTATGTGTAAAGAGCTCCATGGAGTAACCCGTTGTGTCGCCTGCTGCATTCTTCTCTGTTGTTGTTTTTGCTGAAGAGGACAAGGAAGCGACTTGTCCCTGACCGTGAACATCCACTAACGACGCGCTGCTTTGACATTTACCAGTTTCACGAGAGGAGGCAAAAGAGCTAGAGGCTGAGTCAGCAAGATAAGCCAAAACTTGCTCTTGCTGCTCCGGCTTTAAAAGCGGTTTTCCTACTCCCAGAAAATGGAGCGTTCGAGGCCTTGTGTAGCCAGACGACGAACCTGGCTCCACAGCTCCAGACTTAGGTGCAATATTTTTTTTCCCACGACCAGCTGATGCTCCACCACTACCACTACCCTCATTACCAGCTGACAATGAACGCCCCCGGCCACGACCTCTTCCACCAGTCTTCCTCATTGTTTTAAAAACGTAAACAAACTAACGGTATTTGTTGCTGTCACACAACTTACACGGTGAGCTATAACTTCAGTATGATTTAGCTACCCCTTTACAGGTGAGTGAGACCACAACGAAAATCAGGCACAATGTTACACACTCTGTTGTTGGTGGCAACAAATGAGAGAGATGCCACACACGCAGGACTGTCACTGAAGCACAAATGTAAATATTAATCTCCCACTGATTTGATTTTTTTTTTTTTTCAGGGAGACTTTAGGAAAAAAAAATAATAGAATAAAATGATTTTTTCAGGAAGAATTTAGAAACCAAATAAAATAAAATGATTTTTTCAGGGAGAATTTAGAAAACAAATAAAACAAAAAAAGGCTTTCTATGGCCCACTGAGTGAGAGATGACGCACACATGAGTCAGGAGTGGCACACAAGCCCAGAGGCCAATATTTATCTCCCACTGATTGATGTAGTGATTTTTTCAGGTAGATTTTGGAACCCAAATCAAGCTAAAAAAATAATAGGCTTTCTATGGCCCACAATTGGAGAGAGAGAGAGAGATGGCACACCCAGGAGTCAAGACTGGCACACAAGCAGAAAGGGCAATATTAATCTCCCACTGATTTGTTTTTTTTTTTTTTTTCAGGGAGACTTTAGAAAAAAAAAATAATAGAATAAAATGATTTTTTCAGGAAGAATTTAGAAACCAAATAAAATAAAATTATTTTTTCAGGGAGAATTTAGAAAACAAATAAAACAAAAAAAGGCTTTCTATGGCCCACTGAGTGAGAGATGACGCACACAGGAGTCAGGAGTGGCACACAAGCCCAGAGGCCAATATTTATCTCCCACTGATTGATGTAGTGATTTTTTCAGGTAGATTTTGGAACCCAAATCAAGCTAAAAAAATAATAGGCTTTCTATGGCCCACAATTGGAGAGAGAGAGAGATGGCACACCCAGGAGTCAAGACTGGCACACAAGCAGAAAGGGCAATATTAATCTCCCACTGATTTGTTTTTGTTTTTTTTTCAGGGAGACTTTAGGAAAAAAAAATAATAGAATAAAATGATTTTTTCAGGAAGAATTTAGAAACCAAATAAAATAAAATGATTTTTTCAGGGAGAATTTAGAAAACAAATAAAACAAAAAAAGGCTTTCTATGGCCCACTGAGTGAGAGATGACGCACACAGGAGTCAGGAGTGGCACACAAGCCCAGAGGCCAATATTTATCTCCCACTGATTGATGTAGTGATTTTTTCAGGTAGATTTTGGAACCCAAATCAAGCTAAAAAAATAATAGGCTTTCTATGGCCCACAATTGGAGAGAGAGAGAGAGATGGCACACCCAGGAGTCAAGACTGGCACACAAGCAGAAAGGGCAATATTAATCTCCCACTGATTTGTTTTTTTTTTTTTTTTTCAGGGAGACTTTAGGAAAAAAAAATAATAGAATAAAATGATTTTTTCAGGAAGAATTTAGAAACCAAATAAAATAAAATGATTTTTTCAGGGAGAATTTAGAAAACAAATAAAACAAAAAAGGCTTTCTATGGCCCACTGAGTGAGAGATGACGCACACAGGAGTCAGGAGTGGCACACAAGCCCAGAGGCCAATATTTATCTCCCACTGATTGATGTAGTGATTTTTTCAGGTAGATTTTGGAACCCAAATCAAGCTAAAAAAATAATAGGCTTTCTATGGCCCACAATTGGAGAGAGAGAGAGAGATGGCACACCCAGGAGTCAAGACTGGCACACAAGCAGAAAGGGCAATATTAATCTCCCACTGATTTGTTTTTGTTTTTTTTCAGGGAGACTTTAGGAAAAAAAAATAATAGAATAAAATGATTTTTTCAGGAAGAATTTAGAAACCAAATAAAATAAAATGATTTTTTCAGGGAGAATTTAGAAAACAAATAAAACAAAAAAATGCTTTCTATGGCCCACTGAGTGAGAGATGACGCACACAGGAGTCAGGAGTGGCACACAAGCCCAGAGGCCAATATTTATCTCCCACTGATTGATTTATTGATTTTTTCAGGTAGAATTTAGAACCCAAATCAACCAAAAACATAAATAGGCTTTCTATGGCCCACTATTTGTGAGAGAGATGGCACGCTCAGGACTGGCACACAAGCCCAGAGGCCAATATTAATCTCCCACTTTTTATTTTTTTTCAGGGAAAATTTATAAACCCAATAAAAAAATAAATAAATAGGCTTTCTATGGCCCACTATCTGAGAGAGAGAGATGGCACGCTTAGGACTGGCACACAAGCCCAAAGGCCAATATTAATCTCCCTTTTTTTTTTCAGGGAGAATTTATAAAACCAAAAAAATAAAAATAAATAGGCTTTCTATGGCCCACTATTTGTGAGAGAGATGGCACGCTCAGGACTGGCACACAAGCCCAGAGGCCAATATTAATCTCCCACTTTTTTTTTTTTGTTCCAGGGAAAATTTATAAACCCAATAAAAAAAATAATAAATAGGCTTTCTATGGCCCACTATCTGAGAGAGAGAGATGGCACGCTTAGGACTGGCACACAAGCCCAAAGGCCAATATTAATCTCCCACTGATTGATTTATTGATTTTTTCAGGTTGAATTTAGAACCCAAATAAAGCAAAAAAAAAAAAAAAAAAAGGGCTTTCTATGGCCCACTGAGTGAGTGATGATGCACACAGGAGTCAGGAGTGGTACACAAGCCCTGAGGCCAATATTTTTCTCCCACTGATCACTGATTGATGTAGTGATTTTTTCAGGTAGATTTTAGAACCCAAATCAAGCAAAAAAATAAATAGGCTTTCTATGGCCCACTGACTGAGAGATGGCACACACAGGAGTCAAGAGTGGCACACAAGCCCTGAGGCCAATATTTTTCTCCCACTGATTGATGTAGTGATTTTTTCAGGTAGATTTTATAACCCAAATCAAGCAAAAAAATAAATAGGCTTTCTATGGCCCACTGAGTGAGAGATGGCACACACAGGGATGGCACTCTAGCAGAAATGTCAATCTTAATCTCCCACAAAAAAAAAAACAAAAAACAAAAAAAAAACAGGGAGTGTCCAACAACTACTATCTCCCTGCAGTAATCTCAGCCAGGTATGGCAGGCAGCAATAAGGAGTGGACTGATGCACAAATTAAATAAAAAGTGTGGACAAACAAAAAAGATAGCTGTGCAGAAAGGAAGGAACAAGAGGATTTGTGCTTTGAAAAAAGCAGTTGGTTTGCACAGCGGCGTACACACAGCAATGCAGCTATCAGGGAGCCTTCTAGGGCAGCCCAATGAGCTACAGCGCTGAGGGGGAAAAAAAAAAAATGTAGCTTCCACTGTCCCTGCACACCGAAGGTGGTGTTGGGCAGTGGAAATCGCTACAGCACAAGCGGTTTGGTGGTTAATGGACCCTGCCTAACGCTATCCCTGCTTCTGACGAAGCGGCAGCAACCTCTCCCTAAGCTCAGATCAGCAGCAGTAACATGGCGGTCGGCGGGAACGCCCCTTTATAGCCCCTGTGACGCCGCAGACAGCAAGCCAATCACTGAAATGCCCTTCTCTAAGATGGTGGGGACCAGGACCTATGTCATCACCCTGCCCACACTCTGCGTTTACCTTCATTGGCTGAGAAATGGCGCTTTTCGCGTCATTGAAACGCGACTTTGGTGCGAAAGTCGCGTACCGCATGGCCGACCCCGCACAGGGGTCGGATCGGGTTTCATGAAACCCGACTTTGCCAAAAGTCGGCGACTTTTGAAAATGAACGATCCGTTTCGCTCAACCCTAGTCCTTACAGATCCCAGAGCCAGGCATGTGGAAGTGGAAAACCTAAAGCGGGAATGAGGAAATGTCCATCACTATAAGCGGTACGTTCGGTGTATCAGTCGATGCAGATACACTAATGCCAATTTTTGGTAATTTTATCTATTCTTGTGTGCGCTAAATACACTTTTTGCTGATGCAGTACCAATTTGCACCATTGCCATGCGCCATGTATCTGTGGCCACACTGGTCTTGGATAATCTGTAATGCGCTAGAAATTTTTATTATATAGTTGCACCAATTCTGTGCACCAATAGATACTACAAAACTATTTTATAGTTGTCGTTTCGTTGATACTATAATTGTTCATTATTCAGCTGCATCATTTCTTTGTACCAACAGATTCTGCATGCTCACTATGTGCACCGCTTCACTGAGTTACCTGGCACACTCCTTAGGCAGTTCGGGCCGGCCGCCACAGGCATGTATCGGTATAGATTGATGCTTCGGTGCTCCGATTACATCAGCAGGGGAAGGTACGCTCCGTGCATTCTGATTGGACACTATGTATCTATTCTATAGGCACACACCCCTTTTGATGGCTCTCATATATCTGGAGTGCGCATGTTTTGTATTGGCATTTACTTTGACCTTTTTGGCATCTGATAGTGAGTGTACCGGCGCGCCCCATCTCAACAGATATACATAATTTAATGCTGTACAGTAGTAGTTATTGCATCTGCCTCGACTGATAGACCGGACGTACCGCTTATAGTGATGGACATTTCCTTTTCGCTTCCTTGTCCACCTGTAACAACCACTGGTAATTAATTATTCAACTATTATATGTATATTTACTTATTGTTTGTTGAGTCCACACACTTTCCCTGATGAAGCTGTGACACACAACGATACACATGGGGTTCTGTTTCGCATTTAGGTACCATGTTGTTTCTTACATTTCACTACTACCCTCCTTTCTTTTGCTATTCTGACCATAAGGTTTCTCAGGCATTGTGGGACTTTTACATGGGAATGTCATCTTCATTCCTGCTTTTTTGGTTATTCCACTTCCACATGCCTGGCTCTGGGTTCTGTAATGATTACTACACACTCAGTTCCTGCACATGTGTAGGTCTTTATTTTTGGCCTTGGGAGGTTGTTAGTTTTACATTTTGGTGAGTATTTTTATGCTCTGACCTTTTGTTTTTGCTCCCGTTTACTTTGTGTTTCAGTTTGATGCTGTGTTAAAGGGAACCTGTCACCCCGTTTTTTAAAGATTAGATAAAAATAGTGTGAAATAGGGGCAGAGCTGGGCTTTACATTAGTGCCTTTTTGGTGCCTTTATTCCCCCGTTAGGCTGCCGAAATACCTTTGTGTAGTGGCCGTTTTGTCCTGTCACTCAAGTTGGTCAGGTCGGATGAGCGTGGTCAAATAGCGGTTCCTCCCCCACCTCTTACGTTTCCCTGCGCAATTTAGTCCCGCCGTTGGCGTTGTGTTTAGTGCCTGCGCAGTAACGTCTAATTTGGCGCCTGCACATTATGCTTTGCCCAACTGTGGGCATAGCATAATTTACATCACTGCGCATGCGCGGGTTGTAACTTTAGCCTGGGTGCCCCGGAAGTGATCATATGGGCATAGTGTTTATCTGGATGCCGGTAAAATTTTCTCAGCCCGAACTGCGAGCGATTTTGGCTCCAAACTTAAGCTCGCAGGTCGGGCTGAGAAAATTTTACCGGCATCCAGATAAACACTATGCCCATATGATCACTTCCGGGGCACCCAGGCTAAAGTTACGACCCGCGCATGCGCAGTGATGTAAATTATGCTATGCCCACAGTTGGGCAAAGCATAATGTGCAGGTGCCAGAGGCGAATTCACTATGCAACTGCTAAGAAAGAGCGCGATCTGTGCGATTCACAGATCGCGTTTACGACAGACACGACGAGAAGCAGGGGGGAGGAACCGCTATTTGACCACGCCCATCCGACCTGACCAACTTGAGTGACAGGACAAAACAGCCACTTCACAAAGGTATTTCGGCAGCCTAACGGGGGAATAAAGGCACTAATGTAAAGCCCAGCTCTGCCCATATTTCACACTATTTTTATCTAATCTTTAAAAAACAGGGTGACAGGTTCCCTTTAAACAGAGAGCACTATCTTAAGAATGGAGAAAAATTGCCTGAAAGAAGTGTAAAGTCTGGAAAATACGTGATTTAGTGGAGAAAAAAGGGGGAGTTAGAGATTGTTGGAGAATTTCAGCCTATCTGTTTTTATTTTAGACAGAGTGAAATAATAAAGTGTGTAAAAGGAATCTTTCTGACAAGGAGCCAAAGGGAAAATAAAATAAGAAATTGCGAATAGCAGTAATAAGTTGTGTGCACACATGCATTGATATAAAAAATATATATCTTACAGGTTCTGTGGAAATGTAGCAAACTGTAGTAGAACATCTGGTTGTGCAGTACATTTATCGTGGTGGACCGTAATAGAAGTGTAGAAGGAAAAGGAATGAAACCCATAGAAAAGAAGAATAAAGCATTGAGAGGAGTGCACATTGTGTGTGCATAGACTGAGGCAAGATCCATAGTGTGGGAAGAGCTGGTTAGTATTTTTTTATGATTCTAATATATAATTTACTAGTGGCTAATAAAAGAGAAATACGCCTTGCACTGTGTGCACAATTATTAGACAAGAGAGTATTTTCATCACATTATCATTTTTACACAATTTTTCCAACTCCAATCTGTATACATTTGAATGCTTATTGGATGAAGCATAACAGGTGATATGTATCTATGTAATAATGGAGGGGGACCTAAGGATATCAGCAACCTTTAACCAGTTGTGCAGTATTATTAGGTACCATATTTTCCTTGTAAAAACCGTGTTGAGCAAAAAATATGAACAATAACTTTCAAAAATTTGAGAAAAATCAAATATGAAGCGTCCAGGAACCAAATATCCTCCAGCGCTGTCACATTCTAGAACTGCAATGTCCCTGGAGCACCCAGAAGTACAAGGTGTTCAGTGCTCAGTCATGGCCGAGGTAAGGGAGGATGAAACCCAAAGATTTCTCTCTGAACAAAACACAAAAGTTCAAACATCAAGACTGGGCCAGGAAAGAACTGAAGACAGATTTTGCAAAGGTTTTATACATTGATGAGATGAGAGTGACTCTTCATGGTCCAGAGGTATGGGCCCATTGCTGAATCGCTAACAGGCACAGACCACCACTTTGATTCCAGACCCCAGCAAGGTGGAGATGGGGTACTGCTTTTGACTTGTATTATTAAAGATGAGCTAGTTGGACCTTTATGGGTTGAAGAAGACTCAAAATCAACTCCAAAACCTACAGCAAAAGGTCTGCATCTTTCAAGAAAACAATGATTTTTATGTAGGACAATGCTCCTTTGAATGCATAAGTGTCCTCCACTAATGGATAGCCAGTAAACGCCTTAAAGATGAAAGAATAATTAGCTTGCCTGACCAAAACCCTATTGAGAACTTGAGGGCTCTACTTATACAGCAGATTTACGGTAAAGGAAACCGTGTCTGAACAGTGTCTGGGGATCTGTGGTTGGTGCTGCCCAAAGAGTTGATCATCAACAGATTTAGAAACTGACAGACTCCATGAATGGAGCTTATGACTGTTATTGAAAAGAAGGGAAGCTATATTGGTCACTAATATTTTTTTAAATAAATCAAAAATATATTTTTGTACATTTTGAGCTGAATGGTTATTATTCTCACTTTATCAGATGAAAATAAACAATTGAGATAGAAAAACTAACATTTCTTATTTAGTTGCAGAATAATTCTGCACACTGATAGTTGCCCAATAACTATACAAACGGACATAAAGGCAAAACCTCACTTTTACATGTTTAAATATTCAGGTTTATTAACCTTTTGGCTTGGCCATCAGCACTAAACTTATTCAATAAGTTAAATTAACCATGAGAAATACAAATTGACTAATACTTGTGCACACAGTGTACAATGGGACTGATTTACTAAGCTACATACTCCAAAGATCTGACTTAATTTGTGCCAACAAACTGTCTTTCATGCCATGCACAATATTTAGTTTTTGTTTTAGACCCATTTAGCGACATGCTGAAGAATGGGACGTGGTCTATCTGAAAATTGTTTGAAAAAAGGGGTATGGTCTAATCATGATATCATGATACTCACACCACAGTTTTCCTAAATTGAGCCAACTAAAAGATGGTATAAACTTAAATTATGCAGACTTAAGATGTAGTAAGTCTATGCAGTCAGGGCTCAATCTGGCACAGTATATCAGACTGTCTAGTACAAGTATGCACTGTCAAAAAGATAGACAACTTTAGCAAATCCGCTGCACAGTTTTCCAGATGTACAACGTTTTCCCAGTCTAGCCTGTTCCAGATGTCATAACTCCCATGAATATTCAGGTCCAGGCTGGGTTCTCAGGGCACATTTTTTAATAATTTTGTGACAAAGGGAATGGAAGCCGAGACATGTGGATCCAGTCTGACATTGCGAACATTACACACAAGTGACGTAGGCTTTTTCTCTCCTGAGTGTTAGCTGCCCCAGCTTCTACACTAGTACAGAGGGCCCATAACAAGAGTGAGGAGTAAGTATTTGTCATATTAACTTTACTTTGCAGTCACAATCTTCAGCATATCTCTTTGTGACTTTTAGCTCAGATACACAATGGGCATTGTATTGTAAATGACAGATCCACTTCAATGCTGCTTTGAGATTTCAGTAACATGGCTGCTTTTTTGAAGATTAAACTTCTATGATGCAAAACCTCCAAGTCTGGTGATCTGTGGGAGGTCCAGACATCTCATGGTCCTTAGTGTAATCCTTTAAATATGAGACAGGGTGGACTACTCTTAGCACCCCTCTGATAAGCTATTTAAAGTGGCAGTGTTTTTGAGAATTCTGTTCCACCTTCAATTCTGACTCTCATCTGATCCCCACAGCACCTTATGTTCATTAGTGGCTATGCTCCATATTAAAGCTTTGCAGGTCAAGTGAATGGCATAAATTGTCAAACAGCTGATCATTGGGGGAGCTGAGAAAATTATTTCATTTTCTATGGCCATTAATATAAAAACAAAAAAAAAAATCACTTTCATATGTAAAACACCAGCCTTTGCTATCAGCGAATTGGGGTTCTAACAATTGTTTTCAGTCCAGGTAAATATATGTGAACTTAATACATGCCCTTTCTGTATTGTGCATCAATGTACCATGTTTGCTAAATATATCAGTATAATATAAGTGTACAGTATGAAGGACTTTAGATGCAGACATGAGAAGGTCCTTTAACACTCCGAGCAGACATTGTGCGTACAGACAGAACATCATGTTTTATCTTTCATGATACTGCACAATTCAAAGACGCAATGATCTCAAATGGCTTAAAGTGGTTTAATAATGCATTAGGGCAACTTGCTGTTCTGAAAAAGGCTCTCAATTCTGGAAACTAATTTAACAATTTATAGAACCTTTCTGATATAATCAGAGAGGTATCTTTTACACACACACAAGTTACATATACCTTCCTATTTTAATTATTGATCCTTGAATCCTCCAGACCACCTAATGCAATGAACTAAGTTTCTTTATTCTGTTTTTTAGCAATAAGAATGTTTGTGTTTGTGAAAAGATCTAGTGCTATTAGTGCCTATATCAGTGAAGAATTGTTACAACCAGTTGCTGACACCAACCACATATCCTGCTTCCTAAATTGGAGTAATTTGTATACTTAGAGTTAGCAGATGGTTTGAATGGTTCACACTGAATTGTTCCATAAATCGGTAGTGCATCCAAAGTTACCAGATTTTTTACACTAACTTGTTAATTAGAAACACTTTTTTCTATTCTTATTACACAGCTTTTTAGCGTAATTCATTGGCATAACTAGAGACTGATGGGCCGCTGTGCAAAGTTTAGACTTGGCCCCCACCTACATGTTGGACAGATGTACAGGTCTTTGTAACACTCTACACTGTGTTCCAAATTATTATGCAAAATGGATTTAAGTGTCATAAAGATTTAATTGTTTTGTTTTTCAAATAAACTTGTGGATGGTATTGTGTCTCAGGGCTCAATAGATAACTGAAATCAATCTTAAACATGTGATAATTAGTTTTCCAGGTGATTCTAATTAAAGGAAAACTACTTAAAAATTATGTTCCACATTATTAAGCAGGCCAAAGGTTTCAAGCAATATGAGAAATAAAAAAGATCTCTCTGCTGCTGAAAAGCGTTAAATAGTGCAATGCCTTGGACAAGGTATGAAAAAATTAGATACTTCACAAAAACTTTGTGGTCTTCATACTGTGAAGAGATTTGTGACTGAAACAGAGCACAGACAGAGTTCATGCAGATAAAGGCATAATGAGGAAGGTTTCTGCCAGACAAATTCATTGGATTAAGAGAGCAGCTGCCAAAATACCATTACAAAGCAGCAAACAGTTATTTGAAGCTGCTGGTGCCTCTGGAGTCCCTCAAACCTCAAGGTGTATGATCCTTCAAGGGCTTGCTGTGGTGCATAAACCTACTATTCGGCCACCCCTAAACAGTGTTCATGAGCAGAAACGGTTGCAGTGGGCCCAGACATACATGAAGACTAATTTTCAAACAGTCTTGTTCACTGATGAGTGTCGAGCAACCCTGGATGGTCCAGATGGATGGAGTAGTGGATGGTTTGTGGATGGCCACCATGTCGCAACAAGGCTGCGACGTCAGCAAGGAGGTGGAGAAATCATGCTTTGGGCCGGGATCATGGGGAAACAGCTGGTGGGGCCCTTTAAGGTTCCTGAAGATGTGAAAATGACCACTGTAAAGTAAATAGCGTTTCTGACTGACAACTTTTTTCTATGGTCTAAAAGCAGAAACGTGCCTTCAGGAGCAAAATCATCTTCATGCATGACAATGCCCCATCTCATGCTGCAAATAATACCTCTGAGTCATTGGCTGCCATGGGCATAAAAGGAGATAAACTCATGGTGTGGCCACCATCTTCCCCTGACCTCAACCCTATAGAAAACCTTTGGAGTATCATCCAGCACAAGATCTATGAGGGTGGGAGGCAGTTCACATCAAAACAGCAGCTCTGGGAAGCCATTCTGACTTCATGCAAAGACGTACAAGCATAAACTCTCCGAAAACTCAAGAATGCAAGAATTGTGAAGGTGATATCAAAGAAGGGGTCCTATGTTAACATGTAACTTGGCCTGTTAGGAGGTTTTGGAGTTAAATAGCTTTTTTGTTCAGTGAATGTGACCTCCTAATGCTGCAAATTCCACAAATGAGCATTTTCAGTTCTTTAAAACATCAAATGTTTAGAAATTCTACTGTGCCTAATAATTTGGAACAATGCATTTTCAGTTTTTATTCATTTTGGAGATTATACTGTTATCATTGGGAGGTTTCTTCAATAAAATTCGATGTATACTCTAACGGGTGATGACTTTTATTAGACTGACTGTCATTTGCACCGACCATTTAGGAAAATCCGAGAAAAATGTCATCTGCATAATAATTTGGAACACAGTGTAGATCCTATAAAGACATACGTGGTCACCCCCTATGTAATAATGTTCCTATTCTGACCTCTACCAGTAATAAAGTCCCACATCCTGGCCCCTTTATTTAATAATTTCCTCTATCTGGGCCCCTTCCTGTAATAATATCACTCATCTTGACCACTTAATTTAATTATAGCCCCCATCATAGGCCCCTTGCCATATTATTACCACCTATTATGTGCCCCATTATCTCATAATGTCCCCCATCCTGGACCTTTTCGTGTAATAATGCCAAGGATCTTGGGTTTTTAATAATGTCTCCCATACCAGACCCCTTCCTGTAGTAATGTCCTCTATTCTGGCCCTTTTTGTTAATAATGCCCACATCCTGGTCCCAATCCTATAATAATGTCCCCAGTCCTGGGCCCCTTCTGGTTACAATGTCCTTCATTCTGGGTCCTTCCTGTAACAATGTCCCCCATCCTGGACCCCTTTCTGCAATAATATCCTCCTTCCTAGCCCCTTTTTTTAGTAATGTCCCCCATCCTGGACCCCTTCCTGTATTAGTGTCCCCAATCTTGGACCCCTTCTTGAAATGTCCTACATCCAGGCCCCTTGATTTAATGTTCCCATTCTTGACCCCTTCCTGTTTTAATGTCCTCCATCCTAGGTCATCCTGTAATAATGTCTTCCATCCTGAGCCACTTTCTGGTAAAATGTTCCCCGTCATGGGCCTCCAGCAGTAATTTTCTCCATTCCTCTCCAACAAATTAAAGAAAAAAAAAGATTATTTTAACCTTCCTCTACTCCCACAGTGTGCGGCCTCCTCTTCCATAGCTGGCGCAGAGGCATACAACGTAAGCTTCTGGACTCTGATTGGTCAGCCGCGTGTATTGAGACGCAAGGGGCCGGCAGTGCTCTGTGCCGTGATACATTTCAGCTGAATGTAAATCAAGGTGAAAAAGGTGCTGCTGTCGGCAGACTTTCCCCCCCCCACAGACCTTTTTGCACCCTGTCCGCCTGATCGTTATGCCCCTGTCTTTATTTGTCTGTTCAGAATCTCTGCACTCGCTGACAAAAAAACAAAATAAGAAGGAACAGAAAAGTACTGCTTCTCACTGAGCATCATATTACAAAGAAATATGTCACTAGTATACTGTCACTGGTATCCGCTGATGGGGCTATTACTCCCATCAGTTGAAGCCTGCTGCCGCTCATAATAGTGAGAGCAGGAGCAGCTGATGGGAGTATTCATCAGCTGGAGCCTGCACTGTAAATAAATATATTTTTTTTAAAAACAGCGTGGGTTCCCCTGTATTTTTGATAACCAGTCAGGCATAACTAACAGCTGGGGGCTGCTACCCTCAGCTGTCAGCTTCAGCAAGGCTGGTTATCAAGAATCAAGGGTTTCCCACATTTTTTTTAAATTATCTAAATAAATAATTTAAAAAATGGCATGGGGTCCCCCATAATTTTAATAATTAATATGTACAGCGCATGCCAGAAAACAAATAGGTTATTCTGCAGTAGACTGTGTATAACAGCATGTTGGTCTACTCTAGACTGTTTATATGCCATGTTTGGGTATAGAGTACCATATCAAAACAACTAGATATTGTTACCCTTTTGTACTGTTATCTGCTAAAGAATCCTCTTGATACAACATATTGGTGATCCGCTACATAACTATGCAATCCTGACCATAGCCTCCGGCCACTGATTTCCCTTCACCTTTGGATCAAAACTTTGTGTACCCACATAAAATCTCATAGAATTAAGTGTGTCGTTCTAATAAAAAAGTTTTTTGTATTAAAATCTTTAAATTGTTATGTAAAATGATTCAGATCCTCCTTTTTAAATAATTTAGTACAAGAGTCAATAACTTTATGGGTACATTGCCAACTTTGGAACTGGTACTTTACATCTTATCATATATTAGAGTGGGGGAAATGAGTATTTAATCCCTTGCTGATGTTGTAAGTTTGCCTACTGAAAAAGACATAAACAGTTTATAAGGGTAGGTTAATGTTAACATTGAGAGATAGAATATCAAAAATAAAATCCAGAAAATCAGATTGTATAAATTCTATACATTTATTTCCATTTTGCAGTGAGAAATAAGTATTTGATCCCTCTGGCAAACATGACTTAATACTTGGTGGCAAAACCCTTGTTGGTAAGCACTGCAGTCAGATATTTTTTGTAGTTGATGATGAGGTTTGCGCACATTAGAAGGAATTTTGGTCCACTCCTCTTTGCAGATCATCTCTAAATCATTAAGATTTTGAGGCTGTCGCTTGGCTACTCGGAGCTTCAACTCCCTCCATAAGTTTTCTATGGGATTAAGCTGCTTCTTTTTGAGCCACTCCTTTGTTGCTTTGGCTGTATGTTTTGGGTCATTGTCTTGCTTGAAGACCCAGCCACAACCCATTTTTAATGTCCTGGTGGAGGGAAGGAGGTTGTTACTCAGGATTTTACAGTACATGGCTCCATCCATTCTCCCATTGATGCGGTGAAGTAGTCATGTGCCCTTAGCAGAGAAACACCCCCAAAACATAGTGTTTCTGCCTCCATGCTTGACAGTGGGGACGGTGTTCTCTAGGTCATTGGCAGCATTTCTCTCCCTCCAAACACAGCGAGTTGAGTTAATGCCAAAGAGCTCAATTTTTGCCTCATCTGACCACAGCACCTTCTCCCAATCACTCTTCCAGGTGTTTGCATTGGCAAACTTCAGACGGACCTGCACATGTGCTTTCTTGAGCAGGGGCGGGTACTGCGGGATTTTAAATCTTTACAGTGTAATGTGTTACCAATGGTTTTCTTAGTGACTGTGGTCTCAGCTGCCGTGAGATCATTAGCAAGTTCCCCCCATGAAGTTTTAGGCTGATCTCTCACCTTCCTCATGATCAAGGATACCCCGCGAGGTGAGATTTTGCATGGTGCCCCGGATCAATGTCGATTGACAGTCATTTTGCATTTCTTCCATTTTCTTACTATTGCACCAACAGTTGTCTCCTTCTCACCCAGAGTCTTATGTATAATTTTATAGCCCATTATAGCTTTGTGCACGTCTATGATCTTGTCCTTGGCATCCATAAAGCTCTTTGGTCTTGCCAATGTTAGACGTTAGAGTTTGACTGATTAATTGAGTCTGTGGACAGAAGTCTTTTATAAAGGTGACTATGTAAGACAGCTGTCTTTAATGCAGGTTATGAGTTGATTTGGAGCTAACTGGTCTGTAGGATCCAGAACTCTTAATGGTTGGCAGGTGATAAAATACTTATTTCTCACTGCAAAATGCAAATAAATTTATATAATTTATACAATGTGATTTTCTGGATTTTATTTTTGATATTCTATCTCTCAATGTTAAAATTAACCTACCCTTAAAATTATAGACTGTTCATGTCTTTGTCAGTGGGCAAACTGTACATTTAGTATTGGATATCAATATGTGCTATCTAATGAACAGCAATAATACAATATGTGATATATATAAATTAGTAAAGGGAAATGGAAAGAAAAGGGAAACGAAAAAGCAGGGGAAAAAAGAGGAGAAAGTTAAAAGGGTAAAAAAAAGCGTGACCCAGAGAATCTGCAGAGTGGTGACTACACTGAGAAGCAAAGCAGAACGGCGCTGGATCCAAAGAAAGCAGCGGTTGGTGAGTATATTAATACACTCACACTACACACCATATGCATAGACACACATTTATTGAAAATAAAATATTCATGGGAGCTCTTTTTAACATCTCCCTCTCTTTGCACAATGACCTCTGTGCAGATCACAGACATGTCCTGAAAACCATTGAACAACTCCAGCACAATGTTGTTATTGTTCATGCGGCCGCTCAGGCAAGATGGCTGCCCACTTATCCATGTTTCGAAAATAAAGACATATTAGAAAAAACAATAGGTTTCACTTGGTTTTAAGTATTAACAGTACATTAGATAATACATAACAGTAACCAAAAGAATTTATTCTGATTTCTAAAAATTCTCTTAAACTGCAGATATCTTGTAATTAGATGCAGCCACATGAGGTGACTGGAACGAGACCGCATCATCGTGGATGATAATTTCCTATTTCAGCCACCGGTCTGCTGCAGCCAATCAGAGGCCCGGAGGTGACTGAATGGGACATCCCCACTTGCTGTTGCCAGAGCACTGTTGATGATTATACTGTATTTTAATAGTTTAGAATATTCCTCTCTTTTTTATATAAAGAGAATATCATAAAATAAGTCAATAATTATTTTACAGATCAAAATTGGAGGGATACTATCACCCTCAAAATACAAACAGAACTAATTAAACAGTTATTTTAGCAACCTATAAAAATATTAGCAGTATACATTTCACTGTTGTGATTGGTTTGAAAACTGTTTATATTCCATATGCAAATTAAGATGCTTTGGTGCACCGTGGCATGGCCACTGAGCAGTTTCCTGATTCTGACTGGCTGTGCTTACTTGGCCCGAGCAGGCGCTGCCTGAACCCTAACAGCAGTACTGGGTGTGCACACACATTATGGGGGGCAGGTCCTGCTGTTATCTTTGCCTCCTGTTGTGACACCGACTCTTCTACTCCCAGTAGTGTAGCAAGCAGCTTCATCGGGAAGGAGAGATCAGTTATTTGCTCCTCCTGTCATCAGTGAATCACAGAGTAGATTTGCACAGAAGGCAGGAGGAGTACGCAATCATTTCTCCTCCCCTCTGGAGCCGTTCTCTAAACTTCGGGGTGTAATGGTGCACCAAGATCTTGACTGCAGCAAAGCCCCCTGGTTTGCACGTGGCCTATAAGAAGTTTTTAAACTAATTATAACAGTGAAAATTATACTGCT
Organism: Ranitomeya imitator; assembly: GCF_032444005.1. Taxonomy (NCBI): domain Eukaryota; kingdom Metazoa; phylum Chordata; class Amphibia; order Anura; family Dendrobatidae; genus Ranitomeya; species Ranitomeya imitator. The sequence goes on along the minus strand of NC_091285.1, from coordinate 322,995,064 downwards.
AATAAGATTTTTATAAGGTCTAACTCCACTAGATAACTATTTACTTAGGTCATTTTGCATTTCCGGGATAACAGACTCCCCTTAAGGGGATGATTTGTTAACTACAAACATCCCATGCTTTTACAGAACTTTCCAGCAAAGGCCTTGCTCACATGAGTGTATGACAAGGCAAAGTGCTATGCGATGTTCTATTGGATAGCACTCAGCCCAATGTTATACTATGGGGTCATGAAAATCTGCTATTTTTTTCTCATGCCAATTCAGGACGAGAAAACTATCCCAGCATGATTTGAATGGCTCTGGAGGTCGGATCAAGTGCACCCTTTTCAAGTCTATTCAATCATCCGAGTGCAGTCCGACATTTGCAGACTCACACAATGGAGAAGATGAAGAAATTAAGTTCTCGATCTTCTCCATACCTGTGGTACAATTTTCTCAAGTGAGAAAATTGGATCCCACTAAGATGACACTCAGATCAAACTCTGACATAGTTTGAGCCAAGTGTCATTCGCATAATCATCCCGATTCTCTCGCATAAGAGAATTTACGCTGGTGAGGCACACGCCTAAATGATAGAATTCCCCCTGCTTGATGGAGGATACTGCTGTAGGTTTTTACACAATAAATTAGTATGCAGTGAACTCCCATAATGTCCAAGAAGTAATTTTTGTGTTCTACATACCTCAGACTAGAAAGATAAAATACTAAAAATGTAAAATAGGCCTTATAAGGCAGCATACAGTGTAATATAAAATTTCACCATGTTTACTTGCAGTTATCAAACATTGTAAACCAACTTATAGACAAGAAAGTGCACTTATTAGTTCATTAGGTGTCAAAATGCAATCCCTTCCCATATAAATCATACTCTTTATACAATAAATAGGACTTCAGGAGAGGAGGCACGGGAACTCTCTTCACAGATGACAGGTTTTGTAATCTCTCCAAACCAAAAAGTTTACGCAGTTTAAGCCGGCACAAATGCTTCAGTTGACGTGGATTTCCTAGAAACAAATTACACTTGTAATCAGAAAAATGAATTCAACAGTCTATATAATCTAAATGACCCCATACACATTAGAGGGTCAGCCAATCTTACCAATATCGGTGGGTTTCACTGACATTAGTCTAATAAGTACTGGGGCCTTTACTACGGGGAAAGAGGTTAGCAAAGAACTAGAACAAGCCCCAAGTTTATGCGTACCGGATTGCATACGGTACAATGCTTCTCTATGCCCCAGCTCCTATCAGCCGTATTTTACTGATCCGTATTATACGGTCTTCTACGGCTGTAGAAAATCGAAACATGCTGCGTTTGTCACCGTATTGCGCAAAACAAATCGCCAATGAAAGTCTATGGGGGCCAGAAAAATACGGATTACACACGGACCAGCAGTGTGACTTACAAGAAATACGCAGCGGTGTTAGAGAGAAAAGCCGGCAATTCAGTGCAGTGTACAGTAAAATCACACTGACAGCTTACAATAGAATAGGTAGAATAAATGTGTACACAAAGAATAGGTATACACATATATGTATATATTAATATTTCATCCAGCGCGAGATAGCTTAAAAGCCGGTAAATCAATTGCCGGCTTTTGCTATCTCCTTCCAAAACCCGACATGATATGAGACATGGTTTACATACAGTAAACCATGTCATAGTCCCATTTTTTTTGCATATTCCACACTACTAATGTTAGTAGTGTGTATGTGCAAAATTTGGGCGCTCTAGCTATTAAATTAAAGGGTTAAATGGTGGAAAAAATTGGCGTGGGCTCCCGCGCAATTCTCTCCGCCAGAGTATTAAAGCCAGTGACTGAGGGCAGATATTAATAGCCTGGAGAGGGTCCACGGTTATTGGCCCCCCCTGGCTAAAAACATCTGCCCCCAGCCACCCCAGAAAAGGCACATCTGGAAGATGCGCCTATTCTGGCACTTGGCCACTCTCTTCCCATTCCCGTGTAGCGGTGGGATATGGGGTAATGAAGGGTTAATGTCACCTTGCTATTGTAAGGTGACATTAAGCCAGATTAATAATGGAGAGGCGTCAATTATGACACCTATCCATTATTAATCCAATATTCTAAAGTGGTTAAAAAAAACACAAACACATTATTAAAAAGTCTTTTAATGAAATAAAAACACAGGTTGTTTGAATATTTTATTATTAGTCTGGTAATCCACCTGAAGACCCTCGCTCTGTAACAAAGAAAAAATAATAAACCAACAATATACATACCTTCCGATGATCTGTCACGTCCCACGATGTAAATCCATCTGAAGGGGTTAATTTTTTTTACAGGCAGGAGCCCTGCTATAATGCAGCTGTGCTTCAGGCTGTAAAACCCCAGCGAATGATTGTAAAGTAGGTCAATGACCTGTAGTTACCTTCATTCGCGGTGATGCGCCCTCTGCTGGATGTCCCTCGAGCATGGGAAAAAAATCAGAAAAGTTCCCAGGCTTGAGTTCATTATAGCAGAGCTCCTGCCTGTAAAAAAAATTAACCCCTTCAGATGGATTTACATCGTGGGACGTGACAGATCATCGGAAGGTATGTATATTGTTGGTTTATTATTTTTTCTTTGTTACAGAGCGAGGGTCTTCAGTTGGATTACCAGGATAATAAAATATTCAAACAACCTGTGTTTTTATTTAATTAAAATACTTTTTAATGTGTTTGTGTTTTTTTAACCATTTCAGACAATTGGATTAATAATGGATAGGTGTCATAATTGACGCCTCTCCATTATTAATCTGGCTTAATGTCACCTTACAATAGCAAGGTGACTTTAACCCTTCATTACCCCATATCCCACCGCTACACGGGAATGGGAAGAGAGTGGCCAAGTGCCAGAATTGTGCCTTTTCTGGGGTGGCTGGGGGCAGATGTTTTTAGCCAGGGGGGCCAATAACCATGGACCCTCTCCAGGCTATTAATATCTGCCCTCAGTCACTGGCTTTACTACTCTGGCGGAGAAAATTGCACGGGAGCCCATGCCAATTTTTTCCGCCATTTAACCCTTTAATTTAATAGCTAGAGCGCCCAAATTTTGCACATATACACTACTAACATTATTAGTGTGGAACATGCAAAAAAATGGGAATATGACATGGTTTAATGTATTTAAACCATGTCTCTTATCATGTCGGGTTTTGGAAGGAGATAGCAAAAGCCGGCAATTGAATTACCGGCTTTTAAGCTATCTAGCGATGGATGAAATATTAATATATATATATATATATACATATATATGCATGTGTCTCACTAACATATATATATATATATATATATATAGACAGTAAAAATGTTTTTATTATTTTTTGAGCACATGGATCCCTTGTATATCCGTATGTCGGTTTTGCAAGCCTGCGAGAAAATCTCGCAGTGCAGATGCCATACGGATTACATACGGAGGATGCCATGCGCAAAATACGCTGACACACCCTGCCTACGGAGGAGATACGGACCACTATTTTGGGGACTTTTCTGCGTATTACGGCCGTAAATTACAGATCGTATTTTTATACGCTGAGTGTGACGCCGGCCTAAGGCTGATGCTTTCAAGAAAGCGCGTGCAATTTCCAATGTAAGTTATCTTACCTATAATCTCCTGGATCTCTTCCCATTCATTTTGTACTTCAAGGATAGATTTCAGTTTTGAACAAATTGGAACATAATCCATATAATCCACTAACACGCGAATAATTTTTCCGATCAAATGCCTCATCCATGATACTGTGATGAAATCACAAAACTAAAAAAAACATAGAAAATATCAGCAACATTTACTATAATCATTCTTCTTTTTTCTGTGATATAAACATAACATGAATCTGTCAGCAGGTTTTATCTACCTCATCGGAGAGCAGCATAATGTAGGCAAAGAGAAGCTGAATCCTACGATGTATCACTTAGGTTACTGGATGCAGCCATTCTGACACAATCAGAGGTTTTAGATTTAGAAGGAAGCAGAGCTGAGAAAGCAAATCCTGCCCACATAGAGCTATCCCTGTACTAAGTCCATAGTCAGTGAGGTGCCTATCACAGGAGGGGGTGTTGCTGGACAAGTGTAGTCCGGCAATGTTAGTCACTTAGTGATAAAGCCTTCACAGAAACAAAAGCACAAAGTGACAAATCCCTGAATTCTGTGTTCCAGCCTCTATCTCCTGCTGTCTGCAGATTACATAGTAAAAACTGCTGACGGATTCACTTTTCTTGCAATCATCAGAACGGCTTTCCCCATTGACAGACTTGTGTACTTCTTTCAAGGGTATTAAAAAATAGTGTATCTTCTTATACTAAAATCTATATTCTAACAATATCATTATCTGAATCCCAACTATGGGTCAGGCTAGGTTCACATTTTTTCTGCTGAACATCTACATCTGAACTGCAAAAAGCTGTGTTAAGATGCACATGACTGCGTATCCATAGACTAAAATGGGAGCCACTTAGGAAAAAATTTGGCTATGCTTTGTCAGGCTTACATCATTTTGAGTTATTTTTAGGCATCCAAAAAACATAGTCCACCACATTTTTAGGTCCCCCAAAAAACACGTGAAAGACGTGCACATTTTTTTCCATTATTCTCATAGACATAGATGCATAGACATTTCTAAAACATCTACCGTATATGCTCGAGTATAAGCCGAGATTTTCAGCCCACTTTTTTGGGCTGAAAGTAACCCTCTCGGCTTATAAGCGAGTCATACCCAGGGGTCGGCAGGGGAGGGGGAGCGGAGCTGTGTAATATTCACCTGCTCCTGGCGCGGTCCCTGCACATCCCTGGTTCCCCGGCGCTGGCAGCTTTTTCCTGTTGTGAGCAGTCACATGGTACCGCTCATTACAGTAATGAATATGGACCCGACTCCACTCCCATGGGGGTGGAGCCGCATATTCATTACTGTAATGAGCGGTACCATTTGACCGTTCACTACAGGAAGAAGCTGCCGGGGAACAGACCTGCAGAGACAGTGCCAGGAGCAGGTGAATTTAACTCAGTGCAAATATTCACCTGCTCCCCATTTCACAGTCAGCGCCGCTGCGTCTTCCCCGTCCTCTGCAGTGACGCTCCGGTCAGAGGGCACAATGACGCGATTAGTGTGCACTGCCCTCTGCCTGAACGTCAGTGCAGAAGACAGGGAAGATACAGCGGCGCTCAGAGGTGGAACGGGAAAGGTGAGTAGTATAGTAAGTGCCGAGGGCCTGAGAGGTGAGTATGTCATTTTTTATTTGTTTAACCCCTCTGTGACCTTGGACGTACTATCCCGTCGAGGTGCCCTGGGCCTATCTGACCCTTGACGGGATAGTACGTCCTGCCCTTTAATGCGATACCGCGACTTAAGTCGCGGTGATCGCATTAAAATTCCGACGCCATCTCACCTGGGGGGAGATGGCCTCGGCATCCAGGGCATTGTCGCCGCCCACCCGCCCTCTCGATCGCTGTGATTGGCTGTTCAATTCTGAACAGCCAATCACAGCCATTCTCATTGTTTCAGCCAATCGGAGCGGCTGAAACAATGAGGTGACAGGCTAGGATCGAGTACCGATGTACTCGATCCTAGGTCCGGTGCCTGGCAACGCCAGGCACCGGCAAGAACACCCCGGATTGGCGCGATCGCCGATCGCATCGATCGCGCCAATCGCAGGGCACCGCGCGGTATTACCGCGCTGTGCCCTGCCGGAACCTGCGTGGATTGGTGCTCTAATAGCACCGATCCTAGGATAGGACACAGTGCAGGCCCAGCAGGAGCCGATTGGCGCGATCGATGTCATCGTCGATCGCGCCAATCACAGGGCGCAGCGGCGATCACGCTGTGACCGCTCTGTGCCCTGCAGGTGACCTGGCTGTGACCTGCCTAGGATGGCGCGAACAGATCCGATCCTAGGCAGGTCACAGCCAGGTCACCAGGAAAGCTCTGATTGGTGGGATCGATGTTATGGTCGATCCCACCAATGACAGGTCACAGCAGCAGCATGACCGCTCTGTGACCTGTCTGTGTCACCTGCCTGACCTGTGTATGACCGCTCTGCAGGGTCCTCATTCTAGCTGAGGATTCCTACAGAGCGGTCATACTGCTGGATCTCCCTGCTGGATTTTGTGCCTGGATCTCCCTGCCGTGCTGGGTATTGTGGTGCCACAGCAGCCTGTAGCACCACAATCCCTGCTAAAGAAAGAAGACAACTAAACGTAAGTTTTATCCCTGATCCCTGCCCAATCCCCGTTCATCCACCCCAATCCCCGTTCATCCACCCCAATCCCCGTTCATCCACCCCAATCCCCGTTCATCCACCCCAATCCCCCCTTCCCCCTCTTTTTACCCCCTCCACCCCCATTTGTGCCGCCTCCGTGCGCACATTTAGTAGCCGCCGAGCGTTGATTGGTGACGCAGTTCACCGATCAACGCTCGCGCTCGCTTTTTTTCCCTCGCCCCCGTTGCGCCAACTCCGTACACACATTCCGCAGCCGCCAAAGTTTGATAAGTGACGCAGTTCACTTATCAGAGTTTGTGCCTGCCGTTTTCCTTTTTTTTTTTTTCACCCCCCTTTTGCGCCACCTGACTACAACCGTACGTTTTGATCACTGATCCCTGCCCAATCCCCACTTCCACCCCCATCTCCCTTCCCCCTCTTTTGACCCCCCTTTGCACCTCCTTCCGTGCGCCCATTTAACAGCCGCCGAACGTTGATTGGTGACGCAGTTCACCGATCAACGCTCGCGCTCGCTTTTTTTCCCTCACCCCCGTTGCGCCAACTCCGTACACACATTCCGCAGCCGCCAAAGTTTGATAAGTGACGCAGTTCACTTATCAGAGTTTGTGCCTGCCGTTTTCCTTTTTTTTTTTTTCACCCCCCTTTTGCGCCACCTGACTACAACCGTACGTTTTGATCACTGATCCCTGCCCAATCCCCACTTCCACCCCCATCTCCCTTCCCCCTCTTTTTACCCCCCTTTGCACCTCCTTCCGTGCGCCCATTTAACAGCCGCCGAACGTTGATTGGTGACGCAGTTCACCGATCAACGCTCGCGCTCGCTTTTTTTCCCTCACCCCCGTTGCGCCAACTCCGTACACACATTCCGCAGCCGCCAAAGTTTGATAAGTGACGCAGTTCACTTATCAGAGTTTGTGCCTGCCGTTTTCCTTTTTTTTTTTTCACCCCCCTTTTGCGCCACCTGACTACAACCGTACGTTTTGATCACTGATCCCTGCCCAATCCCCACTTCCACCCCCATCTCCCTTCCCCCTCTTTTTACCCCCCCCTTTGCACCTCCTTCCGTGCGCCCATTTAACAGCCGCCGAGCGTTGATTGGTGACGCAGTTCACCGATCAACTCTCGCGCTCGCTTTTTTCCCTTCAGCCTTTTTGCGCAACCTCCGTACACACATCCCGCAGCCGCCAAACTTTGATAAGTGACGCAGTTCTCTTATCAGAGTTTGTGCCTGCCTTTTTTTTTTTTTTTACAGGTTTTTCTTCTCCTTTTAGCATTTTCTTTTCAGATAAGTTTGCACAAATCACTATCCCCCCACACATACACATACAGTTATCAATAAAGTGCACCCAATCACCATATTCACACAAAAATGTCCCGCTCGTCCCGTTCGTCCCAACAGCGCTATTCATTGGAGGAGGCATATGCTTTCCTTGCCTCCGACACTGATAGCGAGGGAGAGGATCCCACTTTTCTTCACTTTTCTGATTCTTCATCCTCTTCCTCCTCCTCCTCCTCTTCCTCCTCGGGTCCTGCGGAACCACCACGCAGACGCCCCAGGACAGAAGATGAGGCAGCCCCCACCACTCCTGAACCAGCGCTCCCCACTGCGGAACCCACATGGACCTCGCCCCCCGAAAATTACGAGCCACTGATTCCTGATTTTGTGGCAGAATCAGGAATCAAGTTTGACACCACGGGCCTCACAGAAACAGACTTTTTCAAAGTCTTTTTCTCTGAGGATTTTATTAACCTCATGGTGGAGCAAACTAATTTGTATGCTCGTCAATTTTTGGAGCAAAACCCCGGTACATCATTTTCCAACTGGTCTCCTGTAGACGCAGTTGAAATGATGCAGTTTTGGGGCCTGGTCCTCCACATGGGGATCGTGAAGAAGCCAGAAATGCGGCAATATTGGAGTGTAGATGTTTTATATAACACTCCAGTATTCCGAATGGCCATGGTTCGGAGACGTTTTGAGGCCATCCATAAATTCCTGCATTATTCCGATAATGCACAGTGTCCCGCACGAGATGACCCCAACTTTGACCGTCTGTTCAAAGTTCGGCCGGTCATCGAACACTTCAACAAAAAGTTTTCTGAAGTGTACGTGCCCAAAAGGGACATCTGCGTGGATGAGTCCTTGGTCCATTTTAAGGGGCGGCTCGGATTCCGTCAATACCTGCCCAACAAAAGGGCCAGGTACGGAATCAAACTCTACAAGCTGTGTGAGAGTGCCTCAGGGTACATCCACAGGTTTAGAGTGTATGAAGGGAAGGACAGCAGGATTGAACCCCCTGAGTGTCCTCCTGTCCTGGGAGTGAGTGGGAAGATCGTGTGGGATTTGGTGCACCCACTGCTGGATAAAGGTTATCACCTCTATACTGATAACTTTTATACCAGCATCCCACTCTACAAATCCCTCTCTGCGCGAGGTACCGCAGCCTGCGGTACTGTGCGCAAAAATCAGAGAGGCCTCCCAAAGACGCTACTTCGGCAGATGCTCAGAAAAGGTGAGAGCAAGGCCCAATGTAGCGACCACCTGCTGGTGGTCAAGTACAAGGACAAGAGGGATGTCCTTCTCTTGACCACCATACATGGTGATGGCAGAGCCCTCAGCACTGTACGGGGTACCTCTACACAGGTCTGCAAACCGGACTGTGTACTGGGCTACAACAAAAGCATGGGGGGGGTTGATCTCTCTGATCAACTCCTCCAACCATACAGTGCTTTGAGAAAGGCCAAGGTGTGGTACAAAAAGTTGGCCGTCCACATCGTACAAATGGCAATGCTCAACGCTTTCCTGCTGTTACGATGTGCACGCCACACCGATACGTCGTACCTTCAGTTCCAGGAGGTAGTGGTTAAGGCCCTGATATTTGGTACTCCGGAAGGAGAGGGCCCCAGTACTTCCGGAACTGAAGGTGCTCGTATCGTACCAGGCCAGCATTTTCCGGGGGTGGTCCCGCCAACCGGCAGAAAAGGTAAGCCGCAAAAAAGGTGCCGAGTGTGTTACAAAAGGGGAATACGCAAGGACACCATTTATCAATGCGACACCTGCCCCGAAAAACCTGGCCTGTGTATGAAGGATTGCTTCAGATTGTACCACACCTCCATGCACTACTAATTTACTTTACAAGAAAGCGTACATTAGTTCCAAAAAGGGGGCACATCTAGATAAGTTCCTTGGGGGGGGTCTAGGTTCCAAAATGATGTCACTTGTGGTTTTTTTTTACTGTTTAGGCACATCAGGGGCTCTGCAAACGGAACATGACGACCGCAGACAATTTCTGCATTCCAAAACGTCACAACTTCCCTTTCGAGCCCCAACGTGTGCCTAAACAGTTTTTTCCCACATATGGCGTACCAGCGTAATCAGGACAATTTGGACAACAACTTTTGATGTCCAATTTCTCCTGTTACCTTTGGGAAAATTAAAAATTGGGGACTAAAATATCATTTTTGTGGGAAAAAATAGGATTTTTTATTTTCACGCCTGGGCATTATAAACTTTAGTGAAGCACGTGGGGGTTCAAATTTCTCACCAAACACCTAGATAAGTTCCTTAGGGGGTACAGTTTCCAAAATGGGGTCACTTGTGGGGGGTTTCTACTGTTTAGTCACATCAGGGGCTCTGCAAATGGAACATGATGCCAGCAGAACATTCCATCAAAGTCTGCATTCCAAAACGTCACTACTTCCCTTTCGAGCCCCAACGTGTGCCCAAACAGTAGTTCCTCCCCACATATGGGGTATCAGCATACTCAGGACAAATTGGACAACAACTTTTGGGGTCCAATTTCTCCTGGTACCCTTGGGAAAATTAAAAATTGGGGACTAAAATATCATTTTTGTGGGAAAAAATAGGATTTTTTATTTTCACACCTGGGCATTATAAACTTTAGTGAAGCACGTGGGGGTTCAAAATTCTCACCACACAACTAGATAAGTTCCTTAGGGGGTACAGTTTCCAAAATGGGGTCACTTGTGGGGGGTTTCTACTGTTTAGTCACATCAGGGGCTCTGCAAATGGAACATGATGCCAGCAGAACATTCCATCAAAGTCTGCATTCCAAAACGTCACTACTTCCCTTTCGAGCCCCAACGTGTGCCCAAACAGTAGTTCCTCCCCACATATGGGGTATCAGCGTACTCAGGACAAATTGGACAACAACTTTTGGGGTCCAATTTCTCCTGGTACCCTTGGGAAAATTAAAAATTGGGGACTAAAATATCATTTTTGTAGGAAAAAATAGGATTTTTTATTTTCACGCCTGGGCATTATATACTTTAGTGAAGCACGTGGGGGTTCAAAATTCTCACCACACAACTAGATAAGTTCCTTAGAGGGTCTAGTTTCCAAAATGGGGTCACTTGTGGGGGGTTTCCACTGTTTAGGCACATCATGGGCTCTCCAAACGCGACATGGCGTCCGATCTCAATTCCAGCCAAAGTTAGCTTGAAAAAGTCAAACGGCGCTCCTTTCCTTCTGAGCCCTGCCATGCGCCCAAACAGTGGTTCCCCCCAAATATGGGGTATCAGCGTACTCAGGACAAATTGGACAACAACTTTTGGGGTCCAATTTCTCCTTTTACCCTTGAGAAAATAAAAAATTGGGGACTAAACGATCATGTTTGTGGAAAAAAATAGGAATTTTTTTTTTCACGCCCGGGCGTTATAAACTTTCGTGAAGCACTTGGGGGATAAAAGTGCTCATGACACATCTAGATAAGTTCCTTAGGGGGTTTAGTTTCCAAAATGGGGTCACTTGTGGGGGGTTTCCACTGTTTAGGCACATCAGGGGGTCGCCAAACGCGACATGGCGTCCGATCTCAATTCCAGCCAAAGATAGCTTGAAAAAGTCAAACGGCGCTCCTTTCCTTCTGAGCCCTGCCATGCGCCCAAACAGTGGTCCCCCCCACATATGGGGTATCAGCGTACTCAGGACAAATTGGACAACAACTTTTGGGGTCCAATTTCTCCTTTTACCCTTGAGAAAATAAAAAATTGGGGACTAAACGATCATGTTTGTGGAAAAAATAGGAATTTTTTTTTTCACGCCCAGGCGTTATAAACTGTCGTGAAGCACTTGGGGGATAAAAGTGCTCATGACACACCTAGATAAGTTCCTTAGGGGGTCTAGTTTCCAAAATGGGGTCATTTGTGGGGGGTTTCCACTGTTTAGGCACATCAGGGGGTCGCCAAACGCGACATGGCGTCCGATCTCAATTCCAGCCAAATTTAGCTTGAAAAAGTCAAACGGCGCTCCTTTCCTTCTGAGCCCTGCCATGCGCCCAAACAGTGGTCCCCCCCCCCACATATGGGGTATCAGCGTACTCAGGACAAATTGGACAACAACTTTTGGGGTCCAATTTCTCCTTTTACCCTTGAGAAAATAAAAAATTGGGGACTAAACGATCATGTTTGTGGAAAAAATAGGAATTTTTTTTTTCACGCCCGGGCGTTATAAACTTTCGTGAAGCACTTGGGGGATAAAAGTGCTCATGACACATCTAGATAAGTTCCTTAGGGGGTCTAGTTTCCAAAATGGGGTCATTTGTGGGGGGTTTCCACTGTTTAGGCACATCAGGGGGTCGCCAAACGCGACATGGCGTCCGATCTCAATTCCAGCCAAATTTAGCTTGAAAAAGTCAAACGGCGCTCCTTTCCTTCTGAGCCCTGCCATGCGCCCAAACAGTGGTCCCCCCCCCACATATGGGGTATCAGCGTACTCAGGACAAATTGGACAACAACTTTTGGGGTCCAATTTCTCCTTTTACCCTTGAGAAAATAAAAAATTGGGGACTAAACGATCATGTTTGTGGAAAAAATAGGAATTTTTTTTTTCACGCCCGGGCGTTATAAACTTTCGTGAAGCACTTGGGGGATAAAAGTGCTCATGACACATCTAGATAAGTTCCTTAGGGGGTCTAGTTTCCAAAATGGGGTCATTTGTGGGGGGTTTCCACTGTTTAGGCACATCAGGGGGTCGCCAAACGCGACATGGCGTCCGATCTCAATTCCAGCCAAATTTAGCTTGAAAAAGTCAAACGGCGCTCCTTTCCTTCTGAGCCCTGCCATGCGCCCAAACAGTGGTCCCCCCCCCACATATGGGGTATCAGCGTACTCAGGACAAATTGGACAACAACTTTTGGGGTCCAATTTCTCCTTTTACCCTTGAGAAAATAAAAAATTGGGGACTAAACGATCATGTTTGTGGAAAAAATAGGAATTTTTTTTTTCACGCCCGGGCGTTATAAACTTTCGTGAATAACTTGGGGGATAAAAGTGCTCATGACACATCTAGATAAGTTCCTTAGGGGGTCTAGTTTCCAAAATGGGGTCATTTGTGGGGGGTTTCCACTGTTTAGGCACATCAGGGGGTCGCCAAACGCGACATGGCGTCCGATCTCAATTCCAGCCAAATTTAGCTTGAAAAAGTCAAACGGCGCTCCTTTCCTTCTGAGCCCTGCCATGTGCCCAAACAGTGGTCCCCCCCACATATGGGGTATCAGCGTACTCAGGACAAATTGGACAACAACTTTTGGGGTCCAATTTCTCCTTTTACCCTTGAGAAAATAAAAAATTGGGGACTAAACGATCATGTTTGTGGAAAAAATAGGATTTTTTTTTTTCACGCCCGGGCGTTATAAACTTTCGTGAAGCACTTGGGGGATAAAAGTGCTCATGACACATCTAGATAAGTTCCTTAGGGGGTCTAGTTTCCAAAATGGGGTCATTTGTGGGAGGTTTCCACTGCTTAGGCACATCAGGGGGTCGCCAAACGCGACATGGCGTCCGATCTCAATTCCAGCCAAATTTAGCTTGAAAAAGTCAAACGGCGCTCCTTTCCTTCTGAGCCCTGCCATGCGCCCAAAAAGTGGTTCCCCCTCACATGTGGGGTATCAGCGTACTCAGGATAAATTGGACAACAACTTTTGAGGTCCATTTTCTCTTTTTACCCTTGGGAAATTAAAAAGATTATTGCTGAAAGATCATTTTTGTGACTAAAAAGTAAAATGTTAATTTTTTCCTTCCATGTTGCTTCTGCTGCTGTGAATCACCTGAAGGGTTAATAAACTTCTTGAATGTGGTTTTGAGCACCTTGAGGGGTGCAGTTTTTAGAATGGTGTCGCTTTTGGGTATTTTCTGCCATATAGACCCTTCAAAATGACTTCAAATGTGAGGTGGTCCCTAAAAAAAATGGTTTTGTAAATTTGGTTGTAAAAATGAGAAATTGCTGGTCAAATTTTAACCCTTATAACTTCCTTGAAAAAAAAAAGTTTGTTTCAAAAATTGTGCTGATGTAAAGTAGACATGTGGGAAATGTTATTTATTAACTATATTGTGTCACATAACTCTCTGGTTTAACAGAATAAAAATTCAAAGTTGGAAAATTGTGAAATTTTCAAAATTTTCGCCAAATTTCCGTTTTTTTCACAAATAAACGCAAGTTATATCGAAGAAATTTTAGCACTATCATGAAGTACAATATGTTACAAGAAAACAATCTCAGAATCGCTAAGATCCGTTGAAGCGTTTCGGAGTTATAACCTCATAAAGGGACAGTGGTCAGAATTGTAAAAATTGGCCTGGTCATTAACGTGCAAACCACCCTTGGGGGTAAAGGGGTTAATCGCAGCAACAGCATATGGGGCAAATGTCTGTATGGAGCATCTTACGGGGCCATGTGCAGCATTATATGGGGCAAATATCTTATGGGGCCATGTGCAGCATTATATGGGGCAATTATCTGTATTGACTGCACCAAATAATAATAAGATATAAGGTGTGTTCGCAGCCCGGGATCCACCGTGCAGTGATGGAACCTGTTGCTAAGTAATGGCGGCACTCTATGGCGGTATTACACCCAAGTACACATGGGTTAACGTGTGTGAACAAACGCGATCTCTGTTGCTCCACAGAATCACAGAGCACAATAGGAATGCTGAACCCTGTTAGCTGTCACAGGGCTCAGCAGAGAAGCTAGTGGGATCCCTAGCACTCACCCCCCCTAAGCTGGTGGTTGAACCCGCTCTGTCACTCAGTGGCTTTTGAGCCCGCGCCTGAGGACGCCCAGAGACAAATGCTGGGTTCAATTGGGATTTCCCACCCTACTCTGAACAGAAATTGTGCTCAGCTTGTAAGAGCGGACGCAAATGTGGAACCACTAACTGAAAGCTATAGCGCACAGAGAGTGCGCAGCGTCACGCTTGCGTACGCCGCTAAAGACACTGAACAATTGTGTAGCGGTGGCTAAGCCACTGACTGGCGCTGTCTCCTAACTCCATTCACCCAAATGCCCATGCAATAACCGGAGGGAAGGGGAACATTAAGGAGCTTTCACCAGATACAGTCATGCAAGTACACACACACCATTTTGGTTTATACTAGCGCATGGCCGAGTGACCATGCAAACCTTTTATAGCTGTAGCCTTCCGGGACCTTCCTAGTGGTCCAATCAGAGCCGCTACAAGACCTGAGTATGTGACCTCCGACCTCAATAAGAGTTTGTCCCACCGGCATGCTCAGTACACGAAAAGCAGGACTTAGTACCTGGAACGTCTGCTCGCTGCTGATCAATGCTGGTTACAAAGGCTGAACCTGGGACGGCAGCTGTAACCAGATGCACAGTATCAGCTTGAGCCAAACTCTGGGACCGACGTCTCTGCTGAGCAGACTCCACTGCGGCAGGGGCAGAATGGGAGACCGCAGAGGACATGGTTCGAGATTCCTACTGTGAAGTGGTGGGAACTCAACACCTAACACACACCCCCTTTCAATTAATTATTCTAATACACAGACTCAAAAACATGGTGATCAAGAATGCTGAGTCTGTTGGTTTTCTTAGAATCTACTGCACCAATTAGTAAATTGTTCGACATGTGGTAATATAATTTATACCAAAAACAGTGATTAATCTGGTTAATCACATTGGACTGCTATTATTTTGAACACTACTGTATATAGTAAAAAAAATACTTTCATCTAGTATGGAAACTCACATGGGTGTCCTTTATGACACATGATGTCCAACCAGGCAGCACTTCTTCAGAGGTTGTCCAAGTAAATGATCCTCCATACATGTCTCCATGCAGGCAATCAAAACACCTCTCAACTTGGTATCCATTATTTAACAACATGCGTAGCATTATTTCATCATTTAGAGCATACTGTATAGCACTTGGAAAATGAGTATCATTTACAAGCATGAAGTAGCAGTTGACGTTGGCATTATGAACTAGGAGGAGTCTAACAATTTCATAGCTTCCAGATCGTACAGCTACTAAAATACAGTTCAGAGGGTCCAAATTTGGATTAGCACCAGCTTTTAATAATATCTCTGTGCATAAAACATCTTTATTGGATACTGCAAAAAACAATGCAGTCATTCTTTTATCACCATAATTTTCAGATAAATGTTCAGCTAAGAGTTCATTGACATCAAAACCATTGTCAATAAGTAGTTCAAGGCACTGCATACTTTGACCATCCACAGCAGAATGAACAGGACTTAATCCGCTTTTTTGAATTGCATGCCGTGATGTGACAGGAATAAGGAACTTCAGTGCACTAAAAGAAAAGATAAAATAATAAAATGTGACACCACACAAAACACTTACTTCTCACATTACTTGGTAATTTAGTGTATCACTATTATACTTAGAAGCATAAAGGGAGGTCTATAGAGTTTACACAGAAGTATAAAGGGAGGTCTATAGGGTTTACAAAAAAGTTAGCTAGATGATCAAGTCTTGTGAGATTTGAATTTACTGGGTCCAAAAAATTTTTATGAAGAATTTGATTTGCATTGAATTGATTCACAACAAACTGGAATATTACAAATACTCAATTTGTCCTGAAAAGACATGTGGAACCAACCCTTTTATTAAGTTGATTGACACAAACATAGCCAATGTAAAAAAGACCTAACCCCCGAAACAAATAGTACCGATAGTAACTAATTATAAGTAGCTGACAAACTGTCCAAAAATTAGCTCTCCTAGTCATTTGTGATCAGAAAGATCATTCTGTACTAGTGATGAGCAAGTATACTCGTTGCTCGGGTTTTCCAGAGCACGCTCGGGTGACCTACGAGTATTTGTTAGTGTTCGGAGATTAAGTTTTCATCACCACAGCTGAATGATTTACAGCTACTAGCCAGGCTGAGTACATGTGGGGGTTGCCTGGTTGCTAGGGAATCCTCACATGTAATCAAGCTGGCTAATAGCTGTAAATCATTCAGCTGCGGTGATGAAAATTTAATCTCCGAACACTAACAAATACTCGGAGGTCACCCGAGTGTGCTCGGGAAAACCCGAGCAACGAGTACACTCGCTCATCACTATTCTGTACGGAACACTAATTCAAATATAGTGGGGAAAATAAGTATTTGATACACTTGTGATTTTGCAAGTTTTCCCACCTTCAAAGAATGGAGAGGTCTATAAATTTTATCGTAGGGACACTTCAACTGAGAGACAGAATCTTAAAAAAAAAAAATCCAGAAATTCACATTGTATGAGTTTTACATAATTAATTTGCTTTTTATTGTATGAAATAAGCATTTGATACAATAGAAAAACAGAACTTAATATTTAATACGTTGCTTGCATTACAGAGATCAGATGTTTCCTGTAGTTCTTGACTAAGTTTGCACACGCTGCAGCAGGGATTCTGCCAATTCCTCCACACAGATCTTCTCCAGATCGTTTTGGGGCTGTCGCTGGGCAACATTGAATTTCAGCACCCTCCAAATATTTTCTGTTGGGCTCAGGTCTGGAGACTGGCTAGGCCACTCAAGGAACTTGAAATGATTCTTAATTAGCCATTCCTTAGTTGCCCTGGATGTTTGTTTTGGGTCATTGTCATGCTGAAAGACCCAGCCAGGATCCATCTTCAATGCTCTTACTGAGGGAAGGAGGTTGTTGGTAAAAATCTTGTGGTACATGACCCAATCCATCTTCCCTTCAATACGGTGCAGTTGTCCTGTCCCCTTTGATGAAAAGCACCCCCAAAATATGATATTTCCTCCGCCATGCTTCACGGTTGGGACGGTGTTCTTGAGGTTGTACTCATCCTTCTTCTTCCTCCAAACACGGGGAGTTGGCACCAAAAAGTTCTATTTTGGTCTCATCTGACCACATGACCTTCTTCAATGCCTTCTCTGAATCATCCATATGGTCATTGTCAAACTTCAAACAGGTCTCGACATGAGCAGGGGAACCTTGAATGCACTGCAAGATTTTAATCAATGTCAGCATAGTGTGTTACTAATAGTAATGTTTGAAACTGAGTTCCCAGCTCTCTTAAGGTCATTAACCAGGTCCTCTCTTGTAGCTCTGGGCTGATTCCTGACCTTTGTCAGAATTATCCTTATCCCACAAGGTGAGATCTTGCATGGTGCCTGAAAACCGAGGAAGATTGACAGTCATCTTGTGTTTTTTCCATGTTCTAATAATTGTGCCAACAGTTATTACCTTCTCCCCAAGCTGCTTGCCTATTGTCCTTTAGCCCATCCCAGCCTTGTGCAAGTCTAGCATTTTGTCCCTGGTGTCCTTAGACAACTCTTTGGTTTTGGTCAAGGTGAAGAGGTTGGAGTAATTGAGTGTGTAGACCGATGTCTTTTATACAGGTAACTAGTTCAAACAGGTGCAATTAATACAGGCAATGAGTGCAGAGTAGGAAGGCATCTTAAAGGAAAACTAACTGGCCTGTGAGAGTCAGAATTCTCGCTGACTGGCAAGTGATCAAATACTCATTTCATGCAATAAAATACTATTTAATTATTTAAAAATCATACAATGTGATTTTCTGTTTTTAGATTCTGTCTCTCACAGTTGAAGTGTACCTACGATAAAAATTACAGACCTCCCCATTATTTGTAAATGGGAAGACTTGCAAAATTTGCAGTGCATCAAATACTTATTTATCTCACTGTAGATGGTGTCAATGTCAGAAGTAAAATTATCCTGATGTGATTTAGACAAGTGTTGTGTCATATCTACTATATAATTGTCTAAGGGTCACTTCCGTCTTTCTGTCTGTCCTTCTGTCTGCCACGGATATTCATTGGTCGCAGCCTCTGTCTGTCATGGAATCCAAGTCGCTGATTGGTCTCGCCAGCTGCCTGTCATGGCTGCCGCGACCAGCGAAAGCCACAGTCCGATTAGTCCCTCCCTACTCCCCTGCAGTCAGCGCCCGGCGCCTGCTCCATACTCCCCGCAGTCACCGCTCACACAGGGTTAATGCCAGCGGTAACAGACCGCATTATGCCGCAGGTAACTCACTCCGTTACTGCCGCTATTAACCCTGTGTGACCAAGTTTTTACTATTGATGCTGCCTATGCAGTGTCAATAGTAAAAACATCTAATGTTAAAAATAATTTTAAAAAAACAAAAAAATTAATATATACTTACCTTTCACGACGCTCCGGTGACCGCTCCATGCAAGCAGCAGGTTCCGGTGGCAAGGATGGTATGGGAGAAGGACCTGCCATGACGTCACGGTCATGTGACCGAACTACAAGGGGCCCTCGGGAGGTGAGTATATGTTTATTTTTTATCCTGTGACATATGTGGCTGGGCAATATACTACGTAGCTGGGCAATATACTACGTGACTGGCCAATATACTACGTGGCTGGGCAATATACTACGTGACTGGGCAATATACTACGTCGCTGTGCAATATACTACGTGGCTCTGTGCTGTATACTACGTCGCTGTGCAATATACTACGTGGCTCTGTGCTGTATAGTACATCACTGGGTAATATACTACGTAACTGGGCAATATACTACGTGGCTGGGCAATATACATCACTAGGCAATATACTACGTGGCTGGGCAATATACTACGTGACTGCGCAATATACTACGTGACTGGGCAATATACTACGTGGTTGGGCAATATACTACATGGTTGGGCAATATACTACGTGGGCTGTGCAATATACTACGTGGCTGGGCAATATACTATGTGGCTGGGCAATATACTACGTGACTGGGCAATATACTACGTGGCTGGGCAATATACTACGTGGCTGGGCAATATATTACGTGGCTGGGCAATATACTACGTGGTTGGACAATATACTACGTGGCTGGGCAATATACTACGTGGGCTGTGCAATATACTACGCGGACATGCATATTCTAGAATATCCGATGCGTTAGAATCGGGCCACCATCTAGTAATGCATAACACCCTCCACTCCTTATTCACTAATAAACTTGTCAGAGGCAGAGGATGCCAATTTTGCCCTGCATTTGGTTATAAGAAATGCTAGATAGGTAGGTACACATATAGAAAGCAAAACGTGGTGTCATGCTTTTGTGTATTTGCGGCATCTATGGTTGTCAAATTGGACTAGTAAAATAGGTATGAAAAACACATAAAAGAACAGGTAAATGTCTACATTTCTTTTTTTTTTCAACAATATTCAACCTCCCTTTCCAAAAATGATGAAATTAGAAATGCTACATAGGCACACATTCAGAAGCCAGCATCTGCAAAAATGCACTGTATTAGTGTGGTATGTATGTTTGTAAAATTCGACTAGTGGATGTGTAAAAAAATTTTTTTGCAACACGCTCACTTTGTGAGTTATACAGAAACAGTTAAATATCTGGATTTTGGTGAATTTTATTTTGGATTAACCCCTTTCTGCCATTGGATGTACTATCCTGTCCATGTGACCTGGGACTTAATTCCCATGGATGGTATAGTACGTCATAGGCGATCAGCCGCGCTCATGGGGGGAGCGCGGCCGGGTGTCAGCTGATTATCACAGCTGACATTCGGCACTATGTGCCAGGTGCGGTCACGGACAGCTCCCGGCACATTAACCCCCGGAACACTGTGATCAAATCATGATCGCAGCATTCCAGTGGCATAGGGAAGCATCGCGCAGGGAGGGTGCTCCCTGCGTGCTTCCCTGAGACCCTCGGAACAACGTAATGTGATTGCATTGTTCCGAGGGTCTCCTCCGTTCTCCTCCCTGCATGCCCCGGATCCAAGATGGCCGTGGGAGTCCTTCCGGGTCCTGCAGGGAGGTGGCTTACCAGCGCCTGCTCAGAGCAAGCGCTGGTAAGCCTGCAGCCCTGCATGTCACATCGCTGATCTGACACAGTGCTGTGCAAAGTGTCAGATCAGCGATCTGTCACTATAACATGATGCCCTTCCCTGGGGCAATGTTATAAAGTAAAGAAAAAAATATTCAGATGTGTAAAAAAAAAAAATATTCCTAAATAAAGAAGAAAATGCAAGCCTCCAGCACTGCCTATCAGATCGCTGATCTGACACAGGGGTCTGCAAAGTGTCAGATCTGCGATCTGACACTATACAGTGATGTCTCACCCTGGGGCAAGGTAAAAAAGTTAAAAAAAAAAATTACACTGTGTAAAAATAAAAAAATTTAAAAATTTCCTAAATAAAGAAAAAAAAATATTGATCCAATAAATACATTTCTTTATATAAATTTTAAAAAAAACACAATAAAAGTACACATATTTAGTATAGTTGCCTCTGTAACGACCCGACCTATAAAACTGTCCCACTAGTTAACCCAGGGGCAGACACAGACAGCTTGGGGCCCCTGTGCAGGAAATGTGTCTGGGCCCCCCTCCTTTTAAAGGTGACAAAGCTAAGGGACTGTGCTATACATAAATGAGTACACTTTATACTAAGGAACTGTGTTAGACATAATAATCGATAATAATGTCTTCCTCCACCTCCCCCTGTTCTTAAACCCATTTTAAATCCCCCACATCCCATTATTGCCCTCTTCACCATCTCCATTATTGCTTTCTACCCCATCACCTCATACCATTGCCCATTCCACCACCTCCATCAATGCCTCCTCCCCACCACCCTCATCATTGTTCTTTCCACTGCCACCATAATTTCCTCCTGCCCCACCACCCCTATCATTGCCCCCTCCATCAACCCAATCATTGCCTTCGGCCCCATCACCCCCATCATTGCCCTCTCCTCCACCTACACACACAGCACCATTCACCTCTCTGCACACACACACCTCACCTCTGCTCGCACGGTATCCTGAAGCCGCAGCTTCCTGTCTCGCACAGCCGTGGCGCTGAATGATGATGTAATTCAGCCGCTGCTGTGTGACAGGAAGCATGGGCAGGAAGCAGGATGGATCCATTCCCTATAGCTCCGCTGCCTTTTTCTCCAGCAGGCAGCGGAGCTGCAATCCCATGATGGCAATCTGGCCAGGGGCCCCCACGGAGCCAGATAAACTGGCCAGTTTGCCCTCATTATTAGCCACTCTGCAGGCAGGGCCGGTTTTAGGCAAAGTGGGGCCCTAGGCAAAGTTTAAAATGGGGCCTCAAATGCTAACATATTGCACATCACACAGAAGCATTTCGGTTGTATTTACATTCCCTGAGTTCAGGCCGCTAAAGGAGTGTGATCAACAATATTAAAATCGTTCAACACTTGTTTCCCAGCCTCTTTCTTCCGTTTTGAGAAAGAATGATGGGAACAGAATGATCACTACTAGATCATTAACAGATCACCATACAGTATCATGTTACCAGCAGTACATCTACTGTTTACACCAGCGATGTGCTGCTGAGAACAATGATTTCTGTTCCGGCATAAACTATCCAATCACTCAAAGAATAGGTAGCATTTTACTTGTTTAGTATAATACACCCCGTAGTCCTCAATATATTATAATGTGCACCACAGTCCTCCATATTGTAAAATGCACACCGCATAGTCCTCCATATAATATAATGTGCCCTATAGTCCTCCATATAGTATAATGTGCCTTATAGTCCTCCATATAGTATAATACACTCCCCATAGTCCTCCATATATTAAAATATAATACACTCATAGTGCTCCATATAGTATAATGCACCGCCATAGTTATCCATGTAGTACAATTCACTTCCCATAGTATAATGCACCTCATAGTTCTTCATATAGTATAATGTATTCCCCATAGTCCTCGATACAGTATAATGCAGCCCACATATAGTACAATGCAGCCAACTGATAGAGCATAATGCAGCCACCCCACGGATTATGCAGCCACCCCACGGATTATGATGTAACCCCCATAGAATATAATGCAGCCCTCCTCATATAGTATAATGTAGCCCCCTCATAGAGTATGATGCAATCACCCCTCATATAATATAAATATAATACAGCCCCCCAATAGAATATAATACAGCCCACCTCCCCATAGAATATAATGTAGCCCCATCAAAGAGTATGATGCAATCCTCCCTCATAAAATTTAATACAGCCCCCCATAGATTATAATACAGCCCACCTCCCCATAGTATATAATGTAGCCCCCATAGAATATAATGCAGCCCCCCATAGTATATAACACAGCCTTCCTCATAGAATATAATACATCCCCATAGTATATAACACAGCCTCCCCCATAGAATATAACGTATAATGTACCCACCATAGTATACAACACAGCCCGCATAGTATACAGCACAGCCCGCATAGTATACAGCACTGCCCGCATAGTATACAGCACTGCCCGCATAGTATACAGCACTGCCCGCATAGTATAAAGTACAGCCTCATAGTACACAGCGCAGCCTCATAGTATACAGCACTGCCCTCGAAGTATACAGCACAGCCTCATAGTAAACAGCGCAGCCTCATAGTATACAGCGCAGCCTCATAGTATACAGCGCAGCCTCATAGTATATAGCACTGTCCGCATAGCATACAGCACAGCCTCATAGTAAACAGCACTGCCTCATGGTATACAGCACACAGCCTCATGGTATACAGCACACAGCCTCATGGTATACAGCACACAGCCTCATGGTATACAGAACACAGCCTCATGGTATACAGCACACTGCCTCATGGTATACAGCACACTGCCTCATGGTATACAGCACACAGCCCCATGGTGTACAGCACACTGTCTCATAGTATACAGCACACTGCCTCATGGTATACAGCACACTGCCTCATGGTATACAGCACACTGCCTCATGGTATACAGCACACAGCCTCATGGTATACAGCACACTGCCTCATAGTATACAGAACACAACCTCATAGTATACAGCACACAGCGTCATAGTATACAGCACACAGCCTCATGGTATACAGCACACTGCCTCACGGTATACAGCACACAGCCCCACGGTGTACAGCACACTGCATCATGGTATACAGCACACTGTCTCATGGTATACAGCACACAGCCTCATAGTATACAGCACACAGCATCATAGTAAACAGCACACAGCCTCATGGTATACAGCACACAGCCTCATGGTATACAGCACACTGCCTCATGGTATACAGCACACAACCTCATAGTATACAGCACACAGCCTCATAGTAAACAGCACACAGCCTCATGGTATACAGCACACAGCCTCATGGTATACAGCACACTGCCTCATGGTATACAGCACACTGTCTCATGGTATACAGCACACAGCCTCATAGTATACAGCACACAGCATCATAGTATACAGCACACTGCCTCATGGTATACAGCACACTGTCTCATGGTATACAGCACACAGCCTCATAGTATACAGCACACAGCATCATAGTAAACAGCACACAGCCTCATGGTATACAGCACACAGCCTCATGGTATACAGCACACTGCCTCATGGTATACAGCACACAACCTCATAGTATACAGCACACAGCCTCATAGTAAACAGCACACAGCCTCATGGTATACAGCACACAGCCTCATGGTATACAGCACACTGCCTCATGGTATACAGCACACAGCCTCATAGTATACAGCACACAGCCTCATAGTATACAGCACACAGCCTCATGGTGTACAGCACACTGCCTCATGGTATACAGCACACTGCCTCATGGTATACAGCACACAGCCTCATAGTATACAGCACACAGCCTCATAGTATACAGCACACAGCCTCATGGTATACAGCACACAGCCTCATAGTATACAGCACACAGCCTCATAGTATACAGCACACAGATTCATAGTATACAGCGCACAGCCTCATAGTATACAGCGCACAGCCTCATAGTATACAGCGCACAGCCTCATAGTATACAGCGCACAGCCTCATAGTATACAGCGCACAGCCTCATAGTATACAGCGCACAGCCTCATAGTATACAGCGCACAGCCTCATAGTATACAGCGCACAGCCTCATGGTATACAGCACACAGCCTCATAGTATTCAGCGCACAGCCTCATGGTATACAGCACACTGCCTCATGGTACACAGCACACAGCCTCATGGTATACAGCGCACAGCCTCATGGTATACAGCACACTGCCTCATGGTATACAGCACACAGCCTCATGGTATACAGCACACTGCCTCATGGTATACACCACACAGCCTCATAGTATACAGCACACAGCCTCATAGTATACAGCACACAGCCTCATGGTGTACAGCACACTGCCTCATGGTATACAGCACACTGCCTCATGGTATACAGCACACAGCCTCATAGTATACAGCACACAGCCTCATAGTATACAGCGCACAGCCTCATGGTATACAGCACACTGCCTCATAGTATACAGCGCACAGCCTCATGGTATACAGCACACTGCCTCATGGTATACAGCACACTGCCTCATGGTATACAGCACACAGCCTCATAGTATACAGCACACAGCCTCATAGTATACAGCACACAGCCTCATGGTATACAGCACACAGCCTCATAGTATACAGCACACAGCCTCATAGTATACAGCACACAGATTCATAGTATACAGCACACAGCCTCATAGTATACAGCGCACAGCCTCATAGTATACAGCGCACAGCCTCATAGTATACAGCGCACAGCCTCATAGTATACAGCGCACAGCCTCATAGTATACAGCACACAGATTCATAGTATACAGCACACAGCCTCATAGTATACAGCACACAGCCTCATGGTATACAGCACACAGCCTCATAGTATTCAGCGCACAGCCTCATGGTATACAGCACACTGCCTCATGGTACACAGCACACAGCCTCATAGTATACAGCGCACAGCCTCATGGTATACAGCACACTGCCTCATAGTATACAGCGCACAGCCTCATGGTATACAGCACACTGCCTCATGGTATACAGCACACTGCCTCATAGTATACAGCGCACAGCCTCATGGTATACAGCGCACTGCCTCATGGTATACAGCACACTGCCTCATAGTATACAGCGCACAGCCTCATGGTATACAGCACACTGCCTCATGGTATACAGCACACAGCCTCATAGTATTCAGCGCACAGCCTCATAGTATACAGCACACAGCCTCATAGTATACAGCACACAGCCTCATAGTATACAGCACACAGCCTCATAGTAAACAGCACACAGCCTCATGGTGTACAGCACACAGCCTCATGGTATACAGCACACAGCCTCATAGTATATAGCACACTGCCTCATGGTATACAGCACACAGCCTCATGGTATACAGCACACAGCCTCATGGTAAACAGCGCACAGCCTCATAGTATACAGCACACAGCCTCATGGTATACAGCACACTGCCTCATAGTAAACAGCGCACAGCCTCATGGTATACAGCACACTGCCTCATGGTATACAGCACACAGCCTCATGGTATACAGCACACAGCCTCATAGTATACAGCACACTGCCTCATAGTAAACAGCGCACAGCCTCATGGTATACAGCACACTGCCTCATGGTATACAGCACACAGCCTCATAGTATTCAGCGCACAGCCTCATAGTATACAGCACACAGCCTCATAGTATACAGCACACAGATTCATAGTATACAGCACACAGCCTCATGGTATACAGCACACTGCCTCATGGTATACAGCACACTGCCTCATGGTATACAGCAAACTGCCTCATAGTATACAGCGCACAGCCTCATGGTATACAGCACACTGCCTCATGGTATACAGCACACAGCCTCATAGTATACAGCGCACAGCCTCATGGTATAAAGCACACTGCCTCATGGTATACAGCACACAGCCTCATAGTATTCAGCGCACAGCCTCATAGTATACAGAACACAGCCTCATAGTATAAAGCACACAGCCTCATAGTATACAGCGCACAGCCTCATGGTATACAGCACACTGCCTCATGGTATACAGCAAACTGCCTCATAGTATACAGCGCACAGCCTCATGGTATACAGCACACTGCCTCATGGTATACAGCACACAGCCTCATAGTATACAGCGCACAGCCTCATGGTATAAAGCACACTGCCTCATGGTATACAGCACACAGCCTCATAGTATTCAGCGCACAGCCTCATAGTATACAGAACACAGCCTCATAGTATACAGCACACAGCCTCATGGTATACAGCACACAGCCTCATGGTAAACAGCGCACAGCCTCATAGTATACAGCACACAGCCTCATGGTATACTACAGCACACAGCCTCATAGTATACAGCACACAGCCTCATAGTAAACAGCGCACAGCCTCATAGTATACAGCACACTGCCTCATGGTATACAGCACACTGCCTCATGGTATACAGCACACAGCCTCATGGTAAACAGCGCACAGCCTCATAGTATAAAGCACACAGCCTCATGGTATACAGCACACAGCCTCATAGTATACAGCACACTGCCTCATGGTATACAGCACACAGCCTCATGGTGTACAGCGCACAGCCTCATAGTATAAAGCACACAGCCTCATGGTATACAGCACACAGCCTCATAGTATACAGCACACTGCCTCATGGTATACAGCACACTGCCTCATGGTATACAGCACACAGCCTCATGGTAAACAGCGCACAGCCTCATAGTATAAAGCACACAGCCTCATGGTATACAGCACACAGCCTCATCATGGTATACAGCACACTGCCTCATGGTATACAGCACATTGCCTCATGGAATACAGCACACAGCTTCATGGTATATAGCACAGATTTGCAGCAGTTTTCCATGAGTTTACAGTACCATGTAAACCTATGGAAAACAAAATCTGCAGTGCCCATGCTGCGGAAAAAAAAGCGTGGAAACGCTGTGTTGTTTATTCCACAACATGTCAATTCTTTGTGCGGATTCCGCGGTGGTTTACACCTGCTCCATAATAGGAATCCGCAGGTGTAAAACTGCAGGTGAAATCTGCATAAAAACCGCGGAAAAACCTCACTGCGGATTTACCAAAATCAGTATGGAAAAATCCGCACACCTTTCCGCAACGTGTGCACATACCCTAACTCTCAAAATGTGATGCTGCAAAAACTATTTTTTGCAATAAAAAGCGTCTTTTGTGTGTGACGGCTGCCAAATATAAAAACCCACTATAAATAGTAAATCAAACCCCCCCTTTAAATCCGCACAAAAACCGCGGTGCCGGGCCTCTGTGACCTTTCCCAGTGCCTGCGCACTGCAGTACATTGCTCTGCCATCAATAGGGCAGACAAAGTACGCCTGCGCAGGAGCCGCGGCAAGAAGACAAGAAGAGGACGTCATCGTATGAAGATAGGAGGCGCCGAACCCGGACCAACAGCGGGACCGCCCCTGGGTGAGTATAATCTAACTTTTATTTCTCATCTTTCAGGTTACATCTACAGCATTACAGAATTCTACAGATAACCCCGTAATGCCTGTGGCCGCAGCTCATATACGATTTTGGGGGTGACAGATTCCCTTTAAAAACATATACCGTATATACTCGAGTATAAGCCGACCCGAGTATAAGCCGACCCCCCTAATTTTGCCACAAAAAACTGGGAAAACTTATTGACTCGAGTATAAGCCTAGGGTGGAAATGCAGCATTTACCGGTGAATTTCAAAAATAAAAATAGATCATTATTTCCCCATAGCTGTGCCATATAGTGCTCTACACCGTTCATTATTTCCCCATAGCTGTGCCCCATATAGTGCTCTGCACCGTTCATTGTGCCCCATAGCTGTGCCATATACGGTGCTCTGCACCGTTCATTGTGCCCCATTGCTGTGCCATATACAGTGCTCTGCACCGTTCATTGTGCCCCATTGCTGTGCCATATACAGTGCTCTGCACCGTTCATTGTGCCCCATAGCTGTGCCATATACGGTGCTCTGCACCGTTCATTGTGCCCCATTGCTGTGCCATATACAGTGCTCTGCACCGTTCATTGTGCCCCATTGCTGTGCCATATACGGTGCTCTGCACCGTTCATTGTGCCCCATTGCTGTGCCATATACGGTGCTCTGCACCGTTCATTGTGCCCCATTGCTGTGCCATATACGGTGCTTTGCACCGTTCATTGTGCCCCATTGCTGTGCCATATACGGTGCTTTGCACCGTTCATTGTGCCCCATTGCTGTGCCATATACGGTGCTCTGCACCGTTCATTGTGCCCCATAGAAATCTCTGCCACCGCTGCTGCAATAAAAAAAAAAAACACATACTCACCTCCCTTGATTGCAGCTCCCGGCGTCTCGTTCCGGCGCCTCCATCTTCCCGGCGTCTCTGCTCTGACTGATCACGCAGAGGGCGCCGCGCACACTGTATGCGTCATCGCGCCCTCTGCCTGAACAGTCAGAGCGCAGACGCCGGGAAGATGGAGGCGCCGGCCGGGAAGATGGAGCGGCACCCGGCGGCTGGAACGAGGACAGGTGAATATGCTATACTTACCTAGTCCTGGCGATCCTCGCGCTGTCCCTCTGCCTGGTCTTCGGTGCCGCAGCTCTTCCTGTCAGCGGTCACCGGCACCGCTGATTAGAGGAATGAATAGGCGGCTCCGCCCCTATGGGAGGTGGAGCCGCTTATTCATATCTCTAATGAGCGGTCCCACGTGACCGCTGAAGAGGGGAAGAAGCTGCAGCACAGAAGCCCGTGGGACGGCAGGGACAGCGCGAGGATCGCTGGGACTAGGTAAGTATACCTCAGCGCCCTCACCCCCTCACCCGCCGACCCTGCCACCCACATTGACTCGAGTATAAGCCGAGAGGGGCACTTTCAGCCCAAAAATTTGGGCTGAAAATCTCGGCTTATACTCGAGTATATACGGTATATCAAAAAAGGTAAAAAAGACAGGATATAGCATAATAATTATAAAAAAAATCAAATAGAATAAAAACAATAAAGTGCATAAAAATAATAAGAGAACGGGGCAAAAGTGCAGCCATTATGTGACTTTTTCAATGATGAGATTTAACCCCTCAGGTGCCAGTGTACCGAGTTTAAAAATCCAATAACTTTCTCTTCTTACTAGACCAGGCATATCATTTGGTATCTGGTCTATGATAGTAAGCTTTAGTGAACTTAGGTTCCTATTATGCACTACGAGAAAGTATTTTGACAGACTATGCGTTAAATACCCATTCCGGATGTTCTGACGGTGTTTATCCATCCTTGCATGCATAGCCTGTATTGTCCGCCCGACATATTGCACCCCACAACCACATCACAGCAAGCCGGCATCAGTAACCATAGAGGTCTCAAGGACCACTATGGTTACTATCCTGATGCATCGCTGACCCCCGATTATGTGACAGGGGTCGGCGATACGCGCATTTCCAGCCACGTGGCCGGAAGCGGTAGTTAAATGACGCTGTCAGCGTTTGACAGCGGCATTTAACTAGTTAATAGTGGCAGGTGGATCGCGATTCCACCTGCCGCTATTGCGCGCACATGTCAGCTGTACATAACAGCTAACATGTCGTGACTTTGATGTGGGCTCAGCGCCGGAGCCCACATCAAAGGGGAGATACGACATGCGCCGTACTAGTACAGGGCATGTTGTGAAGGGGTTAATTAATCATGTGATCCCATTTAATCATGTGTTCCGAATAATTGCTCCTTAAATCTCATTGGTTGGTGTTCCTTTATCTACTTACTCTGGCCCACTCTCTGTATACTGCCACCTGATGAAGATGGAGCTGTTCCGTCGAAACACGCTGTGGATTTCAATAAACAAAGAAACTTTTAATCCCTTCATCTGTCCTGTGCGCTCCCATGTGACCGGAGTATCGTGCAACTCACTGTTTATTCCTCTCCTGAGGCACCCGGCAGGAGCTGCATAGGACCTTTCTCAATCAACATCTCCCCTGACCGCCAGCTTGGCGCTCCGTTAGCCTGTCTTCTCTGTATCTATCAGCAAGAAAACTAAGGCCCACAGCGCCGTCGCAGTGAGTAACTGTACAAGCACCTCCCTACGTTCCGGCGCCTAAATACAGTACTCAAGACTGAAATAGAGCTTGTAGTTAGATAGGCATATTTACTGTTTCGGGTCACACATATTGCCAAAATCAGTGTTCGGAAATTCTGGATTTGCTGCCATGTTTCCGTTTTGTTCCATAAATTAGAATCCTAACTCACACTTAGGTGCCTACACTGCACGCAACGGACTTTAGACAAAACTTGAACTTCTTTTTTTTTCAGGAGAGAGTTTCTGAAGAACATTATAGTATGGGATAATTGTTCAACTTCGAAAGACTATGTTCACAGCTAAGTATCAGTCGCAGTTGGTTAACTGTTATTTTTGGTATAGTTGAGGAAGGATTGTTCTTCTGAGTTCCCTGAAGTCAAATTTGGAAGCGATATTTGGCTGGGGTATAGAGGTAATTGATTGAAAGATTGTAAACTATTGTGCTGTATGGCAGGCGAACCCACCCCTTAGCAGATGTCACTAATAAAATAATGTAATTAATTTTGCTTACTTCACATGTCAGTGGCTTTATTATTAAAGTTGTTTTAATTTGTTTAATTGATTCTATTTCATTTTTAGCGACTAACTACCAACTCCTTTAACCCCTTTCTGACATCAGACGTAATATTCCGTCCATGTGACCTGGGCCTATCTGACCATGGACGGAATATTAAGTCTGAGCGAACGCCTCCGCTCACGGGGGTGCGCGGGCGATCGCCGCCGGGTGTCAGCTGACTTTGACAGCTGACACCCGGCACTAGGTGCCAGGAGAAGTCACAGACCATTTCCAACACTTTAACCCCTGAAATACTGCGATCGAACACGATTGCAGCTTTCCGGAAGCCGGCAGAGGGCCAACAGCCTTTCTGTCTTTGAATCGGAGACCCCGTGGCGTGACATGGGGTCCCGATCGTTGCCATGGTGAGCGGATGTCGTCATGATGACATCCGAGTCACCAGAGCAAGGAAATTTGTTGATCATGCGCAGTGCATAATTAGGCCGGTTTCACATTAGCGTTTACCATTGCGGCTGTATGCGGATGCTTCCGCATGCGTCATTTTCACGATGCGGCGACCAGCATAGACGCAGCCTGTAACATTTTTTTTCTGCATCGTCAAAATGACGCATGCGGCAGCATCCGCATACAGCCGCACGACCTGCGTACCTAATGTTAAAGATAGGTACGCAGGCCGCATGCGGGCCGCATGCAGAAGTAGGCGGAGCTAGCGGCAGAGGTGCGGCAGAGGGCGGGGCTTCATGGAGGAAGTCCACAGCCCGCCGCAGATCAGGTAAACGCTAGTGTGAAACTAGCCTTAGCAATTTTCTCTAAGTGCAGCACTGACAGCTTCTATGGCATGCAGATGCTGCTTCATCTGCATGCTGTAGGAGCGATCAGTCTGCAAAAAATGAAAAAAAAGTAAAAAAGTTAGAAAAAAGTAAAAAAAAAAGTTTTGAAATAACTGTTAAAATATTTTTAAAAGTAATAAAAAAATAATATAATTGATCTCTAAATAAATATTTGAATGAAAAAAAACCCCCAAAACAATAAAAGTACACATATTTGGTATCGCCGCGTCCGCAACAACCTGACCTATAAAACTGTCCCACTAGTTAACCTCCCTAGTGAACACCATAAAAAAATTAAAAAACAAGGCAAAAAACAATGCTTTATTATCATACACAAAAAGTGGAATAACACGTGATTAAAAAGATGGATATAGACAAGCATGATACCGCTGAAAAAGTCATCTTGTCCCGCAAAAACACAAGCTGCTTTACAGCTCCATCAGCAGAAAAATAAAAGTTATAGCTCTCAGAATAAAGTGATGCAAAAATAATAATTTTTTCTGTAAAATAGTTTTTATTGTATAAAAGCGCCAAAACATAAAAAAACTATATAAATGAGGGATCGCTGTAATCATACTGACCTGAAGAATAAAGCTGTCTTATCAATTTTACCACACACGGAACGGCATAAACTCCCCCCAAAATAGAAATTCATGAATGGCTGTTTTTTGTTCATTCTGCCTCCCACAAATCGGCATAGAAAGCGATCAAAAAATGTAATGTGCCTGAAAATTATACCAATAAAAACGTCAACTCGTCTCACAAAAAACAAGCCATCACATGACTCTGTGGGTGAATATATGGAAAAATTATAGCTCTCAAAATGTGGTGATGCAAAAACTATTTTTTGCAATAAAAAGCGTCTGGCTGCTGTCCTACACTAAAAAACATAAAAACCCGCTATAAGGTCTTTTTCACACGTCCTGATATTTCCGGTACCGGATATGTCAGTGTCCATGTTTGTAATACGTATGACACATCAGTACCACACAGACAGGCGCCAGGGAAGAAGCGTTACAGTAAGTGCTGTTCCCCGGCGCCGGGTGCTAAACAGAGCTGTCATCATTTTCAAAATGATGAGAGTTATACTTAAGTACTAAAAGAGACAGCAGGTGGCGGCTAATTGGACTATTACTCCCATCAGCCTACCTCTCCTGCTGCTATAACAGTGACAGCAGGAGCGGCTGATGGGAGTATTCATCAGCCGCCGCCTGCGCTATAAATAAATATATGAAAAAAACGACATCTTCTGCAAGGTTGGTTATCAAGAATAGAGGGGTCCCCACGCATTTTTTGTAAAATAATTAAAAAAAATAATTTAAAAAAACGGTTTGGGGTTCCTCCCTTTTTTGACAACCAGCCTTGCCAAAGTTCACAGCTGGGGGCTAGAATTCTCATGCTGGTAAGGGCCATGGATATTGACTCCCCCAGCCTAAAAATAGCAGCCCGCAGCTGCCCAGAAAAGGCACATCTATTAGATGTGCCAATTCTGGCACTTTGCCTGGCTCTTCCCACTTGCCCTGTAGCGGTGGCAAGTGGGGTTCATATTTGTGGGGTTGATGTCACCTTTGTATTGTCCTATGACATCAAGCCCATGGCTTAGTAATGGAGAGGCGTCTATAAGACACCAATCTATTACTAATCCTACAGTTACATGATAAATAAAGACACAGTCGGAATAAAGTCCTTTAATGGAAAAAATGACAGACTCCTTTAATAATCTTAAACCATACTTGCAACCTCGCCTAATTCCCCCAAAGCCCTCGATCTCCTGTAATAAAACTAAAATAAAAAAACAACAATAAACCATACCTGTCTGTTGTTCTGTCCCACGCTGTGATCCATGTCTAGGGGATAATTAGTTTTCAATCTGGACGGCGCCAAGATGTGACCGTCCAGGCTGAGAACCACTGGTGAATGAGCTGCTGGGAACGCAGCGTCAGTGACCGGGGGTGACATCATAGAGGTTATATTCTGTCCATGAGGCTGTTTTTTTGTGGGTCACAATTTTAGATATAGTAAAGCATAACCATGAAGCAAAATATATTTATACATACATGCTTCTAAAATCATTTGTGCATATGCTGAGACAAAACGTTCCAAATTAATTAAACTTCTTAGTTTATGTTCTTTTAGTCTATCTGGTGTTTTAAATGTACTCACTGCAGCTTTCCAGCAATATAATACTTACAGATAATGTCCCCCATAGGCTGCTTTGTGAATGGGAAGATAACCCTCTTTATCTGGCATATTTCCACTAGCGCCATATTCTAAAAGGAGAGCAATGCAATCTGGATTTCCTCCAGTAGCTGCATCAGAGAGCACCGTAGAGCCATCATCTGCTTCTATGTTGATATCTCCACCTGGAAGATTTTTAAGTCAATGATATCAAAGAGAAATAAATTGGAAGGTAACATAGAAAACAGGCTAAATTTTAAATACTTTAAAGAGAACCAGTCATGTAAAATAATCTATTAACCTGTAGATTTGATGTTAATCTGCAGGTTAATTTCGTTCTGACACCATGCAGCGTCGGCACTAAGAGCTCCGCTGCTGGAAGGAAATTAACTTTATTTCCTGCCCCCCCCCCCCCTTCGCAGCATTCTGATTCCAGTCATAATGGTGACGCTGGCGCGGTTTTAGCCACCACTCAGTGTGTAGAGAGCGGTGGCTGTAACCGCGCTACCGTCACTGACTGACAGCGGCCCTAATGCTGAGCTTGCTGTCAGTCAGTGCCGGGGGCACGGTTACAGCCATTGCTCTATATACACTGTGTAGTGACTGAAACCATGTCGGTGTCATCCCTGTAACTGGTAGCCGAACACTGCCGGGGCCGCATGGTGTCAGAACATTATTAACCTGCAGATTAACCCCATATCTACAGGTTAATACCATTACTTTACATGAGAGTTCCCTTGAAGTACTTCAAAGAATAGGATATACTAACCA
This sequence comes from Ranitomeya imitator, assembly GCF_032444005.1. Classification (NCBI taxonomy): domain Eukaryota; kingdom Metazoa; phylum Chordata; class Amphibia; order Anura; family Dendrobatidae; genus Ranitomeya; species Ranitomeya imitator. The sequence goes on along the minus strand of NC_091285.1, from coordinate 322,960,415 downwards.
CTAACATGTATTATGAATTATTTTTCTGCTACTTTCAGGTCTACTAAGCTAAACTCTCTCCTATGTAGGCCTCAGATAGCATAGGAGATTGGACAGATCTACTTGAGAGAAAACTGCGCTTTTATCCTGTTCCCTATGTACAGAAATGTGACATGTTGGCCACCATTGTGTCTGGGACTAGGTAAAGCAATTACGTGACAGTATTTAAGGAACACTACAAAAACAAAAAAAGCTTCTATACCATTAGTAAGAAATTAATGTATAGGTGCACAAACATGCTGTTGTCAAAATATAAACATATACACACAGTATGAGTCAGCACACTATGTTTAATGAATACATGAACTCCACTATTGCTATTCATGTTCAAAACGTACTTAGTTAACATTTTTTTGAACAAAAAGTACAAAAACCAACGACAAAAAGGTGTATCTTTAATTTCGATGTCCCCTATTCCTTAGGCTATGTTCCCACCGTCAGTAATCGGCAGCACTTTGGACGCAGCACATGTCTGCTCCATCCAAAGTGCTGCTGGCGCCCCAGGGTCCTGGTCGTCGCAGTGGTATTGCTTTCCTCTCGTGGAGAGTGATGCTACGTTTGGAGGCAAAGAAGGATAACTGCATCCAGGTATCACAAACATGCAACACATTTCACACTCCAGACCACCAGGGGGAGCTTCTGCTCTTATTTATTAGGTCACTCCCCATATATATAGAACTGGTAGTCTGTAGGGAAAGTTTGAACGTTCCAGACCAGAGTCTGAGGAGGATGGAAGGTTAACGGAGCTGTGCATGCCCTCATAGCTGCAGCTCCCAGAAAGAGACATTGAAGGCAGAATTGTAATGCAGTGAGTGTGTAAGGAGAGGAAGCAAAGGAGAGGATACCAGAAGGGGTAGCCGGAACACTGAGGGAGTAAGGACCTTTATGCTTTACTTCAGAGACCGGCAGGACAGCTAATTTCATGTTACCTGTCCGCCCCTACACCCAGGAGCCACGGTGGCACCCCTTAGAGGCTGGGGCATGATAGAGTCCCTATAAACCGCCTCAAGCCACCAGTCATACGGGTTTCTCGTATCCTATCTGGGGGACAGAGAAAGACAGAACATCTACAACAGTTGTGAGGATCTTATGAGAAGCTTAGCAGTAAGGGACTACAACACCACGGCACTAGAGGAAGGCTTTTATTTCCACCTGGACAAGGGGACTCTGGACTTGCCTCCAAACCGGCCGGACTCTGCCTGCCCTGTGATCTGGTTCCCTGGACTGTGGATGCTGAAGTCTTCAGTAAAGGTAAAGAGACTGCAACCTTGTGTCCTCGTTCTTCCATGCGCCTCTAACCATCCACCATCTACACACCGGGAAGCCCTGGGGATATACTTCACCTGTGGGAAGGTATACCATCTAGCAGCCATAACATCACCCCAGCAGACCCTGACCGAATACCACAGGTGGCATCACGAACACAAACTTTATCCCTTTTAAAGACCTTTCCCTTTAACACGGACGTCCCAGAGCCACGGACCGGGTCAGCCACCGTGACATCCCCCTGTGAACCGCAGGACCCGGTACCGAGTACCCCACGGGGTGATCCACTGCCAGCTTCTGAACACAGGTGATTCCGCATGTGTTCATTGAACTGTGCGGAATCACCGCGTCCGATACATTGTACAGGTGAAATTTATCTTGTGGATATATGTACGCAGCAGATGTTGTAGATGTACGCAGTGTCCAACCCTCAGCGTTTACTGACCGTGGGAACATACCCTAACATCTCACCTCTCTGAGAAGCCAGGTCTCTTGTGCACTTGGAAAGTAAAAGTAAACTAGACATAGCTCAGGACTAAAACCTCATTTGTGAAATAATCGGTGGAAAAGGGTACCCAGCCTGGGTGTCTATCTGTGTGTCAAGCTATATATATAAAAAGGTACACCTTGATGTGGCTGGATGGCTGTTGCATTTTCTGGTCCAAAAGCGGTAACTAAGTACCTTGCGCCTTTACATATAATGCAGTAGCGTTCAAGCACTAATTAATTGCTGATGCATGACGTGTTTGGGAAGGGGTACTACCTTCATCTACAGACTTGACATGAAACTTTTATGTATGTGCTTGTAAAATATTTCAAATTTATTACACAAAACTAGAAAATGGAAGGGTCAGCAGTGTTTTTAATATATTTCACATACCTTTATGTATTAGTTGTTCCAATACATCACAGTGACCAAATTCAGCAGCAACTCCTAATGGTGTCACACCAAAACCATCTCTAAGGTTGAGATTCGCACCATTCTTTAGGAGTAAAGAGATTATTTCTTTGTTCCCCTGTTTTGCTGCTTCATGTATTGCTGACCATCTTTTCACACAGGGCTGGTTAATAGTGCAATTGTAACTGATCAAAAGGGATATAATTTCATAACTTCCTGACCGTACAGCTGAAACACAGAATAATTAAAGAATAGTTGGTGATGTGTTCTCAGAATCAAAAACTGTCACAAAATATATTTATACAGTTGCATGGGCACCCACTTTTCCTTTCTATTTTAGGCAAAATACATATACCGTATATACTCGAGAATAAGTCGACCAGAGTATAAGCCGAGGCACCTAATTTTGCCTTGAAAAACTGGGAAAACGTATTGACTTGAGTATAAGCCAGGTATGCATTGTCCCCTCATCCCTATCCTGGTATGCATGGTTCCACATCCCCATCCTTGTATGCATGGCTCCCCGTCCATCCTTGTATGCACGGCTCCCCATCCTAGTATGCCTGTTCATGGCATTAACCCCTTAAGCTTTTTACAATTCTGACCACTGTCTCTTTATGAGGTTATAACTCTGGAAAGTTTCAACGGATCCAGGTGATTCTGACATTGTTTTCTCGAGACATATTGTACTTCATGATAGTGGTAAAATTTCTTTGATATTACCTATGTTTATTTGTGAAAAAAACGGAAATTTGGCGAAAATTTCGCAATTTTCCAACTTTGAATTTTTATGCCCTTAAATCACAGAGATATGTCACACAAAATACTTAATAAGTAACATTTCCCACATGTCTACTTTACATCAGCACAATTTTGGAAACAACAATTGTTTTTGTTAGGGAGTCATAAGGGTTAAAAGTTGACCAGCAATTTCTCATTTTTACAACACCATTTTTTTTAGGGACCACATCACATTTGAAGTCACTTTGAGGGGTCTATATACCGTAATAGAAAATAACCAAGTGTGACACCATTCTAAAAACTGCACCCCTCAAGGTGCTCAAAACCACATTCAAGAAGTTTATTAACCCTTCTGGTGTTTCACAGGAACTTTTGGAATGTTTAAAAAAAAATGAACATTTATTTTTCTTCACAAAAAATTTACTTCAGCTCCAATTTGTTTTATTTTACCAAGGGTAACAGGAATAAATGGACCCCAAAAGTTGTTGTACAATTTGTCCTGAGTACCCCGATACTCCATATGTGGGGGTAAACCACTGTTTGGGCGCATGGCAGAGCTCGGAAGGGAAGGAGCACCATTTGACTTTTCAATGCAAAATTGGCTGGAATTGAGATGGGACGCCATGTTGAGTTTGGAGAGCCACTAATGTGCCTAAACATTGAAACCCCCGACAAATGACAACATTTTGGAAAGTAGACCCCCTAAGGAACTTATCCAGAGGTGTGGTAAGCACTTTGACCCACCAAGTGCTCCACAGAAGTTTATAATGCAGAACCGTAAAAATAAAAAATCATATTTTTTCACAAAAATTATCTTTTCGCCCCCAATTTTTTATTTTCCCAAGGGTAAGAAGAAATTGGACCCCAAAAGTTGTTGTACAATTTGTTCTGAGTACGCTGATACCCCACACTTTTTCAACGCAAAATTGGCTGGAATTGAGATCGGACGCCATATCGCGTTTGGAGAGCCCTGATGTGCCTAAACAGTGGAAACCCCCAATTCTAACTGAAACCCTAACCCAAACACACCCCTAACCCTAATTCCAACCACACCCCTAACCCCAACTCCAACACACCCCTAACTCTAATCCCAACCATAACCCTAACCATACTCCTAACCCTGACACACCCCTAACCCTAATCCCAACCGTAAACGCAATCCAAACCCTTGCCCTAACCCTAGCCCTAACGGGAACATGGAAAGAAATACATTTTTTTAATTTTTATATTTTCCCTAACTAAGGGGGTGGTGAAGGGGAGTTTGATTTACTTTTATAGTGTTTTTTTAGCGGATTTTTATGAATGGCAGCCGTCACACACTAAAAGACGCTTTTTATTGCAAAAAATATTTTTCTGCATTTTCACATTTTGAGAGCTATAATTTTTCCATATTTTGGTCCACAGAGTCATGTGAGGTCTTGTTTTTTGCGAGACAAGTTGACGTTTTTATTGGTATCATTTTCGTGCATGTGACATTTTTTGATCGCTTTTTATTCCGAATGAATTTCTTCTGGGGGGGGGGGGGGGGCGTTTATACCAGTTCCGCGTTTGGTAAAATGGATAAAGCAGTTTTATTCTTTGGGTTAGTATGATTACAGTGATACCTCATTTATATCATTTTTTTTTTATGTTTTGGCGCTTTTATATGGTAAAAAGTATTTTAAAGAAAAAATAATTTTTGCATTGCTTTATTCTGAGGACTATAACTTTTTTATTTTTTCGTTGATGATGCTGTATGGCAGCTCGTTTTTTGCGGGACAAGATGACGTTTTCAGCGATACCATGGTTATTTATATCAGTCTTTTTGATCGCGTGCTATTCCACTTTTTGTTCGGCAGTATGATAATAAAGTGTTTTTTTGCCTCAATTTTTTTAAATTTTTTTTACGGTGTTCACTGAAGGGGATAGCTAGTGGGACAGTTTTATAGGTCGGGTCATTACGGACGTGGCGTTACTAAATATGTGTACTTTTATTGTTTTTTTATTATTTAGATAAAGGAATGTATTTATTGGAACAATATATACTTACTTACTTTGCCCCAGGGAAGGACATCATAGCAAAGTGACATATCGCTGATCTGACAATTTGCTGCGCACTGTGTCAGATCAGCGATCACACAGCACAGCAGGGAGGCTTCCCGACGCCTGCTCTGAGCAGGCGCTTGTAAGCCACCTCCCTGCAGGACCCGGATGCAGCCCCGCAGCCATTTTGGATCCGGGGCCTGCAGGGAGGAGATGCTCGGTACAAGGTGAGCACACGCCTTGTACCGAGGGTCTCAGGGAAGCCCGCAAGGAGCCCCCTCCCTGAGCGATGCTTCCCTATGCCCCCGGAACACTACGATCATGTTTGATCGCAGTGTGCCGGGGTTAATGTGTCGGGGGCGGTCCGTGACCGCTCCTGGCACACAGTGCCGGATGTCAGCTGCGATAGTCAGCTGACACCCGACCGCGATCGTCCGTGCTCCCCCCCCGTGAGCACGGCCGATCGCTATGACGTACTATCCCGTCGCTGGGAATTAAGTCTCAGGTCACATTGACAAGATAATATGTCAAATGGGATTAAGGGGTTAAGCACCGCTGTCCAATGTGGGTTCAGATTTGGACACTGCCATAACATATGGAGAATTCCAGCCCCCTCCATTCGGCACCGAGGACACTCAGAAGTCTGTCTCAGACCTGCTCTATACAGCCGTTCAGGAGTCCTATATACTCTATGGAGTACATATATCTGCGAGAGTCTGCCCGGTTCACTCAGCGATAATTGGGGTATATATTCCATAATCACTTCCCATTTATCTTCCTCTATCCTACCTAACTCCTCCTTCCATTTCCCCTGTGCTCTAATAGGATAATTATTAAAAAAAGTATGCATTAGATTCTTATAAATGCCCGACACTACCCCTTTTGTTCCCCCCTCTGCGCAGACATAATCAATCAATATATCCTTGTGAATCTCCATATTCATTGTCCTACTCTGCATGACATAAGCATGCCTAAACTGCCCGTATTGAAATCTGCAGACCTCCAATAGCCCATAATCTTCCTGCAACTTTCCAAAGGGCACCAGTCCCTGCGCGTCCTGCACCTGAACCATGTACTGTATTCCCAGTCTCATCCAATTTTTAAATTCTCCCAATTTAACAAATTCCAGTAGAGTCTCGTTTTGCCATATCGGGGAAAAATTTGTGAAGTGCTCCAAATCCCTAATTTTTTTAACTGCCTCCCAGACTTTTTGTATCAGTGCTAAAGTAGGATACACCAAACCCATCTTCCTAAAATTTCCTGCCTCCAACCCCTGAACCTAGGGATCGCTCTCCATCACCTGGACCAAGACCCCATGTATTGAACCAGCACCCGACACATCCCTCCAACCCCTTATCTGTTGGCCCTGAGCAGCTAAGTAATAAATCCAAGGGTTCGGTAGCGCCAGTCTCCCTCCATCTTTGGGCCTCTGCAATATATTAAGTCTGATCCTCGGCTGCTTTTTCCCCCACACAAGATTCCTAAATATAGAGTCAATAGTACGAAACCACCGCTTAGGGAACCATATAGGGGCATTGTGCAAGACATACAGCAGTTGGGGCATCAAAATCATCTTAATCAAATTAATTCTTCCCACTACTGAAAGATACAGTTTACACCACTCCCCTACTTTACTCCTCAACTTACTCAGCAGTGAAATCAGAGTCAAACTGCATAGCTCGAAATCGGGATTGCTACCTGAATGCCCAGGTATTTTTACTGTTGCACCACAGCCAACCTACTATGCTTCCCCGACACTGGCAAATCAACAACACGATCATCTACAGCCATGACAGTGAATTTTTCCCAGTTAATTTCTAATCCCGATATAGACTCAAATGTTTTAATAATATCTAATGCTCTCAACAACACATCATCTGCATACAGTGATACTTTTTCTTCTAGCAAGCCATATCTGAACCCTTTAACCGAAGCCATCCTCCTAATTGTCTGCACCAAAGGCTCCACTGCCAAAGCAAAAAGAAGCGGGGACAGTGGGCACCCTTGCCTAGTCCCCCTATGATGCGCAAAACTGCCACACATTTGCCCGTTAACTCTGACCCTAGAGGTCGGGGAAGTATATAGTAACCGTATCCATGAAATAAAGGTCGGCCCAAAACCAAACCATTCCAACACCCTCCAAAGATACTGCAACCCAACACTATCAAACGCTTTACGCGCATCCAATGATAGCACAACCCTACTGCCCCTATTGGCCGACAGCAGCTGCGAATTCAGAAAAAGTCTACTCAAGGAAAGTGGAATATTTACCTAGGGTGGCCTCAGATCATAAACCGGTAGAGGTCGTAATTCAGATTGGTTCGGGAAGTGTGGGACAAAAAGGGAAGTGGAAGGTTCATCCAGCCTGGTTAAAATCAATTGACTTGGAGAAAATTAAGGGGGAGGTGGAATTGTTTTTTCAGGACAATAAATGGAGCGTGCATGAGGGAACTGTATGGGACGCCATGAAGGCCTTTCTTAGAGGCTTGTTCATTAGGGATATTTCCAGACGTAAGAATAAATCTAGGTGGGAGGAGCGCCAGGCACTGGAGGATTTGAGGAGTGCAGAAAGTGAAGCGGTGAGTTGGCCCACACCAGAGACGCAGGGGAGCCTAAAGGGAGCCCAAGGAGTAGTGGATAAGATTCATTTAAAAAAACGCTAAAAAGAGGTAAGAGTTCCAGAGGGTGTCATTCTACGAGGACGGTGGAAAGGTTGGCTATCTCTTGTCGTTGGTAGCAGCTGCCCAGAGGGAGTCGTCTTATGTGTATAGTCTGTATGATGAGGAAGACAGGCTGGTAGTGGAGACAAAGGACATTCTGAATGTATTTGGGAGGTTTTATGGAGAGTTGTATAATTCCAAGCTATCTGCTTCAAGGGAAGAGATTTTAAGCTTTCTGGAAGGGGCGGGCCTGATGCAACTCAGTGCAGAGGATAGTGACAGTTTGGAAAAACTTTTAACAGTAGAAGAGCTGGAGGAGGCGTTGGCTTCCATGGCGAATGATAAGGCTCCTGGGGCAGATGGCCTACCAGTTGAAGTATACAAGCAGCTTAAGAATGTGATGTTACCTAGATTGTGCAAGGTATTTCAGGGGGACTTTGGGGAGGGACGGCTACCAGAGTCCATGAGGGAGGCAACAATTGTGGTTTTGGCCAAGGAGGATAAAGATGCTCAGAGACCGAAGTCGTATAGGCCCATTTCACTTCTGTTGGTGGATGCCAAGTTATTGGCTAAGGTTTTGGCAGTTTTATGCTCTAATTTCTGCACTATACCTTCTAGTTGAAATGTTTTAGCTCCAAAATGTGCCATTCATCATTTCACCTATGCAAAATTGTATGTATGATGGGATGGGCACAGGCGCTATAACCAATGCTAGTGGGGACAGCTATAATAGATTATCTTATAAAAGAGCTGTGTAATAACTGACCAGGTATAACTGGGATATATGGTGCTTATTGGTTCATCTATTGAAGTGTGCTATCTGAACGCAACAAATAGTTTACCAAAATCCCGCACTGTCTGTCTGCCATTTCAGCCTTCTTTTCTGCTCGCTTTCTACAACTGAACATGGACAAAACAGAATTCATCATCTTTCCCCCATCTCACTCTACCCCTCCACCAGACCTATCCATCAATGTCAATGGCTGCTCACTATCCCCAGTCCCACACGCCCGGTGCCTCGGGGTGATCCTCGACTCTGCCCTCTCTTTCAAGCCACATATCCAAGCCCTTGCCTCCTCCTGTCGTCTCAAACTCAAAAATATTTCCCGGATCCGTGCTTTCCTTGACCGCAACACTGCAAAAACGCTAGTGCATGCCCTTATCATCTCCCGCCTCGACTACTGCAACCTCCTACTCTCTGGACTCCCCTCTAGCACTCTGGCACCGCTCCAATCCATCCTACACTCTGCTGCCCGACTAATCCACCTGTCCCCCCGCTATTCCCCAGCCTCTCCCCTGTGTCAAGCCCTTCACTGGCTTCCTATCGCCCAGAGACTCCAGTTCAAAACCCTCACACTGACATACAAAGCCATCCACAACCTGTCTCCTCCATACATCTGTGACATGGTCTCCCGGTACCTACCTACACGCGACCTCCGGTCCTCCCAAGACCTCCTTCTCTACTCCCCTCTCATCTCTTCTTCCCATAACCGCATCCAAGACTTCTCCCGTGCTTCCCCCATACTCTGGAACTCTCTACCCCAACACATCAGACTTGCGCCTACCATAGAAACCTTCAAAAAGAACCTGAAGACTCATCTCTTCCGACAAGCCTACAGCCTGCAGTGATCCTCAACCTACTGAACAGCCGCACAGCCAGCTCTTCCCTCTCCTAGTGTATCCTCACCCACCCCCTGCAGACTGTGAGCCCTCGCGGGCAGGGTCCTCCCTCCTTATGTACTCGTGTGCCTTGTTATCTGCTCATGTTTAATGTATTTGTCTATATTTGCCCCGTATTCACATGTAAAGCGCCATGGAATAAATGGCGCTATAAAAATGTATAATAATAATAATAATAATACTAGAGCCTGGGCCAAAGATACCATCTACTTTGCTGTTAGACGTATATTGTTTACTAAAGTCTATCCAAAATCAGAGATAAGCTTAAAAATCTGCCGCCTAGACGCCTTAGTCACATGTTCTCCTATTGTTTTAAATATTTAAGTGTGGGGTGAAGGGTTCCCTAGTGATAGGAGTGGTCTATGTTTAGCGGATAGGGGTACCTTTAGTACTATTGTGTCTGGGTAGCAGGACCCGGTGGGTGCATCAGGGTTATCTAGGGACCCCAGGGTCAGCCATCGCGGAGCGCCGCTTCCCCTAGGGTGCCTACCCCCGCAGATAGCCGGCTCTTCAGCATAGACACACAATAGGGTCTACTCTCCTCCCCACCCGAGTTTGTTCACAGTGTGTTGTTTTTCGTTGTGGGTAGCCATTGGTTGTTGGCTTTTTAGATATATATTTAATAAAATTTGTTCTTTTAGGGTAACTTATGATTTCTTAAGGTTTTGGCAGGCAGTCTTTTTTATTTTTAAGTCAATATGGCCATGGGAGGGCTTGTTTTTTTGCAGGACAAGTTGTACTTTAGAACAACACCATTGGTTTTAACATATTATGTACTGGAAAACAGGAAAAAAATTCCAAGTGTGGTGAAATTGCAAAAAAAGTGCAATTCCACAGGTGTTTTTTTACCATGTTCAATAAATGTTAAAACTGACCTGCCATTATGATTTTCCAGGTCATTACGAATTCACAGACAGCAAATATATATACCGTATATACTCAAGTATAAGCCGACCCGAGTATAAGCCGACCCCCCTAATTTTGCCACAAAAAACTGGGGAAACTTAATGACCCGAGTTATAAGCCTAGGGTGGAAAATGCAGCAGCTACCGGTAAATTTCAAAAGTAAAAATAGGTACCAATAAAAGTAAAATTAATTGAGACATCAGAAGGTTAAGTGTTTTTGAATATCCATATTGAATCAGGAGCCCCATATAATGCTCCATAAAGTTTGATGGACCCCATTAGATGCTCCATATTAAAATATGTCCCATATAATGCTGCATAAAGGGTAATAAGGGCCTCATAAGATGCTCTATAGAGATATTTGCCCTATATAGTGCTGCACAAGTGTTATGGCCCCATTATAGTGCTCCGTACAGCCACTTGCCTCATATAGTGCTGCACAAGCGTTATGGCCCCATACAGATGCTCCGCACAGCCACTTGCCCCTTATAATGCTGCACAAATATGGCCCCATAAGGTGCTCTGCACAGCTACTTGCCCCATATAATGCTGCACAAGTATGGCCCCATAAGATTCTCTGCACAGCTACTTGCCCCATATAATGCTGCACAAGTATGGCCCCATAAGATGCTCTGTACAGCTACTTGCCCCATATACAGTGGGGCAAAAATGTATTTAGTCAGTCAGCAATAGTGCAAGTTCCACCACTTAAAAAGATGAGATGCGTCTGTAATTTACATCATAGGTAGACATCAACTATGGGAGGCAAACTGAGAAAAAAAAATCCAGAAAATCACATTGTCTGTTTTTTTTAATCATTTTATTTGCATATTATGGTGGAAAATAAGTATTTGGTCAGAAACAAACAATCAAGATTTCTGGCTCTCACAGACCTGTAACTTCTTCTTTAAGAGTCTCCTCTTTCCTCCACTCATTACCTGTAGTAATGGCACCTGTTTAAACTTGTTATCAGTATAAAAAGACACCTGTGCACACCCTCAAACAGTCTGACTCCAAACTCCACTATGGTGAAGACCAAAGAGCTGTCAAAGGACACCAGAAACAAAATTGTAGCCCTGCACCAGGCTGGGAAGACTGAATCTGCAATAGCCAACCACCTTGGAGTGAAGAAATCAACAGTGGGAGCAATAATTAGAAAATGGAAGACATACAAGACCACTGATAATCTCCCTCGATCTGGGGCTCCACGCAAAATCCCACCCCGTGGGGTCAGAATGATCACAAGAACGGTGAGCAAAAATCCCAGAACCACGCAGGGGGACCTAGTGAATGAACTGCAGAGAGCTGGGACCAATGTAACAAGGCCTACCATAAGTAACACACTACGCCACCATGGACTCAGATCCTGCAGTGCCAGACGTGTCCCACTGCTTAAGCCAGTACATGTCCGGGCCCGTCTGAAGATTGCTAGAGAGCATTTGGATGATCCAGAGGAGTTTTGGGAGAATGTCCTATGGTCTGATGAAACCAAACTGGAACTGTTTGGTAGAAACACAACTTGTCGTGTTTGGAGGAAAAAGAATACTGAGTTGCATCCATCAAACACCATACCTACTGTAAAGCATGGTGGTGGAAACATCATGCTTTGGGGCTGTTTCTCTGCAAAGGGGCCAGGACAACTGATCCGCGTACATGAAAGAATGAATGGGGCCATGTATCATGAGATTTTGAGTGCAAACCTCCTTCCATCAGCAAGGGCATTGAAGATGAAACGTGGCTGGGTCTTTCAACATGACAATGATCCAAAGCACACCACCAGGGCAACAAAGGAGTGGCTTCGTAAGAAGCATTTCAAGGTCCTGGAGTGGCCTAGACAGTCTCCAGATCTCAACCCTATAGAAAACCTTTGGAGGGAGTTGAAAGTCCGTGTTGCCAAGCGAAAAGCCAAAAACATCACTGCTCTAGAGGAGATCTGCATGGAGGAATGGGCCAACATACCAACAACAGTGTGTGGCAACCTTGTGAAGACTTACAGAAAACGTTTGACCTCTGTCATTGCCAACAAAGGATATATTACAAAGTATTGAGATTAAATTTTGTTTCTGACCAAATACTTATTTTCCACCATAATATGCAAATAAAATGTTAAAAAAACAGACAATGTGATTTTCTGGATTTTTTTTTCTCAGTTTGTCTCCCATAGTTGATGTCTACCTATGATGTAAATTACAGATGCCTCTCATCTTTTTAAGTGGTGGAACTTGCACTATTGCTGACTGACTAAATACTTTTTTGCCCCACTGTAGTGCTGCACAAGTATGGCCCCATAAGATGCTCTGCACAGCTACTTGCCCCATATAATGCTGCACAAGTATGGCCCCATAAGATGCTCTGCACAGCCACTTGCCCATATAGTGCTGCACAAGTATAGCCTCATAACATGCTCTGCACAGCCACTTGCCCCATATAGTGCTGCACAAGTATGGCCCCATAAGATGCTCTACACAGCTACTTGCCCCATATAATGCTGCACAAGTATGGCCCCATAAGATGCTCTGCACAGCTACTTGCCCCATATAATGCTGCACAAGTATGGCCCCAGAAGATGCTCTGCACAGCCACTTGCCCCTTACAGTGCTGCACAAGTATGGCCTCATAACATGCTCTGCACAGCCACTTGCCCCATATAGTGCTGCACAAGTATGGCCCCATAAGATGCTCTGCACAGCTACTTGCCCCATATAATGCTGCACAAGTGTTATGGCCCCATAAGATGCTCTGCACAGTCACTTGCCCCATATGCTGTGGCTGCCATTAAAAAAAAAAAATCACATACTCACCTCTCCGTCGCTCAGGACCCCGGCACTTTTACCTGCTCCTCGTGCGGCTCCGTCTTCGGCATGGACGTTCAGCAGGGGGCGCGCACTGACTACGTCACCGCGCCCTCTCACCTGAGCGTCACTGCTGAAGACAGAGCGACACCCGGACCGAGGAGCAGGTGACTATCGCGCAGCGCAGCACTCCCCCTCCCCGAATACTTACCTGGTCCTGGCGCTGCGTCCCTGCTTCTTCCCCGGCACTGCATCTTCTTCCTGTATTGAGCGGGCAGCGTCACCGCTCATATACGGTAATGAATATGCGGCTCCACCTCTATGGGGGGTGGAGCCGCATATTCATTACTGTATATGAGCGGTGCCATGTGACCGCTCAATACAGGAAGAAGATGCAGCGCCGGGGAAGCCAGGGACTGCAGGGACCGCGCCTGGAGCAGGTAAGTATAATTACACCTGCCGACCCCCGGGTATGACTCGAGTATAAGCCGAGAGGGGGACTTTCAGCCCCCAAAAATGGGCTGAAAATCTCAGCTTATACTCGAATATATACGGTAGGTTCTTTTTTAAGTGGTGAAAAAAATTCCAAACTTTGTTAAAAAAAATGGCGCCATATTCCACTTTTTGTGATCTGAGACTGGGTGAGAGCTTATTTTTTGCACGCCAAGCTGTTGTTTTTATTGATACTATTTTGGTGTAGATACGATCTTTTCATCCCCCGTTATTGCATTCTATTGCAAGGTAGCGGCAACCAAAAAATCGTAATTCTGTAATTTTTACATTTTTTCTCGTTACGCCGTTTAGTGGTCGGGTTAATTATTTTTTATATTGATAGACTGGTCGAATCTAACGGCGTTATAAAATATTTGTATACTTAATTTTTTATTGTTTTATTTTGAATGGGGAAAAGAAGGGTAATTTGAACTTTTATTTTATAATTTTTTTTTTTATAATTTTTTTATATTTTTAAAAACATTTCTTTTTTACTTTATGCATGCTTCAATAGTCTCCATGGGAGACTAGAAGCTGCAGTTGTCTAATCGCCTCTGCTACATACAGGCGATGATCAGAAATGCTCACTTGCTATGAGCGCCAACCATAAGGCGGTACTCATAGCAAACTGGCAATGACAACCATAAAGGTCTGGAACAGACCTCTGATTGTCATGCTGACCGATCGGTGACCCGCTATCATGTGAGGGGGTCACTGATGGGCGGGATTAGTGATGTGCTTCCGGTAAGCACGAGTTAATTACATTTAACTAGTTAACAGCTGCTGTAAGATGTCAGCTGCATAGATCACCTGTCATGTGCCCGGAAAAATGCGGGCTCAGTACTGGAGTCCGACATGGGCGTACTATTACACCCAACGTTGGAAAGGGGTTAAAACATAAATTAAGCATGGTTTATCACATCTTTGGGAACCTGAGTTCAAATTCACATGAACGCCTGATTACTGCCACACCTGTTCTCAATCAAGAAATCACTTAAACAGGATCTGCCTGACCGAAAGGTCCTCAAAAGCTAGACATCATGCCACGATCCAAAGAAATTCTTGAACAAATGAGAAACAAAGTAATTGGAAACGCTTATAAAGCCATACTTCAAGCTATGAGACTCCAGCAAACCACAGTGAGAGGCATTATACACAAATGGCGAAAACATGGAACAGTGGTGAACCTTTCCAGGAGTGGCTGGCTGTATAAAATTACCCCAAAAGCGCAAGTGCTACAAGTGCTAATAAAACTTGAATGTAGAAAGGAGAGGAGCTGACATATGATATCTCATCTGCTCTTTTCATTACTTTCATTTTGGGGACTGTATCCTCTTTATGGAAGTGGGCATGGCAACTCAATGAAAAATACAGAAGTGGTGATGTGTTTCTGTTATACTTTTTCTTTGATTGTTCCACTACTGATTTTAACTTACAAATACTGATGTAATATACTCACCAAATACTGAATGCGTGAACGTAGCCTAAAAGTAACTATTTGGGTACATAACAGGGTAGTGTTGTAATTGCAATTGCAAAATATCTAAGATGGTGAAGAATCAATAAAACACAAAGCTTGTAAAAATATAAGGGCAAAGCAATACCTGTAAGAAGAGGAGACTCCCCCCTGCGATTCTTGGTGTTTGGCCAAACACCCTTCTCTAGAAGAGCTTTCACATTTTCAACCAATCCAGACTTCGTAGCAAGGGTCAGTGGTGTCTCCCCATCATTTGTCCTCTGTTCACACTGTGTTTTATGTATAGCTGTAGGAAATTAATAATATCACAAATTAGTAGGCTATTAAAGCTATGACACAAAAATGAAAAGCCTCTATACACATTAGATTTCACTGGTACTGGCTAACCACCTGATGCGTTAGAAGATCTCCTGACCATTCCCACACTTGTGATGTTAGGGAGATAAGGATTGAGGAGTTTGAATTTAATCACAAGATTATTTAGTTCTCGTGGTGGTAAGCTGCAGTCAGGGTGTCTGTCAGCACCTTTCTCCCCTATTCCTAATGAAAACATATGAACGCTCGCTGCTGCTTTTCGTGAGGTAAAACATTTTCCTGCCTGTTTCATCACAGAAGCGAGTGTTTCTGCTGCGTCTCCAGCACTCTGAGCTCATTATAAATCAAGTCAGTAAAGTAGGAGCTTTGACTGTTGCTGAGCAACAGAAACACTTGCTCATGTGATAAAAGAGGCAGAGAAGTGTTTTACCTCACAGAGCGTAGCAGCCGGCAGCCACTGCTATGTCACATGTACACGGTAATTACTTACTCTTCTCACCTGTCCAGGAGATGTGGTATGGTCAAACCATGTTCCTGCACGATCAAACACATTCATTAGGGCAGTCTCACACGTCCAGATATTTCCGGTACCGGAAAAATCGGTACCGGAATTATCCGTGTCCGTGTGCCGGTGCGTTTCTGTGGCACATCAGTGTGGCACACGTGTGCCGCCCGTGTGCCCACTGGGTACTACACGCACCATGCCGGAGACAGCGCTAAAGTTTAGCGCTGTCCCCGGCATCGTGCTGAAGCCCCATTCATATCTTCCCTGCAGCAGCGTATGCTGTAGAGAAGATATGAATATTGGTGTGTAAAATCAATATCCAGGTCCCCGCCCCCCTCCCACCGCCTGTGCGCCCCTCCCCCCCCCCCCCCCCGCTGTGATTAAAATACTCACCTAGCTTCCGGATCCCTCGCAGCATCCTGTCCTGGCGGCACCTTCTACTGTATGAGCGGTCACGTGGGGCCGCTCATTTACAGTAATGAATATGCGTCTCCACCCCTTTGGGAGGTGGAGCCGCATATTCATGATTGTAATCGGCGGCACCACGTGACCGCTCATACAGTACAAGGTGCGGCCAGGACAGGACGCTGCGAGGGATCCGGAAGCTAGGTGAGTATTTTAATCACAGTAGGGGGGGGGGCGCACAGGGGGAGGGAGGGGGGTGCACAGAGGTTGGGAGGGGGTGGGGACCCGGATATTGATTTTACACACTAATATTCATATCTTCACTACAGCAAACGCTGCTGCAGGGAAGATATGAATGGGGCTTCAGCGCCAGTGGGGGGGACAGCGCTTAATGTAGCGCTGTCTCCTGCACGGCACACGGACTGCACACGGACAACGTCCGTGTGCGGTACGTGTTTTACATGGACCCATTGACTTTAATGGGTCCGTGTAATCCGTGCGCTCCCACGAACACTGACATGTCTCCGTGTTTGGCGCAAAAAATCAATGACATCTGAAAAGATGCATTGATTTTAATGTGTCTACATGTGTCCGTGGCTCCGGTACGTGAGGAAACTGTCACCTCACGTACCGGAGCCACTGACGTGTGAAACCAGCCTTACACAGTACACAGCAGGGGCACATTTTATGAAGATTATCTCAGCACAGGAACATTTTATTTAAACACATCCAATTGCGGAAGTTATTATTAATCTGTGATCTATTGATTAAAATATACTTAGTTTTTCTTACTATGTGCTTAAAAAGGCAGGTAGTTGCTAACAGAGGCAACTACCTGCCTGTTCAACTCGGCGCAGGCACAGAGTGGTCACCGACTGCTGCTGCTGGCGATTCAGTTGCTCCACATCACTAGAGCAGCTCTTCGGCTATGTGCACACGTTGCGGATTTCCTGCAGATCTGCATCGTTTTTACCGTGCAGAAACGCTGCAGATCCGCAAGTGATTTACAGTACAATATAAATCAATGGAAAAAAAATGCTGTGCTAATGGTTACATAGTTACATAGTTATTAAGGTTGAAGGAAGACTATATGTCCATCTAGTTCAACCCATAGCCTAACCTAACATGCCCTAACATGTTGATCCAGAGGAAGGCAAAAAAAAACCCACGTGGCAAAGAGTAAGCTCCACATTGGGGAAAAAAATTCCTTCCCGACTCCACATACGGCAATCAGACTAGTTCTCTGGATCAACGCCCTATCAAGGAATCTAGTGTATATACCCTGTAGCATTATAATGGTGTGGAAAACTCCGCACTGAAAATGCTGCGGGTTAAAAGAAGGAGCATGCCATTTATTTGTGCGGATCTGCAGTGTTTCTGCACCCATTTACTTGCATTGAGTCAGGCACATCCGCAGCAAAACCGCAGATCTAAAAAAGATCTGCGGTTTTGCTGTGAGAAACGCTGCAGATTGGGAGGGGGGAAGAGTGTGTGGGCGGAGACTGTGTGTGGGCGGAGACTGTGTGTATGCGGGGAAGATGCGGGTGTTTGTGGTCATCTGTGGGGCGATCGCAGGGGTCTGCGGGGATCGCGGGGCTGTGGGGGGTCTGCGCTGGGCTTTGGGGGGTCTGTGCCGGGCTTTGAGGGGGTCTGTGCCGGGCTGTGGAGGGGTCTGTGCCGGGCTGTGGGGGGGTCTGTGCCGAGCTGTGGGGGGTCTGTGCCAGGCTGTGGGGGGTCTGTGCTGGGCTGTGGGGGGTCTGTGCTGGGCTGTGGGGGGTCTGTGCCAGGCTGTGGGGGGTCTGTGCCAGGCTGTGGGGGGTCTGTGCCGGGCTGTCAGGGGTCTGCGGCGGGCTGTCGGGGGTCCTTGGGGGTGTGTGTGTGCGTGGAGGCATCGTCCGATGGGACTACAAGTCCCATCGGGCGATGCCTGCTACAGTGACAGTGATTGACACATTAGCCAATGATGGGACAGTAGTAGTCCCATCATCCGGCTAATGTGTTGAATGTAAAAAGAAAAAAAAAAACACGAACAAACTACATACATACTACATACATACAACATACTACGTACATACAACATACTACATACATAGATACTACATACAACATACTACATACATACTACATCCAACATACTACATACAACATACTACATACATACTACATACAATACATTCATACATTACATACAATACATACATATAACACAGTACATATAACATAGATTACATACTCACCATCACTTGTCACTTTATTCCCCGAATCCAGTGTAATCTGTAAAAAATATTAAAATAAAAAACAAACAATATACTCCCTGATCCGCAGAAATCCACGAGTGTCCCACGACTATCTCCTGTAAAGAACAGAAGCATCAGCTGATGTGACTGCTCTCTAGGTGCTCCAGGAATACAATGACGGGAGGAAGGTATCCTTTCGCACTGTATTCCTCCGCCACTGTAAAAAAAATAGTCCCTAGTCTCACTTTTGGCATTGCTGTGTGAGAAAGTTCCCACGCAGCTTTTGCCATAAATTGAGACCAGTGAACTAAGGTAACCTTTCAGTGATGCACTGCAGGAGCCATTGTCTCCTGTCAGTGTGTCACTGAGGGTCCTATAGAGCAGTGACATGACATCTGATATCACTATTCTATAGGGGAGATCATCGTGGGACACTCGTTATTAATTGGACTGCGTTGGTCAGGGAGTATACGGTTTATATTACGTTTTTTGCAGGTGCTGAAGTATGGTAAGTATGGTGAAATTAAGAATAATAAAATACTTTTTTCTGGCTGTGTTTTTTTTTAAACTATTTCACTACTGAAGGATTAATAATGGATAGGCGTCTTATTGATGCCTCTCCATTATTAACCCGGCTTAATGTCACCTTACAATAGCAAGGTGACATTAACCCCTTATTATTCCATATCCCACCGCTACACGGGAGTGGCAAGAGAGGGGCTAAGTGCCGGAATTGGCGCATCTTACAGATGCACCATTTCTGGGGCGGCTGCGGACTGGTATTTGTAGCCGGGTGGGGGGGATAATATCCATGGCCCCTCTCTAGGCTATGAATATCAGCCCGCCTTTCTGGCTATAAAATATAGGGGGACCCCACGTCATTCTTTTTTGGGGTCCCCCTATTTTAATAGCCAGTAAAGGCTACGCAGACAACTGCAGGCTGATATTCATAGCCTGGGAGGGGCCATGGGTATTAACCCCTTCCCAGGCTACAAATATTGGTCCCCGGCCGTCGGCTTTCATCCTCTGGCGCAGAAAATTGCGCAGGAGCACAAGCCATTTTTTTCCCCCGTTTTTTTCTTTATGTTCATTATTCAACATCGGCCTATCTATGGATATATCGGCGCAGTGGTTAGCACAGCAGCCTTGCAGCGCTGGAGTCCTGGGTTCAAGCCCCACTAAGGACAACATCTGCAAAGAGTTTGTATGTTCTCTCCGTGTTTGCGTGGGTTTCCTCCGGGCACTCCGGTTTCCTCCCACATTCCAAAGACATGCTGACAGGGAATTTAGATTGTGAGCCCCAATGGGGACAGCAATGATAATGTGTGTGTAAAGCGCTGCGGAATATGTTAGCGCTATATAAAAATAAAGATTATTATTATTATTATTATCTATAGATATATCTATAGATACATAGATGTTTCTATCCATAGATCTATCTGGCTAATTTCACACATCAGGTTTTTGCTGTCAGGTACAATCTGGCGAGTTTCTGCTGGATCCGTTTTTTCTCATAGAGTTGTATTAGCGTCGTATTGCGCCTGATGGCCACATGTTTCATCCGTTTTTTGCCGGATCCGTTAGCTGTTTGCGCCGGATGGAAAACATACACAGAAATGGTATTTCTGTCCGGTGAAAAAACGCACAGCGATGGATCCAGCGAAAAACGTATAAAACTGAGATGTTAAATGATGAATCCGGCCTCCGATTCCGGTTTTTCATGCATGTTTCCATTCAGATCATGCACATTTTCCGCTCTCCTTTGTAAAAAAAACAAAAAACGGATCAGTTGCATCAGTTTTTCACTATTTGCAACGGATCCGTTTTTTCAAAAATTCGCCGGATCCTGCCTGACGGAAACAAACTTATGTGTGAAAGTAGTCTAAGGCTTCTTTCACACTTGTGTCGGTACGGGTCCGTCTGTAAGCGTCGGTGCGACGTACCGACGCACGTTGTGAAAATTATTCACGACGTGGGCAGCGGGTGCAGTTTTTCAACGCATCCGCTGCCCATTCCAAAGTCCGGGGAGGAGGGGGCGGAGTTCCGGCCGCGCATGCGCGGTAGAAAATGGCGGACGCGTCGTTCGAAAAAACGTTCCCTTGAACTTTTTTGTGCCAACGGTCTGCAAAAATACGACGCATCCAGTGCATGACGGACGCAACGTATGGCCATACATCGCGATCCGTCGGCAATACAAGTCTATGGGAAAAAAACGCATCCTGCAGGCACATTTGCAGGATCCGTTTTTTTTTCCCAAAACGATGGATTGCGACGTACGTCACACGACGCTAGTGTGAAAGAAGCCAAACTATCTATATATCTATCTACATCTATACAGCTCATTCCTTTTATCTATCTATCTTAGGCCAGCGTCACACTTGGTGTAGGAAAATACGGTCTTTTTTTTTACGGGCGCAATACGCAGAAATGTTCCCAAAACAGTGTTCTGTATATAATTCGTTGGCAAGGTTGGCAAGACTTTCATTGGCGGAATTTTTCGCAATACGCTGATAAACGCAGCATACTGCGATTTTCTATGCCCATAAAATGCGGCTGCGAAATATACAGCAGATAGGAGCTGCCCATAGAGAATCATTGGTCCGTGTGCAATGCGTTGTTTTTGCGCCTCTCATACGTCCGTAAAACTCTCTAGTGTGACGCCGGCCTCATTCCTTCTATCTATCTCATTCCTTCTATCTGTCTATCTGTGTGTAATGGAGTGTGGGTTGGACAAATGTAAAAGAGGTTGGACAAGAAATGACATCACAAATCTTTTTTTTTTGTCAATAATATATCTTTATTTAGCTTTCAAAAATGCATACAAATCCGCATGGAAAAAAACGCATCAAAAAAAGCATAAAAAACGCATTGAAAACCGCAACAAAACCGCACCAGCGTTTTCTGGCAAGAAAGGGAAGAATCTGCAGCAGAAATACCTAAGGCAAATCCGCAACGTGTGCACATACCCTTCATCTTTTGGGTTGCTCTATGGATGAGGCAGGACAGCAGGCATTATGTTGATTGAGAGACGGCTTCCATCAGTTAGACAGCAGGGTGCCAGCTTTTAACCAGTATGATATCGACAGTCACGCCCCGTCAACAGAGCAGAGCATATGAGAAGGAATAGTTCTGTTGACGTGATTTCAGTGGAGGCTGCTGAATAGCTGGCAGGAGTTGTCTGTGACGGCTCTGTGCTGGTAGAGATCAATGCTGGGCACAACAGACAGATAGTAAGCAACTACCTGTCTGTTAGTTCTCTGGCCTATAGTTAAAATTTTATTAGTTCTGGATAACACTATTAAAGGGGTATTCCCTTCTCCAAGATCCTATCGCAATATACAATAAGGAGTAACAATAATACCAGTCGGGGATTTGTTTTGTTCAAGATTATTGTACTTGTTTTTTTGTTATGTATATTCTCCTATTCACATGTAAAGCGCCATGGAATAAATGGTGCTATAATAATAAATAATAATAATATTAAATAACTCCATTTAGAAATTGGGATTTTTGTGTACTCATCGTAAAATCCTTTTCTCCGAGCCACTAATTGGGGGACACAGATCCATGGATGTTATGCTGCTGTCACTAGGAGGCTGACACTAAAGGTACCTTCACACTCAGCGACGCTGCAGCGATACCGACAACGATGTCGATCGCTGCAGCGTCGCTGTTTGGTCGCTGGAGAGCTGTCACACAGACAGCTCTCCAGCGACCAACGATGCCGGTAACCAGGGTAAACATCGGGTTACTAAGCGTAGGGCCGCACTTAGTAACCCGATGTTTACCCTGGTTACCATCGTAAAAGTAAAAAAAACAAACACTACAGACTTACCTTCCGCTGTCCTCGGCGCTGTGCTTTCCTGCACTGACTGTGAGCACAGCGGCCGGAAAGCAGAGCGGTGACGTCACCGCTGTGCTTTCCGGCTGGCCGGCGCTCACAGCCAGTGCAGGAAAGCACAGCGCCGAGGACAGACAGCGGAAGGTAAGTATGTAGTGTTTGTTTTTTTTACTTTTACGATGGTAACCAGGGTAAACATCGGGTTACTAAGTGCGGCCCTGCGCTTAGTAACCCAAGGTTTACCCTGGTTACCAGTGAAGAAATCGCTGAATCGGCGTCACACACGCCGATTCAGCGATGTCTGCAGGAGGTCCAGCGACGAAACAAAGTGCTGGACTTTCTGCAGCGACCAACGACATCACAGCAGGATCCTCATCGCTGCTGCCTGTCAAACTGAACGATATCGCTAGCCAGGACGCTGCAACGTCACGGATTGCTAGCGATATCGTTCAGTGTGACGGTACCTTAAGTTGAGACAAAAAAGTTAGCTCCTCCCCTGCAGTATACACCCTCATGCTGGCTTCCAGAGACCCAGTTCAGCGTAAAAGCAGTAGGAGATTATTAATAAGATATAACATAACAATATTAGGGTATAACATGATAAAGTAAGCAAAGAGCCAAAAAGAAAACAAGGCTAACAGGGTGGGAGCTGTGTCCCCCAATTAGTGGCTCAGAGAAAAGGATTTTACAGTGAGTACACAAAAATCCCTATTTCTCCTTCGCCACATTGGGGAACACAGAACCATGGGACGTCCCAAAGCAGTCCCTGGGTGGGGAACAATATAACCCAATAACTCCATGTACCAACTGACTATAAATGCGCAACGGCCACTTGCAGAACACGTCTGCCAAGGGCCGCATCCGCAGATGATTGAGTGTGGACATTGTAGTGCTTCGTGAAGGTATGCAGGCTGGACCATGTTGGGCCTTGCAAACCTGCTCTGTCGATGCCTAATGGCCCAGGAAGCACCCACCGACTGAGTTGAGTGTGCCCTAATCCCTTCTGGAATAGCTGATAGGATCCATCTGGCTATCGTGGCTTTAGAAGCGGCTAAACCCTTTCCGTGACCCTCCGGGAGCACAAAGAGGGAGTCAGACTTGCGGAAGAGGGCAGTTCTAGAAACGTACCTCCTGAGGGCCCTTACCACGTCCAAGGTGTGAAGGGCCTTTTCAACCCTATGTCTTGGCTGCGGGCAGAAGGAGGGAAGAACGATATCTTTATTAAGGTGGAAGGATGAAACCACCTTGGGAAGAAAAGACAGAGATGGACGCAGGACCACCTTGTCCTGGTGGAAGGAAAGGAAGGGCGCCCGGCAAGAGAGGGCGGCCAGCTCTGAGACTCGCCTGATAGAGGTTACTGCCACAAGGAAGGCGACCTTCCAGGAGAGGACAATCAGCAGAACATCCCGGAGAGGTTCAAAAGGGGACTCCTGAAGAACACTCAGAACCAAATTGAGATCCCAAAACTTAATGGCATTCTGTAGGGGGGTACCACGTGAGAGACCCCCTGAACTAAAGTCCTGACCTGCAGGATAGCAGCAATCCTACATTGGAACAACACGGATAATGCCGAGATCTGACCCTTGAGAAAACTGAGCGCCAGACCGGAATCCAAGCCGGACTGGAGAAATTCCAGAATGGAGGGAATAGAAAAGGCGAGAGGAGGACGTCCACGGAGCCTGCACCATGAGAAGAAGGCTTTCCAGGTGCGGTGATAAATGCGAGCAGAAGACGTCTTGCGAGCACTAATCATGGTGGCAATGACTTGCTGGGAGAAACCAGCTTGAGTTAGGATCCAGGTTTCAACAGCCACGCCGTTAAACGTAGGGCCCCTGACTTCTGGTGGTAGATCGGCCCTTGGCGAAGCAGATCTGGGCGATCTGGTAGCCGCCAGGGAACGTCGGATACAAGTTGAACGAGCTCTGATGAACCACGCGTGACATGGCCGATCAGGAGCGACTAGGATCAAAGGAACCCCCTCAGTCTTGATTTTCCGAATTACCTTCGGAAGTAAAGGAAGCGGAGGAAACACGTACGGGAGATGGAACTGATGCCATGGGAATATCAGTGCGTCCACCCCAATGGCCCCGAGAACGCGCTATGAAGTTGGGAACCTTTACGTTCAGTCTGGACGCCATCAGATCCACGTCCAGAGTCCCCCAGTGAAGACAAATCTGCGGTAAGATCTCCGGATGGAGTTCCCACTCCCCCGAGGCGAGACCCTGACGACTGAGAAAGTCCGCCGCCCAATTCTCGATGCCCGGAATGTGCACTGCAGAAATGGTGGAGCGGTTGTGATCGGCCAAGCGGAGAATGTGAGAGACTTCCCGCATCGCCGCCCTGCTGCGGGTACCCCCCTGATGGTTTATGTACGCCACAGCTGTGACGTTGTCTGATTGAATTCAAATTGGGTGACCCGCAAGGAGGAAGTGGAAATGTTTCAGTGCAAATCTGATCGCTTGAATCTCCAAGATGTTTATCGGAAGTCTCGATTCTCGAATCGTCCAACGTCCCTGGGCAGTGTGGTGGCGAAATACTGCTCCCCAACCGAGGAGACTGGCATCGGTAGTTACCACCAGTCAGTGAATTGGGAGAAAAGACCTTCCCTGGCTGACGATGACTCCAAAGTCCACCATTTGAGTGCTTACCTGATCTGCAGGGACAGGGGACATGGCCGATCGAGAGATAAGGGACTCCTGTCCCAATTGTCCAGTAGGGCCTGGTGTTAGGGAGCGAGATGCAGTTGGGCAAAGGAAACCGCTTCCATTGCGGCCACCATTTTCCCCAGGATCCGCATGGCAAAACGAATGGAATGAGGGAAGGGACGACAGTGTCCAGGTTCCCTGTTGAAGCTCTTGGGCCATGGACCAAGGAAGTAGAACCAGCCCCTTGGATGTGACCAGGATAACATAGTAACATAGTAACATAGTTAGTAAGGCCGAAAAAAGACATTTGTCCATCCAGTTCAGCCTATATTCCATCATAATAAATCCCCAGATTTACGTCCTTCTACAGAACCTAATAATTGTATGATACAATATTGTTCTGCTCCAGGAAGACATCCAGGCCTCTCTTGAACCCCTCGACTGAGTTCGCCATAACCACCTCCTCAGGCAAGCAATTCCAGATTCTCACTGCCCTAACAGTAAAGAATCCTCTTCTATGTTGGTGGAAAAACCTTCTCTCCTCCAGACGCAAAGAATGCCCCCTTGTGCCCGTCACCTTCCTTGGTATAAACAAATCCTCAGCGAGATATTTGTATTGTCCCCTTATATACTTATACATGGTTATTAGATCGCCCCTCAGTCGTCTTTTTTCTAGACTAAATAATCCTAATTTTGCTAATCTATCTAGGTATTGTAGTTCTCCCATCCCCTTTATTAATTTTGTTGCCCTCCTTTGTACTCTCTCTAGTTCCATTATATCCTTCCTGAGCACTGGTGCCCAAAACTGGACACAGTACTCCATGTGCGGTCTAACTAGGGATTTGTACAGAGGCAGTATAATGCTCTCATCATGTGTATCCAGACCTCTTTTAATGCACCCCATGATCCTGTTTGCCTTGGCAGCTGCTGCCTGGCACTGGCTGCTCCAGGTAAGTTTATCATTAACTAGGATCCCCAAGTCCTTCTCCCTGTCAGATTTACCCAGTGGTTTCCCGTTCAGTGTGTAATGGTGATATTGATTCCTTCTTCCCATGTGTATAACCTTACATTTATCATTGTTAAACCTTATCTGCCACATTTCAGCCCAAGTTTCCAACCTATCCAGATCCATCTGTAGCAGAATACTATCTTCTCTTGTATTAACTGCTTTACATAGTTTTGTATCATCTGCAAATATCGATATTTTACTGTGTAAACCTTCTACCAGATCATTAATGAATATGTTGAAGAGAACAGGTCCCAATACCGACCCCTGCGGTACCCCACTGGTCACAGCGACCCAGTTAGAGACTATACCATTTATAACCACCCTCTGCTTTCTATCACTAAGCCAGTTACTAACCCATTTACACACATTTTCCCCCAGACCAAGCATTCTCATTTTGTGTACCAACCTCTTGTGCGGCACGGTATCAAACGCTTTGGAAAAATTGAGATATACCACGTCCAATGACTCACCGTTGTCCAGCCTATAGCTTACCTCTTCATAAAAACTGATTAGATTGGTTTGACAGGAGCGATTTCTCATAAACCCATGCTGATATGGAGTTAAAGTTATTCTCATTGAGATAATCCCGAATAACATCCCTCAGAAACCCTTCAAATATTTTACCAACAATAGAGGTTAGACTTACTGGCCTATAATTTCCAGGTTCACTTTTAGAGCCCTTTTTGAATATTGGCACCACATTTGCTATGCGCCAGTCCTGCGGAACAGACCCCGTCGCTATAGAGTCCCTAAAAATAAGAAATAATGGTTTATCTATTACATTACTTAGTTCTCTTAGTACTCGTGGGTGTATGCCATCCGGACCCGGAGATTTATCTATTTTGATCTTATTTAGCCGGTTTCGCACCTCTTCTTGGGTTAGATTGGTGACCCTTAATATAGGGTTTTCATTGTTTCTTGGGATTTCACTTAGCATTTCATTTTCCGCCGTGAATACCGTGGAGAAGAAGGTGTTTAATATGTTAGCTTTTTCCTCGTCATCTACAACCATTCTTTCCTCACTATTTTTTAAGGGGCCTACATTTTCAGTTTTTATTCTTTTACTATTGATATAGTTGAAGAACAGTTTGGGATTAGTTTTACTCTCCTTAGCAATGTGCTTCTCTGTTTCCTTTTTGGCAGCTTTAATTAGTTTTTTAGATAAAGTATTTTTCTCCCTATAGTTCTTTAGAGCTTCAATGGTGCCATCCTGCATTAGTAGTGCAAATGCTTTCTTTTTATTGTTAATTGCCTGTCTTACTTCTTTGTTTAGCCACATTGGGTTTTTCCTATTTCTGGTCCTTTTATTCCCACAAGGTATAAACCGCTTACAGTGCCTATTTAGGATGTTCTTAAACATTTTCCATTTAATATCTGTATTCTTATTTCTGAGGATATTGTCCCAGTCTACCAGATTAAGGGCATCTCTAAGCTGGTCAAACTTTGCCTTCCTAAAGTTCAGTGTTTTTGTGACTCCCTGACAAGTCCCCCTAGTGAAAGACAGGTGAAACTGTACAATATTGTGGTCGCTATTTCCTAGATGCCCGACCACTTGCAGATTTGTTATTCTGTCAGGTCTATTAGATAGTATTAGGTCTAAAAGTGCTGCTCCTCTGGTTGGATTCTGCACCAATTGTGAAAGATAATTTTTCTTGGTTATTAGCAGAAACCTGTTGCCTTTATGGGTTTCACAGGTTTCTGTTTCCCAGTTAATATCCGGGTAGTTAAAGTCCCCCATAACCAGGACCTCATTATGGGTTGCAGCTTCATCTATCTGCTTTAGAAGTAGACTTTCCATGATTTCTGTTATATTTGGGGGTTTGTAACAGACCCCAATGAGAATTTTGTTACCATTTTTCCCTCCATGAATTTCGACCCATATGGACTCGACATCCTCATTCCCTTCGCTAATATCCTCCCTTAAAGTGGACTTTAGACAAGACTTTACATAGAGACAAACCCCTCCTCCTCTCCGATTTTTACGATCCTTTCTAAACAGACTGTAACCCTGTAAGTTAACTGCCCAGTCATAGCCTTCATCTAACCATGTCTCGGTTATTCCCACTATGTCAAAGTTACCTGTAGATATTTCTGCTTCTAGTTCTTCCATCTTGTTTGTCAGGCTTCTGGCGTTTGCGAGCATGCAGTTTAGAGGATTTTGTTTTGTTCCAATCTCCTCGCTGTGGATTGTTTTAGAAATGTTCTTACCTCCATTCTGAGTATGTTTTCCTGGGTCTTCTTTGTTCGAGTCTAATGTTTTTCTTCCCGTCCCCTCTTCTTCTAGGATCATGCCTAGGAAGGAGATTCGTCAGGATGGAATCAGGGAGGACTTGTCTAAGTTGATTAGCCAGCACAGGCGTGAAAGAGTATCCAAGGTAATGCGGACGCATGCCTGATAGGACAGACCTTTGATCAGGTATGGCAACACGACCACTCCTCGGGAATGGAGAATGGCCATGACCGCCGCCATGACCATTGTGAATACCCTGGGCGCGGTGGCAAGTCCGAAGTGTAAGGCCGTGAATTGAAAATGGTCTTCTTGGATGGCAAAACGCAGGAACCTTTAATGTGGCGGGAAGATCGGGATATGGAGATAAGCATCTTAGATGTCTATTGATGCTAAAAATTCTCCTCTCTCCATTGAGGAGATGACTGACCGGAGGGATTCCATCCTGAAATGCTGGACCTTTACGCATTTGTTTAGGAGCTTTAGATCCAAAATAGGGCGTACCGTCCCGTCCTTTTTTGGAACGACGAAGAGGTTCGAGTAAAAACCTCTGAACTTCTCGTGTTCTGGAACCGGAACAATGACCCCGTTTTGGCGGAGAGACTCGATGGTGCGGTGAAGCGTGCGAGACTGAGCTCCTGAACTTGGAAGACGAGAGGGAAAAAAACGAGCTGGAGGGGAGGCGATGAATTCTATTTTGTAACCGGAAGACACCTGGTCTCTGACCCATTTGTCGTGAATGATGGAAAGCCAGACATGCTGAAAGAGAAGCAGGCGTCCGCCAACTTTGGTGGTGTCGACCGGAAGACTCCCCGAGTCATTGTGAAGGAAATCTGGAGGGCCTGGATCCCCTTTGCCAGGACTGATTTGGTCTGTAAAAGGGGCGAGAGTCTCTGTCTGTATGTGGAGATCGTTCTGATCTGGACGAGGCTGTGGAGCAGGACCAGAAGGGGCTACTGCGAAAGGGCCGAAAACGAAAATATTGCTGACGATGAAAGGCAGTTTTAGGTCTGTGCTGTGGGAGGAATTTGATTTTCCCTCCTGTAGCATCTGAAATAAGCTGGTCTAGTTTTTCTCCAAACAGACGTCTGCTCTGAAAAGGCAGAGAAATCAGAGACTTTTTAGAAGATGAATCCACGTGCCACTCTCTAAGCCAGTGTTCCCCAAGTCCGGTCCTCAAGAACCACCAACAGGTCATGTTTTCAGGATTTCCTTAGTATTGCACAGGTGATAATTGCATCACCTGGACAGTAAAGCATTCAATGACCTGTGCAATTCTAAGGTAATCCTCAAAACATGACCTGTTGGTGGCTGGAGTTGGGGAACACTGCTCTAAGCCATAGTGCTCTCTTAATGGTGACGGGGTTTGAGGCAGTAATTGCCGCACAGTCTGCTGTGTCTAAAGACGTGTACATCACATAGTCTCCAGCCATAGCGATTTGTTTGGCGAGATCCGCCGCCTCAGACGGAAGAGCCTGGTCCTGAACGGATTTTGCAAGGGCATCTGCCCAGAAAACCATTGCTTTTGCGACCCATGCGGCAGCGAAGGAAGGGAATAGTGAGGAACATGAGACACTGAGCGAGCCATGGACTCTATTTGGCGTTCTGTGGGATTTTTGATTGAAACACCATCAGGTACAGACAAAAGCATTTTGGTAGCCAAACGTGATACCGGAGGATCAACTAGTTGAGGTTTCGTTTAATCTTTGACAAGATCTGCGGAAAAGGGATACTTCATTCCCAGGGTCTTTTTACCCGTAAAACGCTTATCCAGTCGCTCCCTGTGTCGCCTGACTATCTCCAAAAAGTCCGGATGAGAGGCGAACACCCTATGGGACCGCTTGGTTCTTGTAAAAGAAACCGCATGATCCGGAGCTGAATTAGGGTCCTCATCGACCTTTAGCGCATGATTGACAGCTTCAATGAGAGAATCCACAGTAGTTTGAAACTCCGGAGAATCCGGGTCCAAAGATGCCTCAGACTCATACTCAGAGTCATGATCGCTGCGAACCCCTGGAGAGGGTGAGCGAGAAGTGGAACTACCAGAGGCTGAATGGTGTGGTGAATGCTCAGGAGAGGTAGTGCGGATCCGTTTTTTGGATGTCCGTACCTCCGTCGGGTGAGAGCGGCCCCTGCTGTCCGATGATTCCCCTGTAATGGAGGGGTCTCTTAACCCAGTTAGATGAGTGCCCCGCTCCCCAGAGGGGTCATGGAGGGATTCAATCGCTTTGGCCAGCGAAGCCATGGATTGTGACAGTGACGCAGCCCACTGAGGGGGGCTAGATACACTGGGATCGGTAGCGGCGGAGGGCTTCTGGACACATTGGGCATCACAGGCCGGGCAGCGAGGGGAGCTTTGAGGCCGAGTGAGAGGAGCCTGGCAGGTGCTACACGCAGTGAAAAAGGTAGTATGTACCTTTGTAGTCTTCTTAGACTTTGACTGCGACATGATGTACCCCAATATAAGTGAAAAAAACACTGCTAGTGGAAGCGATGTGGGGTAAAGCTGCAGTGAAGCACCTAGTGCCGTCTCCTTACCCAGGTCCTGTGTCCCGCAATACGAAGATGATGGCGCTGAGTAAACCGGCATCCAGGGCGACACGTGCAGAGGGCGGCAGAGCTGCTTACAGTGGGAAAAAAGATGGCTGCCGAGAGCTGGGAGGTAGTCTTGCAAGGAGCGAGAAGCACCAGTACTGGGGGCAGAGCCGCCGGAGTGATGCGAGCAGTGGGTGGAGCTTACCGGGATGCGGCCTACACAAGGCCGAAGCCGGGGACTAAATTTATCGCTTCGGCCGGCGCGCACCCGCGGACCGCCGGAAAGAGTGCCGCGGAGCTGTTGCGACCCTGCTGCTATGGAGCCCTCGTACCGCCAAAGAAACGACCCCTCCCAATGCACTTACCCCTGTAATGCAGGTCAGCGCTGTGCCCGGGGCAGTTAGGATGGTTCAGGGTTGGGGGAGCCTCCATTCACCATCCCCTGAAAGGGGGATGGAGAGGAACCGTCTGCCTCCTTCCATCATCCGCTTTCAGTGGTGATGCAGTGGGGGCTGCACGGATGCCACAATAGAGAGTGCCTCTGAACAGCCGAGGGTAAAACCTGGTGGGCAGGGCGAAATGTCCGGCAATATGACCTGGCTGCAGAAGAGGATATTGGAGGTACAACTCCAGTGCTCGTCTGAAGAGAGGGGGGGGGATCGGTGCCCTTGAAGGAGCCCGTCGCCCCTAAAATCAGCCCAGGCAGTGGCATCCCACGTAGTAGGAGTGGATACGGAGAGGTAATTCTCCCGTGCTCGCCTGTTGATGGTTCGGGGAGATCGGAGCCTTGAAAGGTTCCGTCGCCCCTTCGTCCAGGTAAATGGATAAATTGTGGGAAAAAATCCGAAAAGCTCTGGTCTGAATAGCAGACCCAGTGTGCCTCCTACGGACACTAAGCTTGAACTGGGTCTCTGGAAGCCAACATGAGGGTATACTGCAGGGGAGGAGCTAACATTTTTTTTGTCTCTACTTAGTGTCAGCCTGCTAGTGACAGCAGCATAACACCCATGGTTCTGTGTCCCCCAATGTGGCGAAGGAGAAATGTAGCATAGTTCGCTTGATTCGCTATGTTGCAGGGCATTGCAGTAGCTTAAGTATCCATGGTTACGGCCACTGATATAGTAATAGTTAGTTGTTAGTGGCCATAACCATGGATACCTAAGCTACAGCGATAACCTGTATGGGGAAAGCAACATAGCAAATCAGAAGAACTATACTACATTTATAATTGGAATGATTTGATGATATTACTATTATTACACCTGAACTTCACCAGCAGGATCTGCAAGCGATGCAGATTCCAACCCTCAACATCGAATGACATGATGTGGTGAGCTCACAGTCCCCCCCCCCTTCTATCAAACTTATTACTGTATTTCACCTACTACATATTGGGATCGTATCTTGAGATGGAAATACCCCTTTAACGTTCTATTTCAATTAAAATATATTAACACCTGAGCTACATGTACAATTTTTTGTAACAGAATCATTAGACTAGAGTTATGGGAAGTGGCATACTGTACTATATTTCAGCATGTTTATGGATCAGTTATGAAGTATAACTGAGAGACAGACAAAATATTAACCTTCCATTTATGATCTGTTTGTGACATATAAATATGTATTAAAACTCACAGTAATTTAAATCTTTCTGAATTTCAAAAACTTACCGTCAAGGATGATTTCTGTTATCTGACGGACTGGTTGGACAACTGCTTCATGTATAGGAAACCAGCCTTTTTCATCAGCCTCATCTAAAGCGTATTTATATTCCATATATTTCTGCAATTCTGTAATTTCTCCTAAAAAGGATACATTTAGCTATTTCTCTATCAAATTTACGGTAATTTTATTTCTGCAACCAAAATGTATTAGCACAAGTTTGGAACGTACCTTGCTTTATACAAGCCACTATTTTTCTGTTGATGTCACTTGAAGGTACATATCTGTGGAAATATTTCAGCATCATATCTTTATTTCTATCACAATAGAGGTTTCTTATCTAACTGAAAATTGTCTTTGAAAACATTTTGAAATGCATTTAGGGTCAGCCTTAATGGTATGTGACCTGTGCTATCACACAGGGCTTATCAAGCACTAGTGCTGAAGGGGACAGGCACCACCAATGACCTGGTACCCTAAGCTTGTGGCCTCCATGAATCATAAAGTGAATCATATAGCAGTTATATTTAGACATTAAAGCACTTTTATTATATTATAAGATTATTAGATCACTATCCACAACATCTTTGTATTCATTTGCACAGTCTGAACTAAAACATAAGGTAAAATGTGGCATGTTGTGGTCTTAGTGTATGTGTGTTACTGTAAAAATCGCTAGGACTTGAAGGGGTATTCCCATCTCCAAAATCCTATCCGAAAATGTAGTAGATGTAGTAATAATAATAATACTATTAGCAAATACCCCCAATTAGAAATGTAGTATAGTTATTCTGATTCGCTGCGTCTCTATTCTCATCTGCAGGACCTTACGTAGCCATGGTTACGACCACTAGCAACTGGCTAACTAATTGCCATTTTATCAGTGGTCATAACCATGGATACCTAAGATCCTGCAATGCCTGCACATGAGAAAAGAGACATATCGAATCATAAACACTATAATACATTTTTAATGGGAGGTATTTGCTAATATTATTATTACATCAACTACATATTGGTATAGGATCTTGGACATGGGAATACTCCTTTAAGGTCAGTTCATTCCCTGTACCACCCATGCAAGACCTAATTTCGGTCTGATAGATGGTTGATCACCCTGAAAGAGCTCTCACACCTAAAATACCCTGGTAATTCTTCCCATGAGTTTTAAATCCATCAACAGGAACAGTGGGTAATGCACAACTGCTAAATGTGAAAGGCATACAGAGAAATATGGGGGTGAATTCAGGGTCAGTGCGGCAATGTTATGCAGGATGACTTCTCCACCACCAATCAATATGAAAAGAGCCTGCCAAGGTGGATACAATTATTGACAGTCCATACCCGCACAGAGGCCACAGACCAACACATTTTTTTATCTTTTTGGTTGTCATGCTGTTTTTTTTTAGAAATCGCTCCAAAAAAAGAAGGCGTTTTTATACTTCTTAATGAGAGTTACTATTTAGTTCTAAGTGTAATTAAAGTGGTTGTCTGATGAAAGCAAATGATCATTTATTCTGATGATAGGTGATAACTTATTGAATGGTGGGGTCTGATCACTGTGAGCCAGACCCGAAAGGCAGAACATGGAATTTTAATCCCAAACATTATTTTTTTCTTGTTAGAGTGGGTCAATTGTGTGAAAAAGTGCTGTTCTCAGCTGCCCTATATGGAGTTAATGAATGGAGCTGCATTTTGGCGGAGATTAAAAATTTCCATTTTGCTGATCAGTGCGAGTCCATCAGTGGGACCCCCATTGATCAATAAGTCATCATCAGACAACTCCTCTAAATTGCTTTATGTGCAGATCTGTTACTTTTTTGGCAGGGTGAATCTTAGTGTTTTTTGAGCCCTGTTCATAAAATATTACATAAAAAGCCAAATTTGCCAAAGCAGAGAATGTTGAGTTTCAGCCCTGTAGCCACGGTGGAGTTTGTGCATCTTCATGATGTTCATATGTCCTAACATGACACATGTAACGTGGTTGTCTTAGAACTCTAATTGGTAGCCAAATTCACCAGCACTTGTACACGCTCATGTATTATCCATTTTTTCACACCTCTAAGAAGCAATAGTTTCTCTAATATCCAATCCACTATCCGCACAATAATTCCACTAATCCATAACAACCTCTAAAATAACTTATAACAATAAGCTTAAACCAGGATGTTCTTCTTCTAATTTTATCTTGACATAACAATTCCAGTCATTTGGAACATACAAATCAGCATCTAAACCTGAGACAGTTCTGTGCAAACCATTTGGTCATCTGACATTTTTGGTCTATGACACAGAATTCCTAGCAGGCCTGCATTTTCTATTGAGCTCTCCAAGCTTAAGTGCATGACTGTGTTGGAAACGCTGGGTGCTAAAGCTTGCTCCATTAGTTACTTCAAAGGGAGATTTATTGAAACCATTGGAAAAGTGTAAGGGTATATGCACACGTTGCAGATTTGCCTGTGGAATTTTCTGCACAGATTCTGCATTTCTTGGCAGAAAACACAGGTAAAAATCCGAGCGGTTTTTGATGCGGATTTTCATGCTTTTTTTATGCGTTTTTGCAAGCTAAATATAGATCTATCATTTAACAAAAGAAAAACAATTGTGATGTAATTTCTTGTCCAACCTCTTCATTTGCATACTCCATTGAACAATAACATTTACACACACAGATAGATAGATGATGGATAGATGATAGATCTATAGATAGATGATAGATCAATAGATAGATCTATCTACAGATCTATCATCTATCCCATATCTATCTCTCCATCTATTGATATATCTATAGATATATCTAATAGGAAAAAAGGAACAGCACAGAAATACTTAGCTTCAGGTGCAGAGCCCCAAGACAATCAGTCCAGCGATCATCCACATTTATAGGTATCCAAAAATGAGGCAGCACTCCATAGTTCAGTATAAGAACATGCAGGGTTTAATTTACCCACATATTGTGGCAACGTTTCAGCTACCGGTGAATTTCAAAAATAAAAATAGATACCAATAAAAGTAAAATTAATTGAGACATCAGTAGCTGCGTTCATATATCCCCATATCTGCCCCATACTGTGCTCTGCTGCGTTCATATATCCCCATAGATGCTCGGTATAAGTCTGTGCCATGGCCGCTGCTGCTGCAATAAAAAAAAAAAAAAAAAAGCCATACTCACCTCTCTTGCTTGCAGCTCCCCAGCGTCCGGTCCCGGCGTCTCTGCACTGAGAGGGTGCCGCGCACACTATATGCGTCATCGCGCCCTCTGACCTGCACAGTCAGAACGCAGATAGACGCCGGGAAGATGGATCGGCGCCCGGCGGCTGGAACATGGACAGGTAAATATAACATACTCACCTAGTCCTGGCGATCCTCGCGCTGTCCCCGCCTGTCACAGCTGTCTTCGGTGCCGCAGCTTCTTTCTCTATCAGCGGTCACCGGCACCGATTAGAGAAATGAATAGGCGGCTCCACCCCTATGGGAGGTGGAGCCGCCTATTCATTTTTCTAATGAGCGGTCCCACGTGACCGCTGAAGAGAGGAAGAAGCTGCAGCGCCGAAGCCCGTGGGACGGCAGGGACAGCGCGAGGATCGCTGGGACTAGGTAAGTATGCCTCAGCGCCCTCACCCCCTCACCCGCCGACCCCACCGCTACCGTGACTCGAGTATAAGCCGAGGGGGGCACTTTCAGCCCAAAAATTTGGGCTGAAAATCTCGGCTTATACTCGAGTATATACGGTATTTGTTGTTATTCCAAAGTTTGTTTTTGAGGTAAAAGGAGTACGGTATTTTTCAGTGGCATCATTTTGCTGTATATATTTTTTATTTAGTAACTTTTATTAATGTCATATATGGAAGGAATGGAAAAATAATAATTTTAATAATTATGCTTTTTATTAGATTTGTTTACTGTTCATCTTATAATAATAAAAGAATCTTCACAAAATACTTTAGCATTCCCCATTCTTCTGTTTTACAGCATTTTTTTCAATACTTTTTATTATTTATTTTTTTTAGTAAACTTACTTTATTAAATAGCCGATGTAGTCCAAGCCACTAAGCTCAGTGATTGGCTGCAGTGCTGTTTACAAGACGTCACCACTGCTGCCAATCAACAAACATCACAGAAGTGGCAGACATATAGCAAAGATGAGAATCAGGTGAGATTCATCTCAACATATAATTGCCAATGGCAAATGCTCACAAACATAATTCAAAAACATTGGGAGGTATTGATGGTTGATCCTATTTTGAAACGGGCATTACCTCCGACTCCATCATTTGTGGCCAGACGTTCCCCAAATTTTAAAGACATTTTGGTAAAAAGTCATTATGAGGCCCCCAGACCTGGACCATATAGATCTGTTGGTGGAGACCGCAAAGGTTTTTTTCCCCATGCGGACTTTGTAAAGGATGCCTTAACCACATTAGATCCACGGAATTTGGCAATTTTGATGGATCAAGAATATACGAAATTAGAAAACATCTCAGTTGCAATTCTCGGGGGGGTTATTTACTAGGCTCAATGCCCCTGTGGTAAAATATACGTAGGATTGACAACTAGGGAACTTAAAATTAGGACAAGGGAACACGTCAGGGACATCAATAAAGCCAAGAGGTTGGAAAACGAAACCTTGTTGAAGACGTTACCCAGGCACTTTAAGAAACACCATGATGGACAGGCCAGAGGTATTGATGAAATTAATTTGGATTTGCAGGGGGGGGGGGGACTTAGGTAGGACCCTGGCCCAACTAGAAAGTAGATGGAACTACAGGCTGGGGATAATGGCTCCGCAAGGACTTAACGAGAGCTTGGGATCTGCCTCATTCCTGTGAAAATGATTAGGTCTTCTTTTACTTTTCTGCTTTATTTTCCTGTTCTGTTCTTTTGAGACATTCTTTTAGGGGATAGGGTAGGGTTTTTTTTTTGCGTTGGTTTTAATATTAAAGTATTATTGATTTTACTAATTTTTGTTTTATATTTTTGTAGGAGTCTGGTTTATGTGGTCTAGTTTGAGATTGCTTTTCTTTCCTGCCATGTCGTACCGCATAGGGAGGAAGTTCCTTCACCTTCCGTTATGCACGGGATGAAGATATCCTATGGGAATCATTAAGCCTGATGTCCACATCCATATCTTCAGAGATTAAAGAATTGAATGAATTTTATATGGACACTAATTTGCTCCCATTTTATTAGTGATTTTTTTTATTATGGTACTTTATGTAGGAGTATTAATAGTGTTCCCCATATATGGATCTCATTAATTAAGTTAAGGATGGATATTGGAGGGCTCTTTAGAGAGAGATATGGGTGTAATATGAAGTTTGCAATAATGTATTTAAATTTAAGGTTAGTCACTATATATATTTAATTTGGGATAGCTATAGATTTTAAATGTGACAGTGATCACTATTTGCACTTTATCACAGTACAATTATAATATCATTACAAGCACTGTCACTGTATGATGTTGAATATTATAAGGACACTATTTGGCATCAGCAGTCTCGTTGCCATTTCTAGGCCAAAGAAATAATTTTCCAAAATCGGTGTGTATTTTAAAGGAGTCTGGGAAATAAATAATTGGCAACAGTCAGCTCCTGTCACGCAGTGTGGGAAGACTAAGTGCAACACGAGGGGAAGAGGGGAAGAAAGCACAAACACTAGGGAAAGTGGGGAGTGGCGCCCCCTAGGCAGATCTAATAGCACCCTGCCTCCCCTACCATCCCTATATTTGCTCCATACCAATCGCCGAGCAGGAACCTAAGCCCTGTACATCCCTAGAGCTAGGCCCTGAGTAGGGAAGTGGGGTGAGCAATGGTCAGTACTAGGGTTGAGCGACCTTGACTTTTTTAGGGTCGAGCCGGGTTTCGCGAAACCCGACTATCTCAAAAGTCGAGTCGAGTGAAATCGGCCGATTATGGCGAAAAGTCGAGGATCGACCGAAACACGAAACCCAATGCAAAGCCAATGGTTTTTTTTTTTTTTTTTCTTCTCTCTCTCTCTCTCTCTCTCCGTCCGTCCGTCCGTCCCTGAACTGAAAAGCTGGTGTTACACAGTGCAAATCGCTACAGCGCACAAGCGACAACATGGCGATAGGCGTCCACGCCCCTAAGACCTATGTCATCACTCTGCCCACGCCCCTTCATTGGCTGAAAAAAATGGCGCCAAGCGCGTCATACGAAACGCGACTTTGGCGCGAAAGTCGCGTACCGCATGGCCGACCCCACACAGGGATCGGGTCGGGTTTCATGAAACCCGACTTTGCCAAAAGTCGGCGACTTTTGAAAATGAACGATCCGTTTCGCTCAACCCTAGTCAGTACCCAATGTACACTAAAGAGAAGAAGGGAGACAAGCAGGGGGAAGCAACTTACCTTCAGCAGACTCAGAGAGGTAACATCAAACGTCCTCCAACAGCACCAGAGATAAAGTAAGCTGACTGCTATAGCACCAAGCCTTCACAATGGGAAAATGTGAATATCACTGGTGGCTCCCTGAAGCAGACTGGGATTCTATAAACAACCATGTCCAGGTGTGGCAATTAGATCCGGAGGGAAGTTGCCACTGGGTAGAAATGTCAGAAGGATTAAGAAGGCGTCTGCAGTGCCAAATGCAGAGACCTTCAGCAGTCAGATGCAAAGCGACTGTCTGTAGTGTCTGACACACTGGTGACAGCTCCTTGCCATTTATAGGCCAAATAAATAATTTTCCTAATCTGGTGCGTGTTTTATAGTAGTCTGGGAAACGAATAATTGGCATCAGCCAGCTCGTTGCCATTTTTAGGCCAAATAAATAATCTTTCTGGACTAGTGTGTGTTTTCAGTAGAGTTGCAAATAAATAATTGGCATCATCCATATCGTTGCCATTTCTAGACCAAGGAAATAATCTTTCTGGATCAGTGTGTGTTTTTTAGTAGTCTGGGAAACGAATAATTGGCATCAGCCATCTCGTTGCCATTTATAGGCCAACGATATAATTTTTCAGGACCACTGTGTGTTTTCTAGTAGTGTTGTAAGCAAATAATTGTCATCAGCCAGCTTGTTGCCATTTATAGATCAATTAAATAGTTTTTCTGGACTGGCGTGTGTTTTCTTTTAGTGTTGTAAGTAAATAAGGTTGTTGCCATTTACAGGCCAAAGAGACAATTTTTCTGGATCGATGTGCATTTTCTAGTAATCTGATCTAATAAATAATTGACATCAACTACATCTTGTAGTCATTTTTAAGCCAAAGAAATAGTTTTGCTGTACCACTGTGTCTATATGAGCAGTGTTTTTAAAAAAAAAAAAAAATTCCGCTCTGCAATGGTGTTTTTAAGAGTAGTGTTTCTTATACAAATTCTACTCTGCAGCCGCCACTTTTCCATTTGTGGGCAGGAACAAATATTTTATTCTATTGCTGGGTCTATATGAGTAGGGTTTAAAAAAAAAACTACCCTGCAGCCATCCTTTTTTGAGTGGTGTGTTTAAAAAAAAAATTCTAGTATGCATGTCTTTCCCATTTGTGTACCAAATTTCTACTTTGCCAAAAAGCCTGTATGACTACTATGCCAAAAAGCATCTGTTTGTACTGTAACAAAAACATCTGTTTGTACTGTACCAAATTTGGGATCATATCAGATGGTAATGCTGGATTTTGCTATGTGCTCAGAAAGGTTGTACACATTTCTGCCATGCTAACCATCCCTTCTGAGGTTCTGCCAATGCCCCAGCTGTGTTGGCAACTTCATCCTCCTCTGCCTTGTGCTTCCGCTGAGACCCCACTGTCTGGCGAGGACGCCATGAGTAGTGCATCTACTAGCATGCGCTTATATTCCCGCATTTTCTGATCTCGTTCTACTGACGGAAGCAAGGATGGCATGCTGTAGTTGTAACGGGAATCCAGCAGGGTGGCCATTCAGTAATTAGCACTCGTAACAATCCGGGCAAAATAGCACAACAGTATGTATTGCCTCATGTGTACCAGGCTGCCCAGAGGCAACAACACGCTGTTCTCGGTGAGAGGTGTATCATCAGACTCCTCTGTATCCCCCCTGCCATGCCCCAGTGATGCCCGTGTGACAGTTTGAGTGCCAGCGTGCTGTGGACACGGTTGTTTCTCATCCTCCTCATACTCCTTTTCATCCTCCAAAACTGTCCCCTGGCTAGACATTTGTGTAACTGTCCGCTTTTGGTACAGGAACCCATCCTCCAAGACATGTGTGGATGCCTGGCCTGATAATGGTTTGAATGGTCCCTGTTCCTTCTCCTCCTCCTGTGCCAGCACCTCATCCATCATTGCCTGAAGGTTTGTTTTTCTAGGATCCTTGGAAGTGGCATAGTAACAATAATGAGGACATCATCAGTGCTTAAAGCAGCACAACACAGCACACAAATCCCGCATGGACGACCACTCGGTCTTGACATGGTGGTGTTGTTGTTGAGAGCGACTCAACCTTGCGTGCTCAAACTCCACTATCGGGTGCTGCTGCTCGCACAGTCTTTCCAGCATATGCAAGGTGGAGTTCCATCTTGTAAGTGCGTCACATGTAAGCAGAAAGGCAGAAGTGAAGGTGCACTGCAGACAGGTAAGCAGCATCAGGATGAGAATGCCGAAAGCGAGTGCAGATGGCCCGCTCTTTCAGCAGCAGCTCTGACATGTCTGTGTAATTTTTAAGGAAGTTCTGAACCACCAAATTCAGCACATGCCCCCGTCAAGGCATATGTGCCACACCAGCTAGGCCCAGAGCTGCTACAAGATTTCACTCGTTATTGCACACAAGGCCGGGCATGACGTTTATTGGCACTAACCACACATCTGTCTGCTTTTTGATCACCATCCACAGCTCCTGCATGGTGTGAGATTTTTCCCACAAACAGATGATTTTCAGAACAGCCTGTTGTTGTTTCCCCTGGCTGTGCTGATGGTGGCTGTGCAGGTGTTATGTTGACTGGATGAGGAGCCGGTGGAGGAAGAGGAGGCAACATGGACAGAGAAACATTCAGCCCAGCTGCCTCTACATTTACCCAGTGGACAGTTAGAGAGATATTACCTCTCTTATCAAATAGTGTGATGACTTATCTGATGAATCCCCTGCAAGACTAACTTACAGCACAAGTCTTGTAGAGTTTGGACAGTGCCAATTTCAATTCCTCAAATTTATGTGTAATAGGAATGGCAATCACCAAATGGCACCCGTGACACATAAATAATTTCTACTTGTTTTAACTACAATTAATTGATATGTCCAAATCTTTCTCTGAACCAGGTGACAATATTCAACAAATATGTAGGTGCAATATTACTGCCCATAGCAATACCAGATAACTGTTTATAAAAAGCTCCACTATCGACTGCTTGCACAGTTTCTCCAGCATATGCAAGGTGAAGTTCCACCTTGTGGGTACATCGCATATGATGCGGGGAGAGGGAAGGCGGAAGTCAGACTGCACTGAAGAAAGAAGAGTAGCAGCAGGGTGAGAACGCCAAAGGTGAGCACAAACTGCCCACACTTTCTGACCGCATGAGGAGACGGTGGAGGAAACGGAGTAGGAGGAGGCAACATGGTAAGAGAAAAAGCTATGGGTCGGCCGAAGTGCGCAATAGCAGCCAATTTAATGCCTAGGAGCCAGCATCTGCACTTTTGCACCCAGCTCCTTTTTTTGCTGTGCAGCTAGGGCAGCGTGACCACCACCTCTTCCTCTGAATTGCCCAAGTCACTCGGATGGCATTAATGGCATGTGGGGTCTAGGACCTCATCGTCCCCCATTGCATCATCACACCTCCCCAGTCTGTCCGTAACACTGCTGCCCTACTAACCCACTTCTGTCCTCGCTACTCCTGTGCTTCTCCCTTCAGAAAATCACTTAATTGCCTCCCAATTCCACAAAGTATCCACTTCAAGCTAGTAACATTGACCTACAAAGTTGTCCATAATCGGTCTCCCCCATATATATCTGAACTTATCTTTCGATATCTCCCACCACATTATCTCTGGTCCTTCTAAAACCTCCTTCTCTCCTCCACAATCGTACGTTCCTCATCCAATCGCCTGCAAGACTTCTCCCAAGACTTCTCCTATACTGTAGAATTGTGTGGCCCAACACATCTTATTATCCCCTGCATTCGGCACTTTCAAGTGGAACTTGAAAAACCCATCTCTTCAGAATAGCTTACAGTCTGCAATGACCCTGCTGCCACATCACCAACAACAGAGCAGCTGCAACCCCTGAACCGAATTATCCTGTAGAATATAAGGCAGCAAGGATAGGATCCTCTCCCTCTGTACCTGTCTGTTACTATTAGTTTGTTCATTGTAATTTCTATTTGTGTTTTGTATGTCACCCCTCTTGATGTACACCACCATGGAATCAATGGTGCTCTAAAAATAAATAATAATAATCCCCGCATGATGTTCCACTCAGTCTTCACCCCTGCGCTCCTCACCAATGTACACATAGCATAAAGTTGAAGCAGTTGGCACCTGTGTTTCGTCATCAACATTATCAGAGATGTTCTGCGGTGGTCGGCTGACTATTTGCACTACCCCTCCCACGCACTCATCCTCCAACAGAACAAGTGGTTTTGC
Source organism: Ranitomeya imitator (assembly GCF_032444005.1). NCBI lineage: Eukaryota > Metazoa > Chordata > Amphibia > Anura > Dendrobatidae > Ranitomeya > Ranitomeya imitator. The sequence goes on along the minus strand of NC_091285.1, from coordinate 322,917,494 downwards.
ATCATGACTCAGACTGCTTTCCTGATTTGTAAGAGGGTGAAGTTGAAGACAGATGCCGATGAGCCACAAATGTCAAATCTGCGCTTTCAGCAAGGGACCAGGTGGAAGACAAAGCAAACGGACTGAAGGCACTCACATCCAACCAATTTAAAACCACCTCTACTTGTTCGGCTTCACCATTCATCCAACTGTACTAGTGCCTACGAAGTTACACAAAACGTACTGTCGCCTGCTTGCAGCAGAGTAAGATGTTTCATTTGGGCACATAGCAGACACATATTGAACATGCCCTCTCTCTCTCTGTAGCAGCTACATCACCATCACCAGCAACATGGCACATCTATTTGATGCTCTCCTCATTTGATGCTCTCCAAAATTGCAGCGTATCACGTGGCCTGTATAAAGAAAGAGAGTTGCCAGCAGATTATTATACTGCCTGTTTTCAGTGTTGGCTACCTCCTCCTACTCCGCCTCTTCCACCTACCCCACCACCTCCTCCTCAACCTCCTGCTCCACTTGGACCTCCGCCACCTGGTTCAAGATGATGATTTTTTTTCTATGCTATTTTAAGTCATTTTCCTATCCACATTTATTTGCAGGGCAATTGTCCTGCTCTTACCCCCATTTGGCTTCCTATTGCAGCCCCCTAGCCCTTATTATCACCATTTTACAAGAATTTTGAAGCACAAGTTCAGGTCCCCATTGACTTCTATTGGGTTCAGGTCAAGTTTGGTCCCAAAATGAACTTTTCACTGTAGATTCGTCGAACCCGCTGAGCCCGAACATCCACTGGTTTGCTCATCATTACTCTTGAGTTATCTCTCTTTCTTTAGGAACACTTTTTCTTACTTACGCCTACTCAATGGAGTGAATCTGATAGTGAAATGGACATGCCAGTCTTTAATCTTACAGCTCAGATTCAAGCATAGATCTGTAACTGACCCCTGGCAATTTTATCCAAGCCATCTTATCACTCTATACTAAAATAGAGTTTAGCCTTCTCATATTCTTCATCAGACAGGATCCATTATTCATTTACACAATTTGCATTACATATAACTTGCTTTTATCTTTCTACATGCAGGTTTTTGGCACACTAAATGGCTTTTATGTTTGTTACATGCATCTTCCCAGATTGCTATTTTGGGCTACAAAATCGCCTGCATCTATACAGCCACCATGCTCTACTGATTGCCTAAACTACACAAAACCTTTCTCAATTAAAGGGTTATTCCCAAAAGCATGATGTGGTCTGTTTTCTGTACATGCAGAATGATTCATGTGCCAGTACACGCTATTTTTAAATGTGCACAGATTTGCAACTATCACCCAAACTGATTATTTTCTCTCCCACCCCAAGTCCTTTTTACCCTCCGTTGCTATTGGATCTGTCCTGCAGTAGTTCTAATGCAGTTAGATTAGCATTAGTGATGAGCGAGTATATTCGTTGCTCGGGTTTGCCCCAGCACGCTTGGGTGGTCTCCCAGTATTTGTTAGTGCTCGGCAATTTAGTTTTCGTTGCAACAGCTGCATGACTTACGGCTGCCAGACAGGCTGAATACATGTGAGGAATGCCTGTTTGTTAGGGAATTCCCACATGTATTCAGGCTGTCCAGCAGCCGTAAATCATGCAGCTGAGGTGACGAAAACTAAATTTCCGAGCACTAACAAATACTCAGAGATCATCCGAGCGTGCTCAGGAAAACCCGAGTAACGAGTATACTCACTCATCATAATTAGCATGCTTAGATGCACCTTTCTTGAAAAGTATAATGTTACAGGGTATATACACTAGATTCCTTGATAGGGCGTTGATCCAGGGAACTAGTCTGATTGTCGTATGTGGAGTCGGGAAGGAATTTTTTTTCCCCAATGTGGAGCTTACTGTTTGCCACATGGTTTTTTTTTGCCTTCCTCTGGATCAAAATGTTAGGTTAGGCTATGGGTTGAACTAGATGGACTTAAAGTCTTCCTTCAACCTTAATAACTAATGTGATATAAAACATCTGATAGCTGGGTTGTAGCACAGCTCAGCTATGCTATGCTGAAAATCCTACTGACATGCGCAACTCTGCAATGCATGAACGCAAGACCATGATTAAGCTTTGAAGATCCCCATGAACCACAAATGACATGTGGAGTTTGCAAATAAAAATATTGGTCAAATAGCTGGTGACAGTCACTATATTGTAAACTATCAATGGTCACCTCACCACATGCATTTAAATAAATATTGCCCATGTTGAGATATCTATGTCTATTATAATGCATTCAGGACAGCATAGGGAGGGGCCTGAAGCACTGAGAAGAAGCAGTGAGTTACTGGAAAATGTAGTGTTAGCAGATAAGAATAGGATTGTGAAGCTGGTTGTACAGAGAAGCAGGAAGAGATAAAATTAAAAGACACTATGGTACAAGAAAGAAACGTTATGTTGGGCTTGTACAGTACATTATATAGTGAAACAAATACACTGCTTTGTAAGAAAAAAAAATATTGACATTGTGGGAATAACTCTTAAGTTATTAAAATGTAAGACTTCTTCTGTATGAAATATCATTCTTGGTATAGTAAGTGAGCTTTTTACCTACAACTAAAACCTAAGCATGGCTTGCTACTTAGGAAGCCTATAAACATTAAAAAACACAAAATCATAGAGTATGATTATCCTGCTTGAGAAAAGAAATCTGCTTTCTTACCCATCTTGAAGAACAGGAGGTTCAATAGCTTGGAGAGATTCTTGAATACTTAATTGGATTTCATAACTATCTAACTGCTCTTCCTCAGTTTCCTCCATATCTAAAAACAATTTGATATTTAAACGATAAATACATGAACAACTAAACAATGACAGAAATTTGTAAAGCTTGTAGTAAACCAATTTACTATAGAGGACACATTATGAAGCGTGAGCATATACAGTGCGGTGTTCACTTCAATAGCTCTAGTTGCTAGTCCCAGAGAAAATCTAGAAAAAATGCAATATAATAAGTCGTCCGTTCAGTTAAACAGTTTGCAGATTTTACAATGAATATGTTTCAAATCAATAGATAAAGCTTTCCTCACCTTTTCCAGTCCTCGTGACTAAACAGAGGCCTCTACTTGTGTGCAGAAGCCTGCTGAACACAGGCCATACATGCCTTCTAAAATTAAACATGAAGTGCCGGGTTATATATAGCTGTGACCTTGTGAAGCAGCAAACCAAGAACATGTGCTCTCAGAGAAAAGAACAACACGAGAATTACAGCAAACACTGTCATAGTGTCAGTGAGTAACAAAATAAAACATTGCATAACATACACAGTGACATGTAAAAGTTTGGGCACCGTTCATCAAAATTACTGTTATTGGGAACAGTTCAGCAAGTTGAAGATGAAATTATCTCTAAAAGGCTTAAAGTTAAAGATGACACATCCTTTATATTTTAGCCATAACAATTATACACTTTCATCTTTTACATTTAAAAATTACAAAAAGGAAAATGGTCTGTCAATGATTTCTTTGTATCAGTATCAGTAAAAGGGCAATGTCACTGTAAGCCTGTTTTACTTACCTTTATCTGACTGTGCTTTCTTTCTGAATATAAATAATGGACATAAAGATGCACATAAACTGTCACTGTCAGTTGCATTTAGACTGGCCAATTATTTTAGCTTGCATAAAAATCATTGATCTAGGCAGCACATTGTCCATTGTGCTGGGGAGTACAGTATTCAGCACCGTACAGTAAACAGGGAGCCAAGTAAAAAAAAACGAAAAAAAAGTCCAGATTCTGAAAAGTCTCAATATATATGAATATACTGTATATATATTGTGGGAGATCGGCTCTCTCGGCTGCTCATAGAAGTAGACATAGGAACGCTGTCTCTTTAAATTTTCCACTTGCTTATTAAGGTACAGCATAAACCAGGGGAGAGTTAGCAACATAAACATGGCTTTTCTGGCCTAAGGGGGAAACAAAAAGAAATTACACAGTCCATGTTGCTGCAGGAATCCACCCGATCAGGGAACAAACAAAAGGCTCAACTTTCCTTATCCTCAAACACAGCAATGAAGCTCCTATCTCCAGGTACACAAAACTTTGAATGAGTCAGAAGGCTGTGGGGTGGAGATGTGATCTAAGTGTCAGAGCGTTGGCGTCACCGCTGTGCTTTCCGGCCGCTGTGCTTACACAGGGCAGAGAAGCAGAACGCCGAGGGACAGACAGCGGAAGGTAAGTATGTAGTGTTTTTTTTTTTTTTACTTTTACGCTGGTAACCAGGGTAAACATCGGGTTACTAAGCGCGGCCCTGCGCTTAGTAACCCGATGTTTACCCTGATTACCGGCATAGTTGGTCGCTGGAGAGCTGTCTGTGTGACAGCTCTCTAGCGACCAAACAGCGACGCTGCAGCGATCCGGATCGTTGTCGGTATCGTTGCAGCGTCGCTAAGTGTGACGGTACCTTAAGTGTGCTGGAGCATTTTTCTAGATTCATATCACTGAAGCTAATAACCTTAGTGATACACATCTACCCTCCAGTAGTTTGTCAGTAACTTTGTCACTATACCCCCCTGTGCCCAAAGCCAGGGGCTTTGTCATCTTCAGTCACCAGACTGGGAAGTCTAGACAGGGCATCTATGTTACCGTCCAGTTTCCCAGGCCTGTGCTCCACATGAAAGTCCTGGAGCCTTAGAAACCACCTAGTCACCTGGGCATTCCTCTCCTTCCTTTCCCTCATCCATCTCAGTAGTGCATTATTGGACATTAGCCTGAACTTCAGGCCTCAGGGTGTCAAACTGCCCATTTGATGGCCAAGCATTCTTTCTCTACAATGGCATAGTTTTTCTCACAGGAGGAGTGTTTCCTACTTAAATACAGATGTGATGATAATGTATAATATGATTTTTAGTTTTCCCTGCTACCACACATACTGTGGGCTCTGACCCCCCTTCTCTCTGTGTTTCTGCTGGCTGTGTGTGTGTGTGTAGAAGAGGTTTTATTGCTTCTAGCTGCAAATTCCCGGCTCTGGGCAACTTACTCATCCCTCCTCCCATCTAGCACTAGCTGAAACTGGTCTAATCTCCCTCAAAAGACATGAGGTTCTTTGTTCTATTATAATAAGATATTGGGCCACCAATTTGGGCTAGGAAAATAAGGAGTATATATTGCTAACTTCCATCGGTAGATCTGTCAAACTCTGTAAGCGTGAGCGGTTAAACACAACGAGTACAAAGTGCGGATTTCTCCGGAACCGTGTGGAACAACTAGGACGAATTTGGTATCATTAGAAAGCCAATTTTAAAATCAGAGGAATGATGGGTGTGCTGTGATTCTGACATGTCCTCAAACTAAGATATGAGAATTACAAGTATTGTTGGTACAAACTGTACATCTGAGGAGAGGGGAGGGCAATGGTAACTCAGCCCCTTTCGTGGTGTCACAAGCCTGCAGATATAAGTGACTGCCAGTGAGCCCAACCTTCAGTCTTGCTTGAGGAGCTGTTACAGCAGGTCTTGTCTGATGAACTGGGACATTTGGCTCCGCCTACCAGCCTGGTTAGCCTGAAATGACTTAAGAAAAATGTGAGTTTTATCTTTCTTTAATCCCTGTTTATTTTATAATTGCTGTACATACGTTAAATTGTCTCATATTGTAACATCCTTATATGCCTTTTATAAACACTGCCTAATCTTTTATGGAGTAAAATATATAAAATACTAGCTTTGTTCTCCTGCTCTAAAACATACTCTAAGTCTTCTGAAGTGAATTGCACTACTGAATTGGGTTGGCTTCGGACCCTTTTAATCAGAGCTGGTGGCAGCATACTTGTTCTGTGCATTTGGGAGTCGTTGTAGCGACAGCGGCATTGATAATTATTGTTCCTACCTGAGTGGGAGTAGTTATATCGCCCTTGCTGCAGTGTGCCCAATAGCCAGTACATAGCAGGCAGCCTTTCTGGCGACTAATTACCCTAGGTGCAGTACCTAGACTGACCTGAGGGTAAGGGGGGCACCAGAGAGCTGCAAAGTCCAAACCGGAACTGGAAAGCGGGATATACATAAATCCCTGCAGTTCGTGATACTGTAGCAGCAGTGGGATAACTAAAATAAGCCCCTGCGGTAAATTGATAGGTCAATAGCCTTTGTTTGTGTTTTCATCACATTGTAGCAGTGGAGGGATAACTAAGATAAGCCCCCCTGCACATGTGATAGCCGGGTGCTGGCCAAAGGTCACCCCCGATCCGTGACATAGCTGTGTCAGCACGGTGTGAATCCGTGACAACAGGACTGGATGTTCCTTCCCATTTACTTCATTGGCTCCTAACCCGACCTCTGAGGTGTCCAACTGGACCACAAATTTCCTACTGAAGTAAGGTGCAATCAAGACCGATTGCTTACACAGGGCGAGCTTCAACACTTGGAATGCCATCTCTGCTTCAGGACACCTTCTGCCCATCGATATCTTTGTGTCTTTAAGAAGGTCAATCAGGGGTGCGGCTGTCATGGCGAAATTCGGGATAAACTGCTGATATTATCCCAGAATCGCCTAAACCTGTTTCTTGGAGATCGGTTGTGGCCAATTTTGGATTGCCTCCACCTTATTCACTTGTGGCTTTATTTCACCTCTTCCAACAATGTAGCCAAGTATTTTGGCCCGTTTTCTCATGGCACACTTCTTTGTGTTTATGATAAACCCCACCTTTCTCAGTGAATCTAGTACCGCCTGGACCTTCTGCAGGTGATTTCCCCAATCTGGGCTGAAGATAACAATATCATCGAGGTAAGCTGCAGTGTACTTTTTGTGAGGGGCTAGGATCCAGTCCATGGCCATTTGGAAGGTAGCGGAGGCTCCTTGCAACACAAATGGTGCTGTGGTATACAGGAAGCACTCATCAGGTGTAGAAAAGGCCGTCTTCTCCTTGGCACTTTGGGAGAGGTGGATTTGCAATTACCCTTTCGTTAGGTACAGGGTGGTGATATATCTGGCTGACCCTAGCCTCTCAATGAGTTATTCGATGTGAGGCTCCGGATATGCCTTGAATTTGGACACCTCATTAAGTTTCCTATAGTTGTTACAGAAACGTGACTTTCCATCAGGCTTCAGAACAAGGACAACGGGGCTTGACCAGCCTCTCTTTGACTTCTCAATGACGCCCAGGCTGAACATACTCCTCGCCTCCTTCTAAATCACCTCGCGGCGGGCTTTGGGGATTCTATACCGCCTTTTGTTCACCCTCACATGCGGTTCCGTCAGGATTTCATGCTTCACAACCTGCGAACGTCCTGGAAACTAAACAAAAATAATTCCCAATTCTATTGAAGTAGTTCTCGGTTCTTAGCACTGTTTTTACAGGGCAGGTGACAATGTCTCTGCCACTATGATATCCTCGACCTTGGCTTCTGGATTGGCCTCCAGACACGTAGCTTTCACCAGTTCCCTGTATCGCCATGGTATAAGCAGGTTGATGTGGTACACCTGATACTACTTTCTTCTCCTAGGCTGATGGACCCTAAAGTTGACGTCACCCTCTCAGTTTAGTCATCTGATATAACAAATCTTCATTTACTGTCGGGACACGCCTGTGGCCCCTCACCGGACTGATAATCTACACTGCAGCTTTTATAAACATATTAGGAACAGCACCTTCCTAGGCTGCAATCCATCTGTTTGGTGAACACAGGACAACATACGGCTATATGCCCAAGACTTTAACACCTCCAATAAATGAAGTCCATTCCAGCGGCCTTTGGCAACCCCTCAGCGACCCTTTGGGACCTGAGACTCCCCACAGTTGTGGCTCTATTACCTTTCTTTTAAGAACCAAGATCCTTCTGGGTACCCCAGTATGGTAATGCCACACCATTCGGTTTTCTTAAGGACTTCTCAACCACCTGGTAGCTTTCCACAAGGCCAAACAGGTCATATGCATTCTGGGGGTCTCCTTGGGCAACCCAGGTCTGCAGTGGCCTAAAAAGGGAGTGGATGAATCTGTCCATATCAACTTGCTCGACCATCTGGGCTTGCGATGGAGGACTCTAGCTGCAACCAATTCTGTACCAGATGTAGTAGGTCGAACATTTGGTAGTGAGGGGGTTTGTCATTGCAATGTGCCCAGTGGTAGACCCTTTGAGCTCTGACATGGTCACTCCTGAGTGTGCCAATATCTCAGTTTATAATTTGGCATACTCCTGTGCATTCTATAAGGCCAAGTCCTAATAAGCCTTTGGGGGTTCATCAGTTAAAGGGACTCTGTCACCTGAATTTGGAGGGAACAATTTTCAGCCATAGGGGCGGGGTTTTCGGGTGTTTGATTCACCCTTTCCTTACCCGCTGGCTGCATGATGGCTGCAATATTGGATTGAAGTTCATTCTCTGTCCTCCATTGTACACGCCTGCGCAAGGCATGTACTATGGAGGACAGAGAATGAACTTCAATTCAATAAGTTGTCTGCACTTCTAGCACCAACTGTGGTAGATCCACTCACTCAGCTGCTCATAGAAGAAGACAAAGGAAAGCTGTCTCTTTAAATTTTCCACATTTTCATTGCTGGAGCATTTTTCTAGGTTCATATCACTAAAGCTAATAAACTAAGTGAAACATATCTCCCCTCCTGTACTTTGCCATTATATTACTCAACACTGCATTCAAGCATCAAGAAAAAAAGTAATGGAATTATGGAAAACTAGATTGTGGCCCGATTCTAATGCATCGGGTATTCTAGAATATGCATGTCCCCGTATTATATGGACAATGATGATTCCAGAATTCGCGGCAGACTGTGCCCGTCGCTGATTGGTCGAGGCAACCTTTATGACATCATCGTCGCCATGGCAACCATTATGACATCCACATCGATACTGTGCCCGTCGCTGATTGGTCGAGGCGAATTCGCGGCAGACTGTGCCCGTCGCTGATTGGTCGAGGCAACCTTTATGACATCATCGCCGCCATGCTGTGCCCGTCGCTGATTGGTCGAGGCCTGGCGGTCTCGACCAATCAGAGACGTGGGATTTCCAGGACAGACAGACAGAAAAACCCTTAGACAATTATATATATAGATTATATGCAGGTGATGAAAAGTGCAAACAAACTTTCAGCGTCTTCACAGCAGATCACCAAGAATTTCTGTTATCTGCTGTGAACACACTGAACTTGAACTGAGGTGATCTCATCACTGGCATTTTCCCACAGTCACCGCAGTTCAGCCCGGCTGGGAACGCAGCACCACTGACAGGCAGTAACATCGATGATGTCATCACTGGTCAATGATGCTGGGCTCGCAGAAGCTCATTCACCAGTGGTTCTCAATCTAGATGGTCGCATCCGTAGATGACAACAGGTACCCCAAAAACTGTACCTCCTGGACGGCGAAGACAACATTTTCTAGTTTGGCATAAGGCTTGTTATCCCTTAACATCTGAAGCACCTGTTTAACATGCCCTCGATGTGTCTCCAAATCCTTCCTTACTGACCAAAATCCCACAATATCTCTCTGCTATTCCATCCTTCTTTTCTGCTCCTTTTCTAAAACTGAACATGGACAAAACAGAAATCATCATCTTTCCCCCATCTCACTCTACTCCTCCACCCAACCTAGCCATCAATGTCAATGGCTGCTCACTTTCCCTGGTCCCGCACGCTCGGTGCCTCGGGGTGATCCTTGACTCTACCCTCTCTTTCAAGCCACATATCCAAGCCCTTGCCTTCTCTTGCCGATTCCAACTCAAAAACATTTCCCGGATCCGTGCATTCCTTGATCATGAAACCACAAAAACACTAGTACATGCACTTATCATCTCCCACAGGTGAAAAAAACTAAAATGTCATCCAGATAGACCACCACAAACTTACCCACCAAATGATGGAAAATATAATTTATGAAATGTTGGAACACCGCCAATTCATTGGTCACACCGAAAGGCATAACCAGACTCTCGAAATATCCCTCATTTTGCATTCATCCATTTCCCTCATTCTAACCTGGTTATAGGCCCCCCTTAAATCCAACTTGGAAAAAACTTCAGGTCCCACAACCTGGTTGAATAAATCTGGAATAAGAGGAAGATGATATGGATCTCGGATAGCAATTAGATTCAATTCCCTGAAATCTAAACAGGAACGGAGACCGCCATCTTTCTTTTTCACAACAAAGAACCCTGCCGCCATAGGCGAAGATGAAGGTCTGATATGTCCCTTATCAAGACTCAGTAATAAAATCTTTCATGGCTTGTCTCTCAGGACCAAATTGTATAGTCTAGATGTGGATAGTTTAGCTCTGAGTCAGGTTAATAGGACAGTATCATGATTCACACCGTGCTGACACCACTATGTCACGGATCGGGGGTGACCTTTGGCTAGCACCCAGCTATCACATGTGCAGGGGACTTATCTTAGTTATCTCTCCACTGCTACAATGTGATGAAAACACAAAGGCTATTGACCAATCAATTTACCACAGGGGCATATTTTAGTTATCCCACTGCTGTTACAATATCACGAACTGCAGGGATTTATGTATATCCCACTTTCCAGTTCCGGTTTGGACTTTGAAGCTCTCTGGTGCCCCCCCTTACCCTCAGGTCAGTCTAGGTACTGCACCTAGGGTAATTAGTCGCCAGAAAGGCTGCCTGCTATGTACTGGCTATTGGGCACACTGCAGCGAGGGCGATATAACTACTTCCACTCAGGCAGGAACAATAATTATCAACGCCGCCGTCGCTACAATGACTCCCAAATGCCCGGAACAAGTATGCTGCCACCAGCTCCGATTAAAAGGGTCCGAAGCCAACCCTATTCAGTAGCGTAATTCACTTCAAAAGACTTAGGGTACGTTTTAGAGCAGGAGAACAAAGCTAGTATTTTAAATATTTTACTCCATAAAAGATTAGGCAGTGTTTATAAAAGGCATATAACGATGTTACAATATGAGACAATTTAACGTATGTACAGCAATTATAAAATAAACAGGGATTAAATGAGAAATTAACACTTACATGTGCTCAGATCATTTCAGGCAACCAAGCTGGTGGGTGGAGCCCCAAATGTCCCAGTTCATCAGACAAGACCTGCTGTAACAGCTCCACAGGCAAGACTGAAGGTTGGGCTCAGTGGCAGTCACTTATACCTGCAGGCTTGTAACATCACGAAAGGGGCTGAGTTAACACTGCCCTCCCGTTTCCCTCAAAGTTACAGATTTGCCAGCCTAACTTATTATCATATCTTCCCTGGACAACCTAGCAGAGTAACGGCACCCACATCATTCATCTTGTATTTAAATTTGCTTTCTAATGATACCGCACTTGGACTAGTTGGTCCATACGGTTCCGGAGAAATCCGTTCTTTGTACAGTTATACGAAAAAGTTTGGGCACCCCTAATAATCTTAAGCTTAATGTTTTATAAAAATTGTTTTTTCTTGCAACAGCTATTTCAGTTTCATATATCTAATAACTGTTGGACACAGTAATATTTCTGCCTTGAAATGAGGTTTATTGTACTAACAGAAAATGTGCAATCTGCATTCAAACAAAATTTGACAGGTGCATAAGTATGGGCACCCTTATCATTTTCTTGTTTTAAATACTCCTACCTAGTTTTTACTGACTTACTAAAGCACTTTTTTTGGTTTTCTAACCTCATTGAGCTTTGAACTTCATAGCCAGGTGTATGCAATCATTAGAAAAGCTACTTAAAGTGGCCACTTGCAAGTTGTTCTCCTGTTTGAATCTCATCTGAAGAGTGGCATCATGGGCTCCTCAAAACAACTGTCTAATGATCTGAAAACAAAGATTGTTCAACATAGTTGTTCAGGGGAAGGATACAAAAAGCTGTCTCAGAGATTTAACATGTCAATTTCCACTGTGAGGAACATAGTAAGTAAATGGAAGAACACAGGTACAGTTCTTGTTAAGGCCAGAAGTGGCAGGCCAAGAAAAACATCAGAAAGGCAGAGAAGAAGAATGGTGAGATCAGTCAAGGACAATCCTCAGACCACCTTCAGAGAGCTGCAGCAACAACTTGCTGCAGATGGTGTCACTGTGCATCGGCCAACTATACAACGCACTTTGCACAAGGAGAAGCTGTATGGGAGAGTGATGCGAAAGAAGCAGTTTCTGCAAGCACGCCACAAACAGAGTCGGCTGAGGTATGCAAAAGCACATTTGGAGAAGCCAATTTCTTTTTGGAAGAAGGTCCTGTGGACTGATGAAACCAAGATTGAGTTGTTTGGTCATACAAAAAGGTGTTATTGCATGGCGGCCAAAAAACACAGCATTCCAAGAAAAACACTTGCTACCCACAGTAAAATTTGGTGGAGGTTCCATCATACTTTGGGGCTGTGTGGCCAATGCCGACACCGGGAATCTTGTTAAAGTTGAGGGACGCATGGATTCCTCTCAGTATCAGCAGATTATTGACAATAATGTTCACGAATCAGTGACAAAGTTGAAGTTACGCAGGGGATGGATCTTTCAGCAAGACAATGATCCAAAACACCGCTCCAAATCTACTCAGGCATTCATGCAGAGGAACAATTACACTGTTCTGGAATGGCCATCCCAGTCCCCAGACCTGAATATCATTGAACATCTGTGGGATCATTTGAAGAGGGCTGTCCATGCTCGGCGACCATCAAACTTAACTGAACTGGAATTGTTTTGTAAAGAGGAATGGTCAAAAATACCTTCATCCAGGACTCAGGAACTCATTAAAAGCTACAGGAAGCGACTAGAGGCTGTTATTTTTGCAAAAGGAGGATCTACTAAATATTAATGTCACTTTTCTGGTGGGGTGCCCATACTTATGCACCTGTCAAATTTTGTTTGAATGCAGATTGCACATTTTCTGTTAGTACAATAAACCTAATTTCAAGGCAGAAACATTACAATGTCCAACAGTTATTAGATATATGAAACTGAAATAGCTGTTGCAAAAAAAACAATTTTTATAAAACATTAAGCTTAAAATTAATAGGAGTGCCCAAACTTTTTCATATAACTGTACTCGTTGTGTTTAGCTGCTAGCGCTTACAGTGGTTGACAGATCTACCAATGGAAAGTCGCAATATATACTCCTTATTTTTCAAGCCCAAATCGGTGGCTCAATATCTTATTATAATAGAACAAAGAACCTCATGTCTTTGGAGAGAGATTAGACCAGTTTCAGCTGGTACTGGAGAAAGATTTGTGCAGCTACAGGCGCAATAAAAGTTCTTGTAGTTCGGGCCATGAGGATTTGGGATCCACACACACACATCTCAGCAAGCAGAAACACAGAGAGAAAGGGGGTCTGAGCCCACAGTATGTGTGCTAACAGGGAAAACTGAAAATCATATCATACATTATCATCACAGACAGTCATATGCACCATGGGGGGGGGGGCAAATCATGACACCCCTTCTCAGAAAATACACCCTCAAAATTAGACAAAAACACAGGTAAGGTCCCTGTAGATACTGCAGAAAGGGAAATGTTTAGACAATTACCACTCCACAATTTATTTGGATTTCCAATCCACAATTGGATTATGTTTCACCAACCAGGGTAAACTCAGCCTCCAACGACTCTGACATTTCATACACTGCCAAAGCATCTTTTACCCTTTCAGTAAGATCTTGATAAAATTGGCTTCTAAGAGCCCCTCAAACCATTCCAACAAAATCTGAATTCCAATATGGTGCTTCTTCCGTTCTGAGCTTTGCACAGTGCTTTGAAAGGTGATTTCTCCGTACAAATGGGGTATCGGTGTACTCAGCAGAAATTGCACAACAAATTTTGGGGTCCATTTTCTCCTAATATCCTTATGAAAATGAAAACATTTGGAGCTAGAACAACATTTTTGCGGTAAAAATATTTTTTCTGTCCCTAAACAATGGTTTTGGAAATTTTGTTTGAAAAATAGAGATCGCTGGTCAACTCTTAACTTCATAACAAGAAAAAATTATGCTTCCAAAATTGTGCTGATGTATTGTAGACATGTAGGAAATTATTTATTAGTTATTTCTCTGGTTTAACCCCTTTCTGCTAGCTGATGGGATAATACGTCAGCTGGCAGTATCCCCCGCTTTGAGGTGGGCTCCGGTGGTGAGCCCACCTCCAAGCCGCGACGTGTCAGATGTTTTCAACAGCTGACATATGCGCGCAATGGGCGCGAGCACAATTGCGATCTGCCTGCGCCCATTAACTAGTTAAATGCCGCTGTCAAACTCTGGCATTTAACAAGCGCTGCTGGCCGCGCGGCCGGAAGTACGCGCACCGCTGACCCTGTCACATGATAAGGGGTCAGTGGTGAGTTGTCATCACAACCAGAGACCTCTATGGTTGATGGCAGATTGCTATGAGCGCCACCCTGTGGTCGGCGCTCATAGCAAGCCTGTAATTTTGCTGCATAGAGGTGATCTGTGCATCACCTCTATGTAGCAGAGGCGATCGAGTGGTGGATGCTTCTAGCCTCCCATGGAGGCTATTGAAGCATGCCAAAATTTAAAATAAAAAATGTGTTTAAAAATAAAAAAATATAAACGTTAAAATCACCCCCCCTTTGGCCCCAATCAAAAAAAAAAAAAAAAAAAAATCAAACCTGCACATATTTGGTATCGCCGCGTTCAAAATCGACCGATATATCTATAAAAAAAAGGATCAACCTGATTACTAAATGGCATAACGAGGAAAAAAATCAAAACGCCACGACATTGCATTAAAATGCAATAATGGGTGATTAAAAGAACATATCTGCACAAAAGTGGTATAATTAAAAACATCACCTCGGCAGATCATGAAAAATGGAGACACTACGGGTATCGGAAAATTGTGCAATTTTTTATTTTTAGCTAATTTTTTTTTTTACCACTTAGATAAAAGAGAACCTAGACATGTTTGGTGTATATGAACTCATAATGACCTGGAGAATCATAATGGCAGGTCAGTTTTAGCATAAAGTGAACTTAGCAAAAAATTCAAATAAAAAAACAGTGTAGGATTGCACTTTTTTTGCAATTTCATCGCACTTGGAATTTTTTTCCTGTTTTTTGTTACACGACATGGTAAAACCAATGATATCTTTCAAAGGTACAACTCGTCTCGCAAAAAATAAGCCCTCACATGGCCATATTGATGGAAAAATAAAAAAGTTATGGCTCTGTAAAAAAGGGGAGCGAAAAACGAAAAAAGCTCCAGGGGTTAAGGACATAAATATTAAAAATTTTTAAAATGTGTTATTTTCTAAATTTATGCCAAATTTCCGATATTTTAACAAATAACGCAAAGTCATATTGCACAAATTTTACCACTATCATGAAGTACAATATATCACGAGAAAACAATCACAGAATCAGCGGGATCCATTGAAGCGTTCCAGAGTTATTACCAAATAAAATTGATACTGGTAAGAATTGTAAAATTTCATGATGAAAAAAGTCATGAAGGTGAAAACAGGGTTGGGTTGTAAAGGGGTTAAACCACAAAGGATTTGAATATTTCAATACTTTATTATGACATGATTATTTTAAAAATATAATAAAATAGAGCAGTACTAGCACAAAAGAAAGCATCCGCATAATGAACTCGGAACAATATCTCTTAATGGGCAAAAAATACCACTAATCAATAGTAATGCATTAAAATGGGACAAATGATATACCAACATCCAAAGTGTAGTACATGGAAAGTAATAATACATATTTTTAAAAACGAGTCTATGTGCTTAGGCAATATATTATTGAAAAATATGAACTCTTATTGAGCAAACAAGATTGTATTGCTTACACCCTCAAAATATCCACTTATCAAATAGATGAAATAGATTAGACTAAAGGCCCTAATGTATTTCACAATACATTAAACAATTGCCATGCATTATCTTAATGCCACAAAGTGCTGGGTGTGCACTGATTAGGCTACTTTCACACTTCCGTCTTTTCAGATCCGTTGCAATGAGTGTTTTGGGAAAAAAACGGATCCTGCAAATGTGCCCGCAGGATCCGTTTTTTCCCCATAGATTTTGTATTAGCGACGGATCGCGACGGATGGCCACACGTCACATACGTCGTGCGACGGATCCGCCGTGTTTTGGCAGACCGTCATCTGGAAAAAAAGTTCAATGTAACGTTTTTTGTCTGCATCAAGAAAAGTCAAATGACGGAATCCAGCAACAGATTCCTTTTTTTACACTGAGCATGTCTGGAAGGATTTCTATTCCTTTAATGTAACCCATTATTCCTGCAGCTGCTGCATCGACGAATCCGTCAAAAAACAGGATCCAGTGCATCCGTTTTTTACAATCTGCACAGGATCCGTCTTTTCAACACTTTGACGGATTCTGACCGATTCTAAAAGATGGAAGTGTAAGGCTACTTTCACACTAGCGTTGGCCCGACGTAAACTCCGAAAAAAAATGAACAACGGGGGCAGCGGATGCAGTTTTACAATGCATCCGCTGCCCCATTGTAAGGTCCGGGGAAGAGGGGGTGGAGTTCTGGCCGCGCATGCGTGGTTGGAAATGGCGGACACGACGCACAAAAAAAGTTACATGCAACTTTTTTTGTGCTGACGGTCCGCCAAAACACGACGCACATACGTATCTGCACCAAAATGATAGTATTAAAAATGTCAGCTCAGTGCGCAAAAAATAAGCCCTCACCCGACCTCAGATCACGAAAAATGGAGATGCTACAGGTATTTTTTTTTTAGCAAAGTTTGGAATTTTTTTCACCACTTAGATAAAAAATAACCTAGTCATGTTTGGTGTCTATGAACTCGTACTGACCTGGAGAATCATAATTGCGGGTCAGTTTTAGCATTTAGTGAACCTAGCAAAAAAGCCAAACAAAAAACAAGTGTGGGATTGCACTTTTTTTTGCAATTTCACCGCACTTGGAATTTTTTTTCCTGTTTTCTAGTACACGACATGCTAAAACCAATGATGATGTTCAAAAGTACAACTCGTCCCGCAAAAAATAAGCCCTCACATGGCCAAATTGACGGTAAAATAAAAAAAAAGTTATGGCTCTGGGAAGGACACAAAAACACAAAACCAAAAAAAAGCTCCGGTCACGAATGGGTTAAACACTGCCCAGGTGGCAGACTCCTAGCCATCTGTATGTGGGCAGCATTCCCTCGTACTACTCAGGCAGTGTACATGGCGCCAGCAGCGCACTATGCAGTGATACACCGCTCATTACTGTGGGTCACGTCCCAGCTTTCCATGCAGCGTACAATGGTACATCAGCACCACACACTGCAGTATCAAGCAAAGCTACGTGATGACGTCACACGCAGGATGCGGACGTCGGCGCATCCGATCCGAGCCTGCACATGATCGTTCTCGTGCTCGGGGATCGCTTGCTTGAGTCTAGCAGTGTCATCTACCCACAGTGCAGCGCGCAGCAGCCATGGCCGGCGTCCTAAAGAAGGTGAGACGGGAGGTCGCGGGGACAGTGCGCAGCGGTGCGTGTATTGTGTGCAGAGCCTGGGGCGCCGGTGCACATATGGCGTCCCCCAGTCCCGCAGCCTGCTGAGCATGTACCGCCACTCAGGACTCCGGAAAGCTGGGTGAAGACAGTGCACTAAATGGACTAGAGCCTCCATGTTCTTGGCACTTTTGTGTATGTCCTTGTGCAGCACGGTGCCTGACTGCACTATGGGCAGGTACATAGCAGTGCAGGGTGCAGCCGGCCTGGTGCTCTTCAGGCTGGAAACTTGCTGTCACATAGCTTCTGTTATTCTTTCATTGAAAGATCAGATCTTGGCTCCGCAGCCATGCACCGGCTCCAGCTGACAGCGGCCGTGCACACAGGCTGCCCGCTCTGGGCCCTCTCCTAGGGTACACCCTAGACAATGACTACTGGTTGGGTGCAGACTGGCTGGGGTACCCGAATCACAAAATGTAAAGAAGTCCTGTTATAAAAGTGTACCAGGAGAGGTCGATGCGATGGATGCCACTGTTGTCCTCCATTATATATATATATATATATATATATATATATATATATATATATATATATATATTTTGCTTCCATCCATAAGAGGTGGTGACTCCAGGTGCAGTCGTGGCCCTATGATTGTAGAATACATCAGGCATTGCCCACAGTGGTCCAGCGCTGCCCTCATGAAGCCTGAGGATCTGCTTGCTGTGCGGCATCAGTCTATGTACACATATATTCTAACAATCTGCATGAGCGCTCTGTGATTAATGAACACATGAACCCCCCTATTGCTACACAAAGAATGTGAGCTACTTTAATGACCTTGTTGGATGGATTCCAGCCCTCCATGCGCCCCAAAGCCTCATATGTAGTGGTGAAGAGATGCAATCATGCTAAGCGCTGAGTAAAGCATGCCTGGGATAGATGCGTAGCTATGGATGCACGACCCAGGGGGGGAAACACATCACAATGCTACAAATCTATACGGACAAGGCTCGCGCTCCTCTGGTGTTAAGTGAATGCACAGGTGCACATACGCCATGGCCACTATACAAACTGTATGATAAGATGCATCCGCAACGACTACACAAATCCCACTATTGAAAATGTGAGCTAATTGGTTAACGGTTTTTGATAAAAAAATGTATGTCATCTGCCAGCGACAGAGTGATTGGACCGTAGCCAGACCTCTGTACTGCTGCAGTAACAGCTCCTGATGTTGTAAACACACTGCAATATATCATAATGTTTTCAGGGAAATCTACAATGTTTTAAAACTATCTAATTCTGTATTTGGAGCACAACTTCTTAATCCAGAAACTCATATATATGAGGTAACTGTAATTTTACCGCTATGTACATAATTGTGCATCATCTGCAGTGTAGACACTAGTCTTTGCTCTGTGAATAGTATATGTACTGCTATATATGGTTGTCCACTTATAATTTCTGTTACCATTCAACTGGACTTGGACTCTCATTGTATGTGGAGCTCTTGACAAAAGTGAACAACTCTTTCAAAATATTACCTTAATATGATACTGTGAGGCATATCCTTCTTTACTGAAACGTGTGCTCTGTTCTCTTTTAGACCACTGGCTTGGTTGGTTTGGCTGTGTCTCCAAATCCACATGACGTAAGTTTATTTTGAGAGTGTTTTGTCAAATAAGTTAGGAAACTGCAGAAGAAAAAGTAAGTCAAACCACAGTGTATACTTAATTCATACACTGGGTGTGGGTATATGGAGTGGGTGCCGGGGTTAAACAGGGAAAAATATACATATTTTCTCAAAACTATAACCTCTGCCAATAGGTCCCAAATCCATCAGTGTAGTAAGTTCTCTTGTTAACCCCTTTAATTTTCTGTAACTGTATATGCTGTATTGTTTTGTCCCTTTTGTAAAACGTTTTGTATATTTTTGGATAAAATATAAAATTTAATAGTTCTGTTCCTTTTGTTCTGTAAGCCACGTTTCAAAGCCATACACTACCTATCAGGTGACCAATCGGTCTATATAAACGATTGGTGGTGGCAGTGGGTAGTGTTGGTTTATCATGGAGTTAGCGTTGATTGTACTGGAGTAAATACACATATTCCATTATTCTATGTGTTCGAATCCGGAAATGTATATACCATATGCATACTGTTAGTTTTCCGACAACCGGCCTGGTGGTGTGAACAACCTGCGGTCTCTTCCATTGATCGTCGTCCAAGCGCGTAATTGTCCAGACGATAGGGGGCAGCAGAGAGCTGCTTGCTCCAAAGATCACAGCGTGTGGTTCTGCATGACCTTTCCAGCCTGTGATATTGTAAATTTGTATGATTCAATCCTTGGCAAGGGGTTAAATGAGCTTTAAAAGATCGATGTCAGAATGTAAATACCTCAAATGCCTGTAATAGTTAGGCCGGCCTCACACTACCATGTTTTACGGACGTATGAGAGGTCCTGAAAATACGGATTGCATACGGTACAATGCTTCTCTATGCCCCAGCTCCTATCAGCCGTATTTTACTGATCCGTATTATACGGTCTTCTACGGTCGTAGAAAATCGCAGCATGCTGCGTTTGTCACCGTATTGCGCAAAGAATATGCCAATGAAAGTCTATGGGGGGAGAGAAAAATACGGATTACACACGGACCAGCAGTGTGACTTGCGAGAAATACGCAGCGGTGTTCTATAGAAAAGCCGGTAATTCAGTGCGGTGTAGAATAAAATCACACTGACAGGTTAGAATAGAATAGGTAGAATAAATGTGTACACACAGAATAGGTATGTGTATATATATATATATTTCATACAGCGCGAGATAGCTTTAAAGCCGGTAATTCAATTGCCGGCTTTTGCCATCTCCTTCCTAAACCCGACATGATATGAGACCTGGTTTACATACAGTAAACTATCTCATATCCCCATTTTTTTGCATATTCCACACTATTAATGTTAGTAGTGTGTATGTGCAAAATTTGGGCGCTCTAGCTATTAAATTAAAGGGTTAAATGGCGGAAAAAATTGTCGTGGGCTCCCGCGCAATTTTCTCCGCCAGAGTAGTAAAGCCAGTGACTGAGGGCAGATATCATTACCCCATATCCCACCGCTACACGGGAATGGGAAGAGAGTGGCCAAGTGCCTTTTCTGGAGTGGCTGGGGGCAGATGTTTTTAGCCAGGGGGGTCCAATAACCATGGACCAGGCTATTAATATCTGCCCTCAGTCACTGGCTTTACTACTCTGGCGGAGAAAATTGCGCGGGAGCCCACGACAATTTTTTCCGCCATTTAACCCTATAATAGCTAGAGCACCCAAATTTTGCACATACACACTACTTACATTAGTAGTGTGGAATATGCAAAAAAAATGGGGATATGAGATGGTTTACTCTATGTAAACCATGTCTCATATCATGTCGGGTTTAGGAAGGAGATAGCAAAAGCCGGTAATTGAATTACCGGCTTTAACCCCTTTCTGACCTCGGACGGGATAGTACGTCTGAGGTCAGATCCCCTGCTTTGATGCAGGGCTCCGCGGTGAGCCCGCATCAAAGCCGGGACATGTCAGCTGTTTTGAACAGCTGACATGTGCCCGTAATAGGTGCGGGCAGAATCGCGATCTGCCCGCACCTATTAACTAGTTAAATGCCGCTGTCAAACGCAGACAGCGGCATTTAACTACTGCTTCCGGCCGTCACATGATCGGGGGTCGGCGATGCGTCAGGATGGTAACCATAGAGGTCCTAGAGACCTCTATGGTTACTGATCACCGGTGGCTGTGAGCGCCACCATGTGGTCGGCTGTCACAGCACACCTCCATTTCTGCTACATAGCAGCGAACAGCAGATCGCTGCTATGTAGCAGAGGCAATCGAGTTGTGCCAGCTTCTAGCCTCCCATGGAGGCTTTTGAAGCATGGCAAAAGTAAAAAAAAAATGTGAAAAAAATAAAAAAAAATATAAAAGTTTAAATCACCCCCCCTTTCGCCCCAATCAAAATAAATCAATAAAAAAAAAAAAAAAAAATCTACGCATATTTGGTATCGCTGCGCTCAGAATCGCCCGATCTATCAATAAAAAAAATGCATTAACCTGATCGCTAAACGGCGTAGCGGGAAAAAAATTAAACGCCAGAATTACGTTTTTTAGGTCGCCGCAACATTGCATTAAAATGCAATAACGGGCGATCAAAAGAACGTATCTGCACCAAAATGCTATCATTAAAAACATCATCTCGGCACGCAAAAAATAAGCCCTCAACCGACCCCAGATCACGAAAAATGGAGACGCTACGAGTATCGGAAAATGGCACAATTTTTTTTTTTTTTTTTTTTTTTTTAGCAAAGTTTGGAATTTTTTTTCACCACTTAGATAAAAAATAACCTAGTCATGTTAGGTGTCTATGAACTCGTACTGACCTGGAGAATGATAATGGCAGGTCAGTTTTAGCATTTAGTGAACCTAGCAAAAAAGCCAAACAAAAAACAAGTGTGGGATTGCACTTTCTTTGCAATTTCACCGCACTTGGAATTTTTTTCCCGTTTTCTAGTACACGACATGCTAAAACCAATGATGTCGTTCAAAAGTACAACTCGTCCCGCAAAAAATAAGCCCTCACATGGCCAAATTGACGGAAAAATAAAAAAGTTATGGCTCTGGGAAGGAGGGGAGTGAAAAACGAACAGGGAAAAATGAAAAATCCCAAGGTCATGAAGGGGTTAAAGCTATCTCGCGCTGGATGAAATATATATATTTTGGGGACTTTTCTGAGTATTAAGGCCATAAATTACGGACCGTATTTTTATACGCTGAGTGTGACGCCGGCCTTATAAGTAGTTCAGTCTCGATAATTTATCTGCTGTAGCCAGAAATCATTTTATGCAGGTAAACACAGCCTCCACCTTCATTTACCTCCTCTTACTGGGAGTTCCTTCCCAATAACCTTATCCCACTCCCATAACTTCTTCTCTGGCTTCTCTCCACCTCTGCACATTGTCTGTGGTGATATGCAACTTTCTCCTGCAGCATTGTTAAAAGATAAATATATATTTATACGCACACCTGTGGACAAAATTGTTGGTACCCCTTTGTTAAAGTAAGAAAGAAAACAACGGCAACTGAAATAACTTAAGTGACACAAGTAATTTTCAATTTATATTGCTAAATATCAACTCTTTAATATCAGACCACGCTTTTGAATTGTGGGTTAACAGAAAAAAGGGCCACTGAGCACCAGACTGGACGCCAGGGCATCTCTTATGTATACAGCATACATTCCAAGTTTGACCCGTGAAAAAATGCCAGATAATCTGCAGGATAGCATAGAGGGTGGCAGCAACTTATGTCTCCCTTTTGAGCACTTATCTCTACAATCAAGCAGGTCCCCTGATGATTAGCTTGGAGGAAACGCGTCGGGACTGACCACAGGGAGAGTGCAGTGCATGTTTTTGCAGGGGTAGTTGTGGACTGCCCTTGTAAGGGCAGGAGTTCTGGGGATAGACTACTGTTAGCCCCATAGGGAATGACAAGGGTTTTGTCAGTTCCCTTCTTCATGTTCCGGACCGTTGCCTGTGCAAGAGGCGTTCCGGGTCTCCTGCCTGTTTACCCTGGAGTCGGTGAGAATGTTCCATTTTCTTTATCCTGACTCCTATTAATGACACCGTGGTTTAGGTGCCGTTTTTTGTGCCATTGTGCAATATTTATCTATTTACATGCAACCAATTATATGTAATATTGCTTCATGACTCTAATGTAGTTGTTTCTGGTAGCTAGCTTGTGAATCATATATTGGTCTGCTTTTTATCCGCAAGCACCTTTGCAGGCGGTATCTTTTGAATCCTTCTAGGGGTTTTTTGCGGGGTCTCTTTGTTGGGACCTTACCCTATGTGTTTTATATCACTTTTGGGTGGCTTTTTTGATTTGTACTTTTATATTGTTCTAGTAAAAGTTATGTTTTATTTCCACTTGTGCTGTATTTAGTTAACTGTTCTAGTGGGTATATCTGTGTCGTTAATCCACATACAGAGTTATTGCTATTTTTTTTCTAGAGACGACTGGGGTAAAGGTTATTTTCACTAATGAAAACCCTGTTTTGATTAGGATATCTAGAAAAATATTTTTTCAGAGAAGAAAAGGTCAGCACTATCAGAAATCATGTGTTATGCCAATATTAAAGCATCCTAAGACCATGTAAGTTTAGGATTAAGTCCACTCCCTTGGATGGGAAGCGATCACAATAACAAAGCTTCAATGAATAAAGTCAGGATTTGTCCCAGTAGCTGATATCCAGCATGCCAGGTCTTGATAATGAAGGGTCAGCACTGTAAATATTGAGTTTTTGCATACACTTGATGTATTTGTACAAAGTGTAACAACTTATCAAATGCTTATAATTGTACTTCAGTAACCAAAGAAACATCTGACTTAAAGATTGAAAAACACTGAAAT
This sequence comes from Ranitomeya imitator, assembly GCF_032444005.1. Classification (NCBI taxonomy): domain Eukaryota; kingdom Metazoa; phylum Chordata; class Amphibia; order Anura; family Dendrobatidae; genus Ranitomeya; species Ranitomeya imitator. The sequence continues at coordinate 322,893,663 of NC_091285.1, read as the reverse complement.
GGCAAACTTTGTGAAAACCAAAATTAGTGTTAGGCTACTTTCACACTAGCGTCGCAGTGCGTCGGGCCGAGGTTACCGACGCTAGCGTTGTTTGCGCCGCACAACGGGTGCAGCGGATGCAGATTTTCATCGCATCCGCTGCCCCATTGTGAGGTGCGGGGAGCTGGGGGAGGACTTCCCATAGATTTTGTATTTGCGACGGATCGCGACGGATGGCCACACGTCACATACGTCGTGCGACGGATCCGTCATGTTTTGGCAGACCGTCATCTGGAAAAAAGTTCAATGTAAGGCTACTTTCACACTAGCGTCGGAATCTCCCCGTCGCAATGCGTCGGGCAGAGATTCCGACGCTAGCGTTTAACGCACTGCACAACGGAGGCAGCGGATACATTTCTCTGGCGCATCCGCTGCCCCATTGTGAGGTGTGGGGGCGGAGTTCCGGCCGCGCATGCGCGGTCGGAAAAAGCGGTCCGTCGGCAGCAAAAAACGTTACATGTAGCGTTTTTTGCTCCCGACGGTCCGCCACAACACGGCGCAACCGTCGCACGACGGTTGCGACGTGTGGCAATGCGTCGCAATGCGTCGCTAATGTTAATCTATGGGGCAAAAACGCATCCTGCAAACAACTTTGCAGGATGCGTTTTTCCCCATAAACTACGCATTGCGACGTATTGCAAAAAACGCTAGTGTGAAAGTAGCCTAAGTCTGTAACCGTTCAGCCACAACCAAACAGAAGCAGTGGACGTGGGCATCACACTCCTCACACATTCATGCCTGATTCCGGCAACAAGAACTGAGGCAGAGCAGGGACACAGCCACCATAGCGCATGCGCCATCCAACTTGTTCTGCACCGCTCAGACTGCATGTGAGCAATCTGAGATCTTGCTTGTGTGATCCTAGAACTTCAGGAAGAAATACACGAACGTCAACAGTGATGTTATGTATACTCGGCAGTGACCTCACAAACCAGATGAGCAGCGGACGTAATAGACTGACTGAATTTTTGATACATTTTAAATTGTTTAATATTGCTAACAAAAAGTTTAGGGATAAATACAATTTTTTGAGGGGACAACTGCTTTAAGACTAAATCTCCAGTAATAATTACATTATTGCTCTGAGGGGTGTTTTTCCTTGTGTAATGGTTTAAAATGATTGTTCTGCTTTTTTTCCATTGACAGCGCTTGAGAATATTATACACAAAAATACTTGCGGCACTACAGACTATTCCGAAAGATGCAGCATACCGGAAATACACTGAGCAGATTGTAAATGACAGATTCAGCGCTGTAAAAACTGTAAGTGAATTCAGCAGTCATCATTAGTTGTCTTTATACGGAATTTATTTTCCCTTATTTGTAAAGATGTTGTCACATGTCAATGATGCTCTGAATCTTACACGCACTAACCTGTTTTATTCTTCAACTACTAGTTTGAACCAGTTACTTACATAGATTTATCTGGGGTTTTTTTGTTAAGTTTTCTTTTGAGAATCTATTGATTTTTTTACAATCTGTGCTCCATTGGCAAACTTGATTAAGGCTTTATTTGCAAATAATGCCACAGGCCGTAGACTGGTGTAAATTGCAGCACATCTACATGTAATTTATTATGCTCTCTCCATCCCTGAACGGAGCATAAACGTGTGGATCTATGGTCACAATGCTTAGGGTAGTGCAAACTGTTAGTGTATTCCTACCTTTACCATTATTTAATACTAATATCACATAGGTAAAATATGTTTAAGGCTTAGGCTTTGTTCACACTAGCGTTGTGGCTTCAATTATAAACGGAAGCCATAATAGTCTGCTTGAGCCAAGGTATGAAGTATAATACAACCAGTGCTCTACTAACCTCAGTGATGGGCAGAATAGTTACATGCCAGTCTTTTTTTTTCTGTCTAATCTGCTGAAACTACATATGATGCATGTGAATAGAGCCCCTGATCCGGTGTGACTTGTCATACTTTTTTTGTACGTATGTATTGCTCTGTAGTGATGAATCATTTCCTTTATTAAAGAAGTTTGGAAATTGCAGAAAATAATTCTGCTCTCATGATACTTTTCCTATGGATTTTGATACCCATTTCATTCAGAAGAAAACCCATTACATAGTAGGAATCATATCTTGGGTGGGATATCCAAGAATCCTGAGGCACCAGAGGATAATCCTTAAAACGTTAGATATTTAGTCCATAACATTAAAAAATCAGAATAATGGGAAGACTTCTGGTGCCTCAGGATTCTTGGATATTCTACTCTTTTTGGGCCTAGTGGGAGACCCTACCGAGCAAGCACATAATTTATCAATGTTTCATGGGATTGGATACTGCATTACGTATGTCTTGGTTGAGATATTACAAGTAATAAAGAATCAGAATGGACCCCTTATCTGTTGGGAGGATTTATTGGACCCTAGTTTAGAGCACCTGTTTAAACGTGCATTCCCATATCTGAGAGGCCATATCTTCAAATGATGTATCTCTGGATTGAAACACCATCATATCAGAATGGAAAAGTAGGCATATCCGGAACAAGTGGCACTTGTTTCCAAAATTGCTATAAATGCAGTATGTGTCAATGTATTTATGCCAGCTAGCTGAATAACTCCCTCACTATGTTACACCGAGTGCAGAGTCTAAGAAGGAGGTATGTGACACCTGTCCTGATGTCTTGCCCAGCCCCTTAGGCAATGAATAGTTTGAGTTTTGTCTGGTGCGTTGCATCTATCTTGGTGACAGACTGTTGGTCATCTGGTATTGGCTGTCTTCCACAAAATACTGATGCTTCACAAAATTAGAATATCATCAAAAAGTGAAGTTCTTTCAGTTCTTCAATATAAAAAGTCATTACAGAGTGATCTATTTCAAGTGTTTATTTCTGTTAATGTTGATGATTTTGGGTTTTCATTGGTTGTAAGACAGTCATTATCTCAGTAAATTAGAATAACAAAGGCTTCCTAGGCATTTGAAAAGGTCCCTTAGTCTGTTTCAGTAGGGTCCTTAATCTTGGGGAAGACTGCTGACTTGACAGATGTCCAGAAGGCAGTCACGGACACACTCCACAAGGAGGGTAAGCCACAAAAGGTCATTGCTAAAGAAGCTGGCTGTTCAGAGTGCTGTATCCAAGCATATTAACCCCTTTACCCCCAAGGGTGGTTTGCACGTTAATGACCGGGCCAATTTTTACAATTCTGACCACTGTCCCTTTATGAGGTTATAACTCTGGAACGCTTCAACGGATCCCAGTGATTCTGACATTGTTTTCTCGTGACATATTGTACTTCATGTTAGTGGTAAAAATTCTTTGATATTACCTGCGTTTATTTGTGAAAAAAACGGAAATTTGACGAAAATTACGAAAATTTCGCAATTTTCCAACTTTGAATTTTTATGCAATTAAATCAGAGATATGTCACACAAAATACTTAATAAGTAACATTTCCCACATGTCTACTTTACATCAGCACAATTTTGGAACCAAAATTTTTTTTTTTGTTAGGGAGTTATAAGGGTTAAAAGTTGACCAGCCATTTCTCATTTTTACAACACCATTTTCTCTAGTAACCCCCCACGACAGCACACCTGGAGGATGTTACCCCTTTCCTAATAGGGACAGGAAATGACAAGAGGTTAAATAACCCCTCCCTCATCCTCCCCTCAGTGTTCTTTCCTGTCCCTACTAGGGATGAAGAGGTTATCCCAGGTGCACTGTGCCGGCAGCGGTCACCGGGGGGAATAGTTAGCTAGCCGGGCAGCGGGGATCAGACTTACGTCCATTCCCTGTCGCTGCTCCCGTCTCCTCCGACTCGGGACTCTTCACCGCCGCCATTCCGAGCCTGCGGGTAAGGTCTGGGGCGTTCTTCGGCTGGAGGCCTCTCGGAGCTCTCCAGCCCTTCTCCTCCTCCGCACCGCACGCGCGTGTGTGGGACTTCTGGTCTGAAGCCGGCGGCCGGATAGATAGCATGGAAGACGTCGGCGTTCTCCCCCCACGTACTTCCGGACACCGGAGGAGGAGGTCCTCATCCAGGAGGACATGTGCTGCGTCCGGTCGCCTATATATTCAGGCCCTGGACAGGAAGACATCGCAGGTAGGACCACTGTGTGGTGAAGACTATGGAGATGTCTGCTTCCTCGCGCTCTGCACCTGCAGAACACAGCACCATCCCGGCCCCAGTGAGTAGTCTGGCCCCGGGTGTCCATTCCCTGATGTGGGTTGTAGTCTTATGATTCCTTCTCCCCTTCCTTTTTAGGGGGACAAGGAACCCACATCAGGAAGCAAAACAAAAACGACCCGCAAATGCGCAGTTTGTATGAAGAAGCTGTCCTCTTCATACAAGAAATCATTGTGCAAAGAATGCACAGACAAAATTATCAGCGAGGAACAGCCATCCCTGATAGAGGAGATTAAAACCTTAATCCAGCAGGAGATTAAAACATCTCTGGCCACTCTTTCCCAGCCTACACCATCTCCTAGTGCCCCTCCTGAGGCTAAGAAAAGGAAACTTAATCCACAGGAGGAAGAGCAGGAGGACTCTCAGGGAGAGACGTCGGGACGAACCCCCAGAGGAGGGTGAATTATCCCTGGACTCTGAAACTGTCCAGCAAGAGAGATACTACTTCTCTTCATCTGATATAGAAGAACTCCTTACGGCTGTAAGGAAAACTATGGAGGTTGAGGAAGAGAAGACGGCCCAGACAGTGCAAGAAGAGATGTTTGGAGGTCTTCGTTCTAGGAAGCGTCAGGTGTTTCCTATTCACCAAAACATCCGAGATTTAGTTCTGGACGAGTGGGAATCTCCAGAAAAGAAGCTGACTACTCCAGCGGAAATTAAAGACAGATTTCCTGTGGATGCCGAGACAGCGTCATGCTGGTCAGAAGTCCCAAAAGTGGACGTCCAGAGTAGCCAAAAAGACCACGCTACCATTCGAGGATGCCTCCCAACTAAGAGACCCTCTAGAACGTAAGATGGACGGACTACTAAGGAAGTCGTGGGAAACGTCAGCGTCTTTACTGAACATCAATTCAGTATCCACTTGCGTGGCTAGATCGATGCATCGCTGGCTGGGGCAGCTAGAGGAGCACTTGTCCTCAGGTACTCCGAGAGAAGATATTCTGGCCTCCTTCCCTATCTTCCAGAAAGCAACAGGCTTTTTAGCAGATGCTTCCGCAGAATCCGTGAGAGTGACGGCGAGATCATCCGCACTGTCAAACTCGGTAAGGCGTGCACTCTGGCTAAGATCCTGGTCTGGGGATATGACTTCCAAGATCAGGCTGTGTTCTATTCCTTTTAAAGGAAAGTATATGTTTGGACCAGCCTTGGATGATCTTTTGGAGAAGGCTTCAGACAAGAAAAAGACCTTACCAGAACCTAGAAACCCTAGGAAAAGACCCTTCCGCGCTCAGCAGGAACATACTCCTCAATACAGAGGAAAGGGTAAGACAGGTCGCTGGAGCTATCCGAAAGGAGGGAAAGACAGGAATCTTTTTCTTTCACAACCCCAAAACCAGAGAAAGCAATGACGCAGTCATAGTGGGGGGGGAGAGGGGGTCGGATTTCGAACTTCCTCCCAGTCTGGCAAGAGATCGGGGTGGATCAGTGGACCTTAAGATTGATCAAAGAGGGGATGAAAATAGAGTTTACATCATACCCCCAAAAAAGAATGAAAGCTACAACGTTATCAACACCGAAGCTACAGTCCACCCTGATAACTGGGATAGAAGATCTCTTAATCAACAATGTGATCTCCACAGTCCCAAAAGACAAAAGAAACAAGGGCCATTATTCCATCCTATTTCTGATAAGGAAACCAAACGGAACCCATCGGATGATAATCAATCTGAAACCGCTGAATCAATATGTAACCTACAGAAGATTCAGAATGGAGTCCGTCAGATCGACAGTACCCTTAATAGGGCAAGACTTCGTCATGGCAACCATCGACTTACAGGACGCATATTATCACGTCCCAGTCCATCCAACCTATCGGAAATTTCTAAGGTTTGCAGTCACCAGAGGAGAAGTTATAGACCACTTCCAGTTCAATGTCCTCCCATTCGGACTATCATCAGCTCCAAGGATCTTTACAAAGGTCATGTCCGAGGTGATGGCGTACATCAGAAGTCGGCGGATATGCATAATCCCATACATCGACGACCTCTTGGTAGTGGCTCCCACGGTTCCAATTCTACAGGAACATCTTCAAACAGTCCAGATCCTGTCATCCCTGGGTTGGGTGATAAACCCCAAAAAATCGCATATGGTTCCGTCCACAACGAAGATCTTTTTAGGGGTCTTATTAGACTCCCACAGACAAACATCTTTCTTGCCCGAACAAAAACGGTCCCTGCTTACATCAAGGATAAGAACATTGCGGGACAAGAAGAGAGTATCTCTAAGATGGGCCATGTCGGTTCTAGGTACCATGACATCTTGCATCCAGATGGTGGCATGGGCTCAAGCCCACACCAGGATACTTCAGACACATATTCTGTCAAGCTGGGACGGATCCCCAGGTTCTCTAGACAAAAAGATCCGGATACCACCGCATGTAAAGTCCTCATTAACATGGTGGCTACAAAAAGAGAACTTAATAAGAGGAGTTCCCTGGTTGCAGGTCCCAGCAGTGACCATAACCGTAGATGCCAGTGGAAAAGGTTGGGGAGCTACGGTAGACCAGCACATATTCCAGGGATTCTGGTCAGCCGAAATAACACAACAATCCTCGAATTTCAAAGAGCTAATAGCAGTAGAAGAAGTTCTCAAAGCGGCAGTAACTCTTGTACAAAATTCCCACTTAAAAATATACTCAGACAACATGACAACAGTTGCCCACCTTCGCCACCAGGGAAGTACAAGACACGAAGATCTAAAAAGAATATCAGCAAAAATATTTTTTTGGGCCGAAGAACATGTTCTCTCCATATCCGCCCTACACATAAAAGGGGAGATAAACATACAAGCCGACTTCCTGAGCAGAACAGAGGTCCATCCAGGAGAATGGAGCCTAAACCCAGAAGTCTTTCAGATACTAGTCAAAAGATGGGGACAGCCAGAAGTGGACTTGTTCGCGAACAGTCAGAACGCAAAGGTAGACCAGTTCTTCTCGCTAGATCCGATGAATCCGGGGTTAGCTGTGGACGCATTGGTCCAGCCATGGACATTCTCGCTAGCATACGCTTTCCCGCCATTGCCGGTCCTACCAAAAGTCCTGCAGAAAATAAGGACAGAAAAACTCAGTGATCCTAGTGGCTCCACTTTGGCCCAAAAGAGGTTGGTTTGCGGCCCTCATCAGTCTAAAGATAGATGGGCCAATAGCACTTCCACTGGTCAAAGACCTTCTCTACCGGTGGCCAATACTGCATCCAGATCCCGAGAGGCTACACCTAAATGCCTGGCTTCTGAATTCTCAATTCTGAGAACTAGAGGACTATCAAAGAGGGTAATTGAAACATTACAAAAAAGTCGCAAAACGGTTACTAATTCTATTTACCAAAAGATCTGGAAGACGTTCATCACGTGGTGTGCTCCTGAGCAACCTAACCCAGAGACCAAAACATCCAACACCGCGGAGACACCATCACGTGTTTCTCAACGCAGTGATCCCTGATGGGGATGGGGGCAGTGTTCTGGAATCACTGCGTTGAGAAACACGTGATGGTGTCTCCGCGGTGTTGGATGTTTTGGTCTCCCCGAGGCCAATCATCTGTGTCTTTATAGCCTTTTTACTAGGCACTGCTCCTAATAGCCAGATTCCTACTCCACACTGATGAGGGGCAAAAACCCCGAAACAGCTGTCTGTGGATGGATACCATGCTCGGCATAGGTGGCTTTCCTTCATAGGATGCTGCCCTTCCCGTGGTTGTTCCTTCCCGGGGAAAGGCCTGGCTATTCACTGCTTGCGTCGAGAAACACGTGATGGTGTCTCCGCAGCTTCTTTACATGCATCACTACAGTTTATAACGCAGAGCCGTGAAAATAAAAAATCTTTTTTTTTTTTCCCACAAAAATTATTTTTTAGCCCCCAGTTTTGTATTTTCCCAAGGGTAGCAGGAGAAATTGGACCCCAAAAGTTGTTGTCTTATTTGTCCTGAGTACGCCGATACCCCATATGTTGGGGTAAACACCTGTTTGGGCACACGGGAGAGCTCGGAAGGGAAGGAGCACTGTTTTACTTTTTCAACGCAGAATTGGCTGGAATTGAGATCGGACGCCATGTCGTGTTTGGAGAGCCCCTGATGTGCCTAAACAGTGGAAACCCCCAAATTATAACTGAAACCCTAATCCAAACACACCCCTAACCCTAATTCCAACGGTAACCCTAACCACACCTCTAACCCTGACACACCCCTAACTTTAATCCCAACCCTATTCCCAACTGTAAATGTAATCTAAGCCCTAATGGGAAAATGGAAATAAATACATTTGTTTAATTTTTCCCTAACTAAGGGGGTGATGAAGGGGGGTTTGATTTACTTTTATAGCGAGTTTTTTAGCGGATTTTTATGATTGGCAGCCGTCACACACTGAAAGACGCTTTTTATTGCAAAAAATATTTTTTGCGTTACCACATTTTGAGAGCTATAATTTTTCCATATTTTGGTCCACAGAGTCATGTGAGGTCTTGTTTTTTGCGGGACGAGTTGACGTTTTTATTGGTAACATTTTCGGGCACGTGACATTTTTTGATCGCTTTTTATTCCGATTTTTGTGAGGCAGAATGACCAAAAACCAGCTATTCGTGAATTTCTTTTGGGGGAGGCGTTTATACCGTTCCGCATTTGGTAAAATTGATAAAGCAGTTTTATTCTTCGGGTCAGTACGATTACAGCGACACCTCATTTATATAATTTTTTTATGTTTTGGCGCTTTTATACGATAAAAACTATTTTACAGAAAAAATAATTATTTTTGCATAGTTTTATTCTCAGGACTATAACTTTTTAATTTTTTTGCTGATGATGCTGTATGGCGGCTCGTTTTTTGCGGGACAAGATGACGTTTTCAGCGGTACCATGGATATTTATATCTGTCTTTTTGATCGCGTTTTATTCCACTTTTTGTTCGGCGGTATGATAATAAAGTGTTGTTTTTTGACTCGTTTTTTGTTTTTTTCTTACGGTGTTTACTGAAGGGGTTAACTAGTTTTATAGGTCAGGTCGTTACGGACGCGGCGATACTAAATGTGTACTTTTATTATTTTTTTTTTATTATTTAGATGAAGAAATGTATTTATGGGAATAATATATATTTTTTTTTATTATTTAGGATTTTTTATTTATTTTTATTTTTTTTTACACATTTGGAAAAAAATTTTTTTAACTTTTTTATTTTGTCCCGGGGGGGACATCACAGATTGATGATCTGACAGTTTGCACAGCACTCTGTCAGATCACCGATCTGACATGCAGCACTGCAGGCTTCACAGTGCCTGCTCTGAGCAGGCTCTGTGAAGCCACCTCCCTACCTGCAGGACCCGGATCCGCGGCCATCTTGGATCCGGGGCTGGAGCAGGGAGGGAGGTAAGAGACCCTCGCAGCAACGTGATCACATCGCGTTGCTGCGGGGGGCTCAGGGAAGCCCACAGGGAGCCCCCTCCCTGCGCGATGCTTCCCTGTACCGCCGGCACATCGCGATCATCTTTGATCGCAGTGTGCCGGGGGTTAATGTCCCGGGGCGGTCCGTGACCGCTCCTGGCACATAGTGCCGGATGTCAGCTGCGATAGGCAGCTGACACTCGGCCGCGATCGGCGGCGCTCCCCCCGTGAGCGCTGCCGATCGCATATGACGTACTATCCCATCGGTAGTCATAGGGGCCCACCCCACCTCGACGGGATAGTACGTCTAATGTCAGAAAGGGGTTAATGGAAAGTTGAGTGGAAGGAAAAGGTGCACAAGCAATCGGGATAACCGCAGCCTTGAAAGGATTAAGAAAAGGCCATTCAAAAATTTGAGGGAGATTCACAAGGAGTGGACTGCTGCTGGAGTCATTGCTTCAAGAGCCACCACACACAGATATGTATCCAAGACACGGGCTACAAGTGTCGCATTCCTTATCTCAAGCCACTCATGACCAATAAGACCAGAAGCGTCTTACCTGGATCAAGGAGAAAAAGAACTGGACTGTTGCTCAGGGGTCCAATGTGTTGTTTCAGATGAAAATACATTTTGCATTTCATTTGTAAATCAAGGTCCCAGAGTCTGGAGGAAGAGTGGAGAGGCACACAATCCAAGCTGCTTGAGGTCTAGTGTGAAGTTTCCACAATCTGTGATGGTTTGGGGAGCCATGTCATCTGCTGGTGTAGGTTCACGGTGTTTTATCAAGACCAAAGTCAGCGCAACCGTCTACCAGGAAATTTTAGAGCACTTCATGCTTCCCTCTGCCGACACGCTTTTTGGAGATGGAAATTTCATTCTCCAACAGGACTTGGCACCTGTCCACACTGCAAAAAGTACCAATACCTGGTTTAAAAACAAAAATATCACTGTGCTTGAATGGTCAGCAAACTTGCCTGACCTTAACACCATAGAGAATCTATGGGGTATTGTTAAGAGGAAGCTGAGACACCAGACCCAATAATGCAGACGAGCTGAAGACTGCTCTCAAAGCAACCTGGGCTTCCATAACACCTCAGCAGTACCACAGACTGATCGCCTCCATGCCACGCCACATTGATGCAGTAATTGATGCAGAAGGAGCCACGACTAAGTATTGAGAGCATTTACTGAACATAAATTTCAGTAGGCCAACATTTTGGATTGTAAAATCATTTTTAAACCTGGTGTCATAAAGTATTTTAATTTACTGAGATAATGACTTCTTGGTTTTCATTGGCTGTAAGCCATAATCATCAACATTAACAGGAATAAACACTTAAAATACCGTATATACTCGAGTATAAGCCGAGATTTTCAGCCCCCAAAAATGGGCTCTTGGCTTATACTCGAGTCATGGAAGGCGGGGGGGGGTCGGCGGGTGAGGGGGAGCGACGCCTGTCAAATACTCACCTGCTCCCAGCGCTCCTGACGCAGTCCCTGCATGTCCTACAGTCTTCAGGCGCCTGCAGCTTCTTCCCCTGTTCAACGGTCACTGGTACCGCTCATTAAAGTTATGAATATGGACTCCACTCCCATAGGGGTGGAGCCGCATATTCATTACTGTAATGAGCGGTACCATGTGACCGCTCACTACAGGAAGAAGCTGCCACTCCCGAAGACAGTGGGACATGCAGGGACCGCGTCAGGAGCGCCGGGAGCAGGTAAGTATGTCATATTCACCTTTCCACGTTCCACCGCCGCCTCGTCTTCCCGTCCTCTTGCTGTGACTTTTCAGGTCAAAGGGCGCGATGACGTGTTGGTGTGCGCGCCGCCCTCTGCCTGAACAGTCAGTGCGGAGAGGTGTGACGCTAAGGAGCAGCGACAAGAGGTGAGTATATCATTTTTTTTTTTTTTTTTTTTAAGTGCACATTACATGTGGCACAATGCATGGCAAGAACTGCATGGAGCGTCTATGGGGCCATAACTGCATGGAGCATTATATGGGGCATCTATTGGGCCATAACTGCATGGAGCATTACATGGGGCCATAACTGCATGGAGCATTATATGGGACATTTATGGGGCCATAACTGCATGGAGCGTTATATGGGGCATCTATGGGGCCATAACTGCATGGAGCATTATATGGGGCATCTATGGGGTCATAACTGCATGGAGCATTATATGGGGCATTATATGGGGCCATAACTGCATGGAGCATTATATGGGGCATCTATGGGGCCATAACTGCATGGAACATTACATGGGGCCATAACTGCATGGAGCATTATATGGGACATTTATGGGGCCATAACTGCATGGAGCGTTATATGGGGCATCTATGGGGCCATAACTGCATGGAGCATTATATGGGGCATCTATGGGGCCATAACTGCATGGAGCATTATATGGGGCATCTATGGGGCCATAATTGCATGGAACATTACATGGGGCCATAACTGCATGGAGCATTATATGGGGCATCTATGGGGCCATAAAGAACTGCATGGAGCATTATATGGGGCATCTATGGGGCCATAACTGCATGGAGCATTATATGGGGCATCTATGGGGCCATAACTGCATGGAACATTACATGGGGCCATAACTGCATGGAGCATTATATGGGACATTTATGGGGCCATAACTGCATGGAGCGTTATATGGGGCATCTATGGGGCCATAACTGCATGGAGCATTATATGGGGCATCTATGGGGCCATAACTGCATGGAGCATTATATGGGGCATCTATGGGGCCATAATTGCATGGAACATTACATGGGGCCATAACTGCATGGAGCATTATATGGGGCATCTATGGGGCCATAAAGAACTGCATGGAGCATTATATGGGGCATCTATGGGGCCATAACTGCATGGAGCATTATATGGGGCATCTATGGGGCCATAACTGCATGGAGCATTATATGGGGCATCTATGGGGCCATAACTGCATGGAGCATTATATGGGGCCATAACTGCATGGAGCATTATATGGGACATCTATGGGGCCATAACTGCATGGAGCATTATATGGGGCATCTATGGGGCCATAACTGCATGGAGCATTATATGGGGCATCTATGGGGCCATAACTGCATGGAGCATTATATGGGGCCATAACTGCATGGAGCATTATATGGGGCCATAACTGCATGGAGCATTATATGGGGCATCTATGGGGCCATAAAGAACTGCATGGAGCATTATATGGGGCATCTATGGGTCCATAAAGAACTGAATGTAGCATATGGGGCATATTTGTATATGGAGCATCTTATGGGGCCATAATGAACTGTATGGAGCATTATATGGGGCCTATTTTGTATGGAGCATCTTATGGGGCCATAATGAACTGTATGGAGCATTATATGGGGCTCTTGATTCAATACGGATATTCAAAAACGCTTAACCTACTGATGTCTCAATTAATTTTACTTTTATTGGATTCTTTTTTTATTTTTAACATTTACCCGTAGCTGCTGCATTTTCCACCCTAGGCTTATGCTCGAGTCAATTAGTTTTCCCAGTTTTTTGTTGCAAAATTAGGGGGTCGGCTTATACTCGGGTCGGCTTATACTCGAGTATATACGGTAGATCACTCTGTTTGTAATGACTTTACAAACCTTAATTGGACCTTAATTGGCGCTCGTCGAAGTCAAGCCAATGCATCCTTGGGGACATCAAAGAAATGCATCTCGTTAAATGCAGCAATTCTCAGCTTAGCAGGATACAACATGGCATATTGCACTTGAAATTGGCACAATCTTCTCTTGATATCCTGAAACTGCACTCGTCATTTCTGCACTTCTGAGGAGGAATCCAGGAAAATGGACAGCTTTGAATCCGCAATATGGATATCCTGAGGATTTTGTCCCTGTCCCTAAAATGCAGGAGCCTAATTATAACGGGTCTTGGCGGTGCCCCTGGTGGCAGCGGCCTGGATGACTGTGTGCCCTTTCAAAAGCCAACAAGTTGGAGAGTTCCTCTTTTTACCAAACGTGAAGATAAGCCATTTTTCAAAGAATTCTGCTGGGGCGTTCCCCTCTGCTTGTACATCTAGGGTATAATTTTGTATCTGACACATTGATCATACTTATTGCTGATTTTATATTTTGGGACAAATATTTTTAATGTAGTTACAAATTATTTTACCACCATCCACTGTACAATTACTGATGTCTACCTCTTTTTGGCTTATTGGGGTGCTGCAACGTTGTCTTAGTTGTGAAGTGGAGGATGTCCTATGATTTCACATCGAGGCGTAGCAATATTATTGAACCAAGATGATTTGACAAAGTGTTCCCCTTGCCTTGTCCCCACAGTTACCGTGAAGCACCACTAACAAACAACTCTAATGTCCACACATTAATGTTTTGTATTTGTTGTTTTTTTTTACCTTTTTAGGAAAGCAGTATTGAGAAATTGGAAGAGAAGATTAACTGTGGCCAAATAGAAGAAGTTATTGCACAGGTACAACAAAGGGTTCTTTTGTTTATATTGGATCCTCTATTATGTTGGTAAAAAGCTAAATACAATCAATTCTGCATTATTATTTTTTTGTGAACGGCTCTGAAGATTTAATCAAACTTCACAGCTCTCTTCAGTAGTTGTGTATGAGCTGATCATGGAGGAGTTCCCTTGTGCACAATGGCATGATTTAGCCAAAGCTAGAAGTCGATCCATCAGGAAAAGGAATAGTCCTTCCTATATTTCACATTCTTCTTGAATGCACTATTGCCTTTAGGCCATGTTCACACTTTGCGGCGTCCCTCTGCGGGTTCTCCCGCAGCGGATTTGATAAATCTGCAGGGCAAAACCGCTGCGGTTCTCCCTGCAGATTTATCGCGGTTTGTTCCGCGGTTTCCGCCTATACTATTGATGCTGCATATGCAGCAATATGCAGCATCAATAGTAATGTTAAAAATAATAAAAATTGGTTATACTCACCCTGTGATGTCCGGATCTCCTCGGCGCTGCACCCGGCGGTCCGGTTCCAAAGACGCTATGCGAGAAGGACCCTTCGTGACGTCACGGTCATGTGACCGCGACGTCACCGCAGGTCCTGGTTGCACAGCAACTCTGACCGGACGGCCGGGTGCAGCGCTGAGAGGTGAGTATAACATGATTTTTTATTTTTATTCTTTTTTTTTACCCCAGATATGGTTCCCGGGGCCTGGAGGAGAGTCTCCTCTCTTCCACCCCGGGTAGGAACTGCACATTATCCGCTTACTTCCCGCAACGTGGGCACAGCCCCATGCGGGAAGTAAGCGGTTCAATGCATTCCTATGGGTGCAGAATCGCAGCGATTCTGCACAAAGAAGTGACATGCTGCGGGTTTTAAACCGCTGCGTTTCTGTGCGGTTTTTCCCGCAGCATGTGCACAGTGGTTTGCGGTTTCCATAGGGTTTACATGTAAATGGAAACGCTATGGAAACTGCTGCGGACCCGCAGCATCAAAATCACGGCGGTTCCGCGGTAAAAAACGCAAAGTGTGAACCCAGCCTTAGTCTACACAACAGCACTGGTATTTTTTGTTTTTGTTTATTTTTGTAAAAAAAAACAAAAAATAACTAAAACACTCACTGTGAAACCACCTGTGAAGAGGCTTGGTCTTTGGAATTCACATAGTAAACCGAATAAATTCTTGAAATAATGTTCGGTCCAGAAATATTTGGACAGGGACACACATTCTGCCATTTTTGTTGTTTACATAACTGCATCTTGAATATGTTTTGGTAATTAATATGGGCTTAACGGGAATCTGTCAGGTAATTTTTGTGTAGCATGCTAATGGTATCCTGAAATATGGCTTGGGCAGCCCTTTCAGAATATGTAACGTTTATTGCTGCGTGTTGCCCCGTTGTCTTGCTGTAAGCCCCATAAAATAATTTCACTTGCCGGCTAGTCAAGCATATGCAAATCCAAAATGAATATTCGCACTCTCTGCTGACATCCATGATTGGGTGCAGTCAACGGCCGTGTCATTCGCCCGAAAATCGCATCGGACTGGCCGTCTGCTCTCCTGATCTAAGTGTGACAGCATGGATAGAAATATAGGCTGGTCCTAACTGTATATCTTAGATTCATTGAGGCTGGGGTACTTGCCTTGAAAGCTCATTTTATACTGGCTGTATAATCATTTTCGTAGTTTTCCTGCCTGATTTTAAAATGACCGTTTTTATGAATTCAGCTACTTTTTAACAATTCATTCCTGAATGGCTCTATAATCCATCTTGAAACTTTCCTGCCTGATATTAAGATACCGTATTTTGCAAACTAGAAGACCAGAAGATGCACCCCAAGTTTTGGGGAGGAAAATAGGGGAAAAAATGTGTTAAATAAAATGGTGCGCCTTTAATATCCGATTTTACGGTAGCTTTCCTTGGTAGGCAGCTACAATGGAGCTGTGTCCCAGTCAGGTGGCTGTTGCAGTAGGCCGGTGGCAGGAGTGGGGCGATGTTGCTGGCCCCGGCTGGAAAATGGGAAGGGGGGGAGGGGGGGTGTCTCCGTGGTGATAAATCTCAATCTGCGCATGAGTTTCCTCCGACATCCATTTTCTTGAAGTCCACCGCAGTTAAATGGATGGGAAGTGCGGGGACTACCGACATTTTGTGGAATTCCAGGGCCCGCCACAGCCTTGCACCCCCGAACACACCCTCCTTTCAGCCCGAGGCCCACAACATCGCCTCATTCCTGCCGTCACCAGCTTCCTATAGCAGCGACACTCTCAGACCCCGCTCCACCGCAGTGGCCCCCCCCCCCCCATGCCACGGTGAGCTACATTTGGATTATAAGATGCCCCCTCATTTTTCCCAAAAATTTTGGAGGGAAAAAGTGTGTCATATAAACTGAAAAATGTTTTGCTTGCATTGTGAAATATGAAAACGGGTTACGCTTCTTAGATATCTGTCATGGCTAGAAATTAAGACTGGATTTATGCAGGGCAATGTTTTCTGCTATGTATAAATATCAGACATTAGGTTATATTGATTTTATTTAGTTAAACTGCAAGTTTATGCCATGCCCTACCGTGCTGTATAAATCAAGCCAGTAAAAAATAAATTAAAAAAATGCAGTTCTCGAGGAGGAGTATGAATAAGGGCGCAGTCAGACAGCCATAATACTCGTGCAAGGATCGCATTTGCCGTCGGCGCAGTGCAAAGAGATGCATGCTGTCAGGAAAGCGGACTGCCAGTCCAAGGATTGCAATGCAATCCTCTCGCGAGTATTATGGCCCACTGACTGCACTCTAATAGTTGTCCTGTGGACAGATTCACCTGAATTGTGGCTCTCTGCCGCTCTTCCAGAGTGACCATGGGCCTCTTGGCTGCTTCTTTCATTAGTTCTTACCCTTGCTTGGGATGTAAGCTTAGGCGGACGGCCATATCTTGGTAGGTTTGCAGTTGTGCCATACTACTCTCCATTTTTTATGATAAATCGAACAAGATGTTCAGAGCTTGGGCTGTTTTTTTTTTGTTTTTTTTACTACCCAACTCTGCTTTACTCTTCCCCATAATTTTATCCCTGACCTGTCTTGTGTGTTCCTTTGTTTTTATGATGCTGTTTAACCCATTAATGACCGAACCAGTTTTGACCATGAAAATCAAGCCAAATTTTACAATTCTGATCAGTGTCATTTCATGAGGTAATAACTCTGGAATGCTTCAACGTATCCCACTGATTCTGAGATTGTTTTTTTTCGTGACATATTGTACTTTATGATAGTGGTAAACTTTCTTTGATATGACTTGTGTTTATTTATAAAAAAAACAGAAATTTGACAAACTTTGATAATTTAGCAATTTTCAAACTTAATATTTATGCCCCTATACGAGACAGTTATGTCACACAATATAGTTAATAAATAACATTTCTCACGTGTCTACTTTACATCAGCACAATTTTGGAAACATTTTTTTTTTTTTGGTTAGGAAGCCAAAAGGGTTAAAAGTTGACCAGCGATTTCTCCCTTTTCCAACACAATTTACTAAACCATTTTTTTAAGGGACAACATCACATTTGAAGTGAGGGGCCTACATGACAGAAAATACCCCAAAGTGCAACAATTCTAAAATCTGCACCACTCAAGGGGCTCAAAACCACATAAAAAAAGTTTATTAACCGTTCAGTTGCTTCACAGGAACTGAAGCAACGTGGAAGGAAAAAAATGAACATTTTTACCTTTTTTCACAAGAATTTTACTTTAGCCTCAAACTTTTTATTTTCACCAGGGTAACAAAAGAAAATCGACCTCAAAATTTGTTGTGCAATTTCTCCGGAGTACGCAGATACTCCATATGTGGGTTAAAACTACTGTTTGGGGTGGAGAGAATATGGGTGATAGACCAGCTTTAGTAACATTAGATGCAGAAAATGAGTTTGAAAAAATAAAGTGGAATTGGATAAGACCAGTACTAGACAAAGCAGTGATGATAGGTAATTTCCGAAACTTTGTAAAAGTCTCGTATACAAATAAATCCCAAGACAAAAATTAAAACCCATGGACATCTCTCATAAAGCTTCCCACTGGAAAAAGGGGTGCGCCAGGGATGTCCTTTGGCACCCCTTATATTTGATTTAGCACTTTAACCTTTGCCACGCTACTTGGAACACAAGTTATTTCAAGTAATAACGGTAGGGGGCATGATGGTCAAAGTCTCAAATTTTGTGGATGACATACCCGTATATACTCGAGTATAAGCCGACCCGAGTATAAGCCGACCCCCCCCCCCCCCCTAATTTTGCAACAAAAAACTGGGAAAACTTAATAACTCGAGTATAAGCCTAGGGTGGAAAATGCAGCAGCTACGGGTAAATTTAAAAAATAAAAAGATACCAATAAAAGTAAAATTGATTGAGACATCAGTAGGTTAAGTGTTTTTGAATATCCAGATTGAATCAGGAGCCCCATATAATGCTCCATACAGTTTATAATGGGCTCCATAAGATACTCAATATTAAAATATGCCCCATATAATTGCATAAATGTTGATTTTGACCCCATAAGATGCTCCATACAGACATTTGCCCCGTATAATGCTCCACAAATGTGGATTATGGCCCCATAAGATGCTCCATACAGATAACTGCCCCATATAATGCTGCACATGGCCCCATAAGATGCTCCATACAGATAACTGCCCCATATAATGCTGCACATAGCCACATAAGATGCTCCATACAGACATTTGTCCCCATATAATGCTGCACATGGCCCCATAAGATGCTCCATACAGATAACTGCCCCATATAATGCTGCATATAGCCACATAAGATGCTCCATACAGACATTTGTCCCCATATAATGCTGCACATGGCCACATAAGATGCCCCATACAGATATTTGCCCCCATATAATGCTGCACATGGCCGGATAAGATGACCCATACAGACATTTGCCCCCATATAATGCTGCACATGGCCGGATAAGATGCCCCATACAGACATTTGCCCCCATATAATGCTGCACATGGCCAAATAACATGCTCCATACAGACATTTGGCCCAAAAGCTGTTGCTGCGATTAAAAAAATAAAAAAATGACACTCACCTTTCCCGTTCCACCGCTGACCGCCGCTGTGTCTTCCCATCCTCTGCACCGACGTTCAGGAAGAGGGCGGCGCGCACTAATCGCGTCATCGTGCCCTCTGACCTGAGCATCACTACAGAGGACGCGGAAGACACAACGGCGCCGCCGATGGCATGAGGAGCAGGTGAGTATCGCGCACTGCCCCCCCATCATACTTAACCTGCTCCTGGCGCCGTCGCTGCAGGTCTGTTCTCCAGCGCCACATTTTCTTCCTGTAGTGAACAGTCACCGTTACCGCTCATTACAGTAATGAATATGCGGCTCCACTTCTATGGGAGGTGGAGCCGCATATTCATTATTGTAATGAGCAGTACCATGTGACCACTCAATACAGGAAGAAACTGCAGCGCTGGAAGAAGCAGGGACCGCGTCGGGAGTAGGTGAGTATAATTACACAGCCCCCGCTCCCCCTCCCCTGCCGATCCCTGGGTATGACTCGAGTATAAGCCGAGAGGGGGACTTTCAGCCCAAAAAAGTGGGCTGAAAATCTCGACTTATACTCGAGTATATACTGTACTTTATATGGCAGCTTTCGAGAGAGACTTGCCAGAAGTATTAGATCTCTTAGAAGTTTTTGGTAGATTTTCAGGCTTCACCTTTAAAAAAGAAAAAAAAATGCAAAATTCTACAATTGTCAGGCAAAGATAGAAATGATACAGGAAAAAAGAAATGTGTGGTATTCCGGTATCTGGAATGCATATCACATTTTTGGGTATCACGTTGGGTAGAAAACCGGAAACAGTCTATATTTTAAATTTCCCTCCAGCTACATCTGAAATAAAACAGGAACTGGAAAGATGGCACAATATGCATCTGAGCTTATTGGGAAGGATACACCTTTTTAAAAATGGTCAGTATTTCAAACCGTGTAGACTTGGAGATGACAAATCCAGCTATCAGGAAATTCATATGGAAGTGTCGGTGGACGCATATAAAATTTAAAAACGCTAATGGCAACAAAAGAGTAGGGTGGCAAATCTACCAGACATAAGAGATATCCTGGTGTGCATCTCCCGGCACATAATAATAGACTGGTTGAAAGATGCTAATAAACTCTAACACGGCCCTGGATAAATCCTATGCAGATCCGTGGAATCTAGTTGCAGTATTGCACACACCACAAAGTCTAATTCCTAGCAAAATTAAAAACTTACTAGTTTACCGGTACACAATGGCAACATGGAAAAAAAAATCAGGAAAAGACTAAAGTTATTGTGGCGAATTTCAAGGGATTTGCCCTTGTGGAGGAATCCAGTGTTACGGCAATTAGGGGACAACAAATTATTCCAGGAATAGAAGCTGAAGGGAATATTAAAAATAGCTAATTTACCTTACGAGGAAGAAAGTAGGTGGTTGACCAGAGAAGATATTGTATCAAAATTTAAATTAAGTAAACAGCAATTTCTACAATTCGAACAAATTAGAGGAACGATTATGGCGCATCTGATAAATGTAAGGGAAGAAACTAAAAGAAATGCAATGTATACTCTACTCTATTATTTAACCGAGCAAGCACACAGAGTATATCTACGTTATACAGAGGTTTAAAGAAATTCTAGGGAAATTAGAAACCGTATAAGTATTTAGGTCACAGTATAGGCAAATAGAGGGAGAGGAAATTGGGGAACAAAATGATAGTATGGTGGAAGGCACAGTGCTGTGCAAATTATTGGGACAAAACATTTTTTTAAGTAAAATCGTAAGTTGGTTACCACCAGTTTTAATATATAATAAATACATCTTTGTCAACTAGCCAGTGGAAAAAGGTAATTTTCAGAATTAGTACGTGTATTATAACATTTTATTTTTTTGCTTTGTCCCAATTCATTTGCACAGCACTGTAGTATGAAAGAACATTTTGAGTTAGGTTTGAAGGGCAGAGTTTAGGATCATGCATAGAGCAGTCTTGGTCTTTTAATATACCAATTTCCAAAAATATGACAAATCGTCTGACACATTGTCCAAAATGCAAACTTAAAGGGAACCTGTCAACTGAATTTGGCGGGACTGGTTTTGGGTCATATGGGCGGAGTTTTCGGGTGTTTGATTCACCCTTTCCTTACCCGCTGGCTGCATGCTGGCTGCAA
The DNA here is from genome assembly GCF_032444005.1 of Ranitomeya imitator. Lineage (NCBI taxonomy): Eukaryota > Metazoa > Chordata > Amphibia > Anura > Dendrobatidae > Ranitomeya > Ranitomeya imitator. The sequence continues at coordinate 322,872,441 of NC_091285.1, read as the reverse complement.
TATTGGATTGAAGTTCATTCTCTGTCCTCCATAGTACACGCCTGCACAAGGCAAGATTGCCTTGCACAGGTGTGTACTATGGAGGACAGAGAATGAACTTCACTCCAATATTGCAGCCAGCGGGTAAGGAAAGGGTGAATCAAACACCCGAAAACTCCGCCCATATGACCCAAAACCAGTCCCGCCAAATTCAGGTGACAGAGTCCCTTTAAAGATTCAGACTTAATACATGGGTTGTGGACCTGTCACAAAGTACAAGAACTCTGGAAAGACATTACAACCTATATTGAAAAATACGGGTGTTATTGTTCCTCTATATCCGTTACCGTTTCTTTTCCATTACTGGAGGAGTGCTAAAGGTGTACAACACTAAAGGTACCGTCACACTCAGCAACTTTGCAAAGAGAACGACAACAATCCGTGACGTTACAGCGTCCTGGATAGCGATCTCATTGTGTTTGACACGCAGCAGCGATCTGGATCCCGCTGTGCCATCGCTGGTCGGAGCTTGAAGTCCAGAACTTTATTTCATCGCCAAGTCGGCGTGTATCGTCATGTTTGACATCAAAAGCAACAATGCCAGCAACGAGCATAGGGCCCCTAGATGTGTGTCGGATCGGTACACTCCGGCTGTTTGACATGGAGCTAACAACCAGCGAGAACGAGAAGTGAGTCGCCGTTACGTCACTGGATCGCTCCTGCATTGTTCTGGAGTTGCTGTGTTTGACGTCTCTACAGCGACCTAAACAGCGACGCTCCAGCGATCTAGTTTAGGTCGGCTCGTTGTCTATATCGCTGCAGCGTCGCTGAGTGTGACGGTACCTTAAGAAAAGGAAAAACTAACCCCAGTATTCTGTACAATCTGTTTATTAGTCAAAATAAGCTTGTTAAAACATTGGTTATCTGAATCTATTCCAAATTGGAAAGAGATAATAGGCCAAGTGAAGGCCATATTCCACTTGGAAAGAATGGAAGCAGAATGTGATAAGGAAAGATATGTAAAATTCAAAAGTAGGAGTGATCAGAACTGCCAGGCACAGCTGCACTGCTCCATGACTATGAATAGACGCCAGCTCCAGGACCTCGGGAGCCATTCCACATAAAGTCCAATGGTGAATCTCCAAATTCAAATATGAGGAAGAAGTGGTACAGGCACTCACCGTCCCATTTATGTCCTGTATTTGGAAATCGCATAAAAACAGCAAGGAAGTGTGAAGAGGAGACGCAATGGACGACGGCCGTTTCGAGCCGGTGTGTGCTTCTACAGGTCCTAGGTCCTTGTAACAAAAGTTTTTTGTTGTTGCTAGATAGATATATAATTGCCTGGAATACTACTTCCTGCAATTTGTGCCAACTTCCTGTCCGGAGCTAATGTCCGGAGCTAAGTGACGTCAACAGTGTCCAGTGTCTGATTGGTTGCCGCCTGCTGCGAGCGACCAATCAGAAACGTGCCGTACTGTGACACACTCCGCCCGCCATTTTGGTGTGATTTTTGAATTTTTACCTCACAGCAAGTTTCTACTGCGTGGAGGCGGGCCCAGTGACGTTGCTCTTCAAGCTCCTGCCGAATTTCAAGTATATATGGATTCTAGACTCCCGATTCTTTAGAATCGGGCTGCCATCTAGTATATATATATATATATATATATATATATATATATATATATATATATATATATATATATATATATATATATATATATATATATATATATATATATATATATATATATTAAACAAATGTCAATTTTATCATTAAATCCCGCTGCACTTTGCGCCCTTGTATGCATAATCCACCTATCTTCTTTTCTCAATAACATCTTATGCAGATCTCCTCCTTGTGCAGGTAAAACAACTTTTTCAACCCCTGCAAAACTTCAAACCTCTGGATTGCCCACATGTTTCTCTCTTATATGAGTGATTAATCATGGGACCGCTTTACCTGATGTTACTGAATTGAAATGCTCTCTAAATCGCACAAATGGGGAGCGAATTGTTTTTTCCAGTAATGAAAACCACATGGACAGGACATGTACAACAAACTGCATACGGCAAGAAATAAAGTCCTTTATTACATGCGTCATTCCCCCTATTTTTAAGGACTTGCTGGTAAAAAAAAAATGCACCAAAAGAGCAATAACCACACTTATAATTACCTATCGGTACATTCTTTTGTAGCCAATTTCTAGATTCTGCTCTAATTCGATTGTGTACCAATACATCTCTAAGGTTTTTTTGAACTCTTGTTTGTTACTAGAGGTCCCCTTGCTATTATATCTGAGATACCTTCATCTTTTTCCAGGATATGCCAATTCTTGTTAATTGCCGTTTTAATTTCTGTGAGTTGGCCCAAATTCAATATTGAAAGTAAATCTGATTTCTCCTTTTTGAGTATCTTTTCTTTTCCCAACCAATTAACCACCCATAGGGGCAAATCCACTGTTGTGGCCCTTACTAGGGCCCTGTCAAGGAGGTTTTTGGGAAACCCTCTTTCGGAAAATCTAGAATATAAATCTTTCGATAGCGGTTCAAAGCGTTTGGGGTCATTATTAATCCTTTTTACCCTCAAAAATTGGCTGTATGGTAATGATTTTTTTTTTATATGCAGAGGGTGCTCACTATCATAATGCAATAAGAAATTTGTGGAAGTGGGCTTCCTAAATAATTATGTATTAATCCTGTCTTCGCAAATCTGCACGTTCACATCAAGAAATTCTAATTCCAATCCTCCAAACACCAAGGTAAAATGCATGTTCATGGAATTTGACCTATTCAAATAGTCTGCAAATTCATGAAACACCTCTCTCGTTCCATCACAAACAATGAAGATGTCATCGACAAATCTGAGGAACAACTTGGTGTGTTTTAGGAAGGGGTTCTTCAAGGAATAAACATATTTTTCTTCAAAAACCGCTAGATATTAATTAGCAAAGGTACATGCAACGGGCATCCCCATAGCGGTACCCACCCGATGCACTTACCAGGTGTCCAAGAATTTGAATGCATTGTGCTCCAAAATGAAACCAATTCCTTCACTAGTGAAGTTGATCAAGCCCTCACTGTTGTTAGTACTAGCTAATATCTTTATAGCCTCTAATCCTTCAATTTTGGGGAATTCTCGTATACAGGCTTTCTACATCTACTGAAGCCAATACAAAGCTGTCCTGCCACTCAATTACGCATGACTGATAAAAATTCACCTGTATCTTTAATGTATGACTGTACTGTTTTTTAAAAGTGGATGCAATAACCAAGCCATATACTGGGATTGGGGCTCAGTGATTGACCCTAGCCCGCACACGATTGGACCTGTAGAAGCGCACACCCAGCGAAACGGCCATCGTCCGTTGCGTTTCCCCTTCACACTTCCTTGCTGTTTTTATGTGATTTCCAAATATAGGACAGAAATGGGACGGTGAGTGCCTGTACCACTTCATCCTCATATTTGCAAGATATGTAAAATTACTTAAAATAAAATGGAGAGGCTTTTAACTGCATTATTATACAAAGGAGGAACTTCATAAAATCATGAAGCCCCTTGACCAGACCAGTTGGTACTTGCTGGAAGACTTGGGTGGAACATTGGGAAGTTAAAAATAATTGATCTGAATATGGAGGGAAAAGAGGGAGAGATACAGGCTAGCAGAATATTGTGTAGATATTAAATAAGGAAGTGCAACATCCGAGGGCTTACTTTGGTCAAGAGAGTGAGAGGATAGAAGTGAACACTGGAATTATAAATAGTTTTTTTTCAATTACTCTGTGATCCTTTCATTAAGAAAATGTGGAATAAAGGAAACTAAATCTGAGAGTTTGTAAACAAAGTTTTTATAACTTGATTATTGATTTTTAAAATATATAATTATATAAGGTATTGTTAAAAAAAAATAATACTGTTTGGGCGCATTGTAGGGCTCGTAAGGAGTAGTGTGACAGATTTTAGTTAAAAGTGCAAGACCTCACATCATGTGGGATTGTGCTCTGCATGAGAGGATCCCTTTTTTGTAGAAAGTTACATCCTTTACACTTTAATTAACCCCTTCATGACCCAGCCTATTTTGACCTTAATGACCTGGCCGTTTTTTGCAATTCTGACCAGTGTCCCTTTATGAGGTAATAACTCAGGAACGCTTCAACGGATCCTAGCGGTTCTGAGATTGTTTTTTCGTGACATATTGGGCTTCATGTTAGTGATAAATTTAGGTCAATAAATTCTGTGTTTATTTGTGATAAAAACGGAAATTTGGCGAAAATGTTGAAAATTTCGCAATTTTCACATTTTGAATTTTTATTCTGTTAAACCAGAGAGTTATGTGACACAAAATAGTTAATAAATAACATTTCCCACATGTCTACTTTACATCAGCACAATTTTGGAAACAAAAATTTTTTTTTGCTAGGAAGTTATAAGGGTTAAAATTTGACCAGCGATTTCTAATTTTTACAACGAAATTTACAAAACCATTTTTTTTAGGGACCACCTCACATTTGAAGTCAGTTTGAGGGGTCTGTATGGCTGAAAATACCCAAAAGTGACACCATTCTAAAAACTGCACCCCTCAAGGTGCACAAAACCACATTCAAGAAGTTTATTAACCCTTCAGGTGCTTCACAGCAGCAGAAGCAACGTGGAAGGAAAAAATGAACATTTAACTTTTGTCCTAAAAATGATCTTTTAGCAACAATTTTTTTATTTTCCCAATGGTAAAAGGAGAAACTGAACCACGAAAGTTGTTGTCCAATTTGTCCTGAGTACGCTGATACCTCATATGTGGGGGTAAACCACTGTTTGGACGCACCGCAGGGCTTGGAAGGGAAGGAGTGCCATTTGACTTTTTGAATGAAAAATTAGCTGCACTCTTTAGCGGCCACCATGTCACGTTTGGAGAGCCCCCGTGTGCCTAAAAATTGGAGCTCCCCCACAAGTGACCCCATTTTGGAAACTAGACGCCCCAAGGAACTTATCTAGATGCATACTGAGCACTTTAAAACCCCAGGTGCTTCACAGAAGTTTATAACGCAGAGCCATGAAAATAAAAATTCTTTCCTCAAAAATTATTTTTTAGCCTTGAATTTCCTATTTTGCCAAGGGTAATAGGAGAAATTGGACCACAAATGTTGTTATCCAGTTTGTCCTGAGTACGCAGATACCCCATATGTGGGGTAAACCACTGTTTGTGCGCACGGCAGGGCTCGGAAGGGAAGGCACGCCATTTGGCTTTTTAAATGGAAAATGAGCTCCAATCATTAGCGGACACCATGTCGCGTTTGGAGAGGCCCTGTGTGCATAAACATTAGAGATCCCCCACAAATGACCCTATTTTGGAAACTATACCCCCAAAGGAACGAATCTAGATGTGTGGTGAGCACTTTGAACCCTCAAGTGCTTCACAGAAGTTTATAACGCAGAGCCATGAAAATAAAAATTCTTTTTTCAAAAATGATTTTTTAGCCCGCAATTTTTTATTTTCCCAAGGGTAACAGGAGAAATTTGACCCCAAAAGTTGTTGTCCAGTTTCTCCTGAGTACGCTGATACCCCATATGTGGGGATAAACCACTGTTTGGGCACACGTCGGGGCTCAGAAGGGAAGTAGTGACGTTTTGAAATGCAGACTTTGATGGAATGCTCTGCGGGCGTCACATTGCGTTTGCAGAGCCCCTGATGTGGCTAAACAGTAGAAACCCCCCACAAGTGACCCCATTTTGGAAACTAGACCCCGAAAGGAACTTATCTAGATGTGAGGTGAGCACTTTCAACCCCCAAGTGCTTCACAGAAGTTTATAACGCAGAGCCGTGAAAATAATAAATACGTTTTCTTTCCTCAAAAATAATTTTTTAGCCCAGAATTTTTTATTTTCCCAAGGGTTACAGGAGAAATTGGACCCCAAAAGTTGTTGTCCAGTTTCTCCTGAGTACGCTGATACCCCATGTGTGGGGGTAAACCACTGTTTGGGCACACGTCGGGGCTCAGAAGGGAAGTAGTGACTTTTGAAATGCAGACTTTGATGGAATGGTCTGCGGACGTCACATTGCGTTTGCAGAGCCCCTGGTGTGCCTAAACAGTAGAAACCCACCACAAGTGACCCACTTTTGTAAACTAGACCCCCAAGGAACTTATCTAGATATGTGGTGAGCACTTTAAACCCCCCAAGTGCTTCACAGACGTTTACAACGCAGAGCCGTGAAAATAAAAAATCATTTTTCTTTCCTCAAAAATGATGTTTTAGCAAGCAATTTTTTATTTTCTCAAGGGTAACAGGAGAAATTGGACCCCAATAATTGTTGCACAGTTTGTCCTGAGTATGCTGGTACCCCATATGTGGGGGTAAACGACAGTTTGGGCACACGTCGGGGCTCGGAAGTGAGGGAGCACCAATTGACTTTTTGAATACAAGATTGGCTGGAATCAATGGTGGCGCCATGTTGCGTTTGGAGACCTCCTGATGTGCCTAAACAGTGGAAATCCCTCAATTCTACCTCCAACTAACCCCAACACACCCCTAACCCTAATCCCAACTGTAGCCATAACCCTAACCACACCCCTAACCCTAACCACAACCCTAATTCCAACCCAACCCTAAGGCTATGTGCCCACGTTGCGGATTCGTGTGAGATTTTTCAGCACCATTTTTGAAAAATCCGTGGGTAAAAGGCACTGCGTTTTACCTGCGGATTTACCGCGGATTGCCAGTGTTTTTTGTGCGGATTTCACCTGCGGATTCCTATTGAGGAACATGTGTAAAACGCTGCGGAATCCGCACAAAGAATTGACATGCTGCGGAAAATACAACGCAGCGTTTCCGCGTGGTATTTTCCGCACCATGGGCACAGCGGATTTGGTTTTCCATATGTTTACATGGTACTGTAAACCTGATGGAACACTGCTGCGGATCCGCAGCCAAATCCGCACCGTGTGCACATAGCCTAATTCTAAAGGTATGTGCACACGCTGCGAAAAACGCTGCGGATCCGCAGCAGTTTCCCATGAGTTTACAGTTCAATGTAAACCTATGGGAAACAAAAATCGTTGTACACATGCTGCAGAAAAACTGCACGGAAACGCAGCGGTTTACATTCCGCAGCATGTCACTTCTTTCAGCGGATTCCACAGCGGTTTTACAACTGCTCCAATAGAAAATCGCAGTTGTAAAACCGCAGTGAAATGCGCAGAAAAACCGCGGTAAATCTGCTATAAATCCACAGCGGTTTAGCACTGCAGATTTATCAAATCCGCTGCGGAAAAATCCGCAGAGGAGCAGAATACGTGTGCACATACCGTACCCTAACCCTAACCCTAGTTCTAACTCCAACCTTAGTGGAAAAAAAAAAAATCTTTATTTTATTATTGTCCCTACCTGTGTGGGTGACAGAGGGGGGGGTCATTTACTGTTTTTTTTTTTATCACTGTGAGGTGTTATCACAGTGATCAAAATTCACATTGGAACGAATCTGCCGGCCGGCAGATTGGGTGGGCGCACTGTGCATGCGCCTGCCATTTTGGAAGATGGCGGCGCCCAGGAAAGAAGACGGACGGACCCCGGGAGGCTCTGTAAGTATGATGGCGTGGGGGGGGTGGATCTGACAACGGGGGGTGGGTCGGACTACGGGGGGGGGGGGGTGTTATGTTTGCTAATGACAGGTGTTATGAAGGCAATCCAGAAACACAGTGTGCTTAGCGATCAGAGCGCACACAGTGATCTGACAAATACCCAAAAATACAAGAACGAGCTCTGAGCCGTGGAAACTCTGTAGACTGCACACCTGATCCTATCCTAAACACAACTAAAAGCGGCTGTGGATTGCGCCTAACAACTACCTAGGCAACTCGGCACAGCCTAAGAAACTAGCTAGCCTGAAGATAGAAAAATAGGCCTGACTTGCCCCAGAAAATTCCCCAAAGGAAAAGGCAGCCCCCCACATATAATGACTGTGAGTAAGATGAAAAGACAAAACGTAGGGATGAAATAGATTCAGCAAAGTGGGGCCCGATATTCTAGGACAGAGCGAGGACAGTAAAGCGAACTTTGCAGTCTACAAAAAACCCTAAAGCAAAACCACGCAAAGGGGGCAAAAAAAACCCACCGTGCCGAACTAACGGCATGGCGGTACACCCTTTGCGTCTCAGAGCTTCCAGCAAAACAAAAGACAAGCTGGACAGAAAAAAAGCAACAAAAAAGCAAAAGGCACTTAGCTATACAGAGCAGCAGGTCACAGGAACAATCAGGAGAAGCTCAGATCCAACACTGAAACATTGACAAGGAGCAAGGATAGCAGCATCAGGCGGAGTTAATGAAGCAGTTAACGAGCTCACCAGAACACCTGAGGGAGGAAGCTCAGAAGCTGCAGTACCACTTGTGACCACAGGAGTGAATTCAGCCACAGAATTCACAACAGGGGTGGATCGGAGCGCAGGGGGGGTGGATCGGAGCACGGGGGGAGCGGACAGGAGGACGGGGGAGCGGAGCACAGGACGGAGGGGAGCGGACAGTTTCAGTTTCAACAGCCAATCAGAGCGATCGTAGCCATGGGGGGGGGGAGGGGGGTGAAGCCACCCCCCCTGGGCTAAAGTACAACTCCTCCTGTCCCTGCAGGCCGGGTGAAATTACAGTTAACCCTTTCACCCGGCCTGCAGGAGCCCAATCCGGCCATGACGCATATGCTGCGTCACAGGTCGGAGTGGCACAGGTTTTCATGACGCATACGGTGCGTCAAAGGTCGGGAATGGGTTAAGGACTGTTAGTCTAGAGCTACATGGCAACTTTAGCCAAGTACAAGTGAATGGAGTCACATTGTGACCCTCAAGGTTCTGCACCGAAATAAGCGCTTTGAAAAAAATCCAATGGTTTTCAACTTTTTTTTACTTGTCATGGCACATTGGGGTTTACAATATGACCCTGTACAGTTGTGCTGAGTGCTGAGCACTTGTGTCTGGGTTTCAGTGTAAATCCCACAAAAATGCGATTCAGATGAGACTCCAAACGGAACCACCCACCATGGGGCAGATGGAAACACTTCGTATTCTATTTGACGTCTGCTCAGGTGGTATCCATCATTTTAGGCATGCATAGATTTGTGGTCACCCACACTTATATGCTAAAAAGATGCCTTAAACGATGGAACATCTCCAAAACAGAGACCAGTCCAAAGTGACTCCATCTGCCTCATAAGGGACTGGTTCCATCAGGGGTCTGAATCGCAATTTTGCGGAATTTGCTCTGAAATCCCGACTTAGAGCTCAGCATAGAGTGCAGGATAAATGTGACCCAAGCCTTGTTCCGATTTTTTGGAGGTTGAGTGAACAAATAGACATCAGTACAAGAATAGTTCAACATTTATTCATTTTTGCGCAGTTCACCATGCGGTATAAGTGATAAGGCAGATTTATTCTTCGGGACGGTGCAATTACAGTGATACTAGATGTCTTCTTTTTTTAAGGTTTTGCTGCTATCACTCAGAAAATATTCATTTTTTTTATTTTTTTTATAAAAATTAGTGTTTTTTTATCACCATATTATGTAACTTTTATTTTTTTTGGCAAACAGGGCAGTATGAGTGCTTATTTTTTGCAGGACAAATTGCAGATTTTTTGGTACCATTTTGAGATATATAATATTTTGATTGCTTTTAATTCAGATTTTTTTCAGACACAGAACAAAAACCAGCAATTCAGTTATTGTTTGTTTTTTTGCGCCGTTCACCGTGCGGCAAAACTGATAAGACCTATTTGTTCGTCGAGTCGGTATAATTACAGCGATGCCAGATTTATATTGTGTTTTTTTTTTTTTTGTTATGCTTTGCTATTTTTACATACTAAAAGTGTTTTACAAAATGAATTTGTTTTTGCAATACCATATTCGGAGAGCTGTAACTTTTTTTATTTTTTTGCCCAGTGAGCCATATTAGGGCTTGTTCTTTTGCGGGACAGTTTGGCGTTTTCATTTATACCATTTTTTTTTTTTTAATACATATGACTAGTGTTGAGCATTCCGATACTGCAAGTATCGGGTATCGGCCGATATTTGCTGTATCGGAATTCCGATACCGAGTTCCGATATTTTTGCGATATCGGAATCGGCGTGTGCGGTGCGTATGGTTCCAAGGGTCTGGAGGAGAGGAGACTCTCTTTCAGGCCCTGGGATCCATATTCATGTAAAAAATAAAAAATATGGATATACTCACCCCTCCGGCAAACCCTGGCTGTCACCGCTGCTAGCGTCTGCCTCCGTTCCTAAGAATGCAGTGAGTGGAGGACCTTCGATGACGTCACAGTCACGTTAGCGGTCAGGTGAGCGGTCATCTGACCGCGACGTCATCGAAGGTCCTTCACTCTCTGCATTCTTAGGGACGGAGGCAGACGCTCGCAGCGGTGACAGCCAGGGTCCTTCGGAGGGGTGAGTATATCCATATTTTTTATTTTTATTCTTTATTTTTTCCTCTCCTTCAGACCCTGGGAACCATCCAGGATACCTTCCGATATTTGTGTCCCATTGACTTGCATTGGTATCGGTATCACAAACACTGTGTTTTGTGTGACAAAACGGCTTTTCGTGATTTGTGTGCGCTTTTTTTTTACTTTTTTTTTTTTTTACATTTATTTTGTTTTTTCACTTTTTTACTTGGACCCACGAGAAGGTCCGTATCTCACTAACACACCATGTGAGACCCAGCTTATAGCAGAATCTCACAGGCCACTGTACCCTTGGATCATCACACGACATCAGGGTACCATGGTAACCATCGGCACATTTGAATCTCATCGCAGAGGTCCGATAGTTACTAAGGGTTTATTGTGACCAATTAGATACTACTGTCATGATGGACTGTGGTATTTAAGGGGTTGTTTGTCCGAGATCGGCTTCAAAACTGGCCAGGGCCGATACTGCAGGGTGTCTGCTGTCATGTGCAGCTGATACCTGCACAAATTATGCGTGGGCGGGCGGTGCTATTCCCTTATTCCCGACCTTCATCGTGAATAAAGTCTCTTCGTGATCAGCGGTCATTAAGGGGTTAATCACTGATGTTCTCTAACAAACCTCTGAGGCCTTAACATAAGAGCTGTAGTTATACTGAGAATAAATTACATACAGGTGCACTTAATTTACTAATTATGTGACTTTGGCAATTGGCGCCTCAGGATTTTATTTAGGGGTATTGAACTACAGGGGGGCTGAATATAAATGCACATCACAATTTTCAGACTTATCTTTCTAAAATAATTAGAAAACATGTATCATTTCCTTTACACTTCTTACTTAGTATTGGTATATCACATAATATCCCCAGAAAACACTTTTTTTTGCGGTTATAACTAGAAAAAAAATGTGGAAAAGCTCATGGGGTATGAATACTTTTTCAAGATACTGTATGTGGCAGCACTAGTGAATTGGAAACAGTCAGATCGCTTGCTATGGAGGAATTCCATTGATGACACAATATGAATGAATTACTGATGTATGTGAATTATGAATTCAGATTCATGTTTATTATGCATAAAAATAATGGAACTTTTCAAATTTTTTACAGGCAGAAAATGAATTGTATCTGGTGAGAAAAATGTCTGCGTGGAAGCCCTGGGAGCCGCTTGTTGAAGAACCTCCTGCAGATCAATGGAAATGGCCAATCTAGTTAATGTTATCTGTACATATTTGTGTATACATTAGGGACATCAACGTAATGTCTTCTAAATTCAAAATAAAAACAATACCTTATTCTTATTCAGTTTTATTTTGTGTTTAAGTATTTTTCTTTGTTAGAGTTTAGAAAAAAAAACCTCAAAGGACCCTGGTTAAGATACCAGTCAGTGTCGGCTTGATCTGAGTCCTTTTCTTACCTCCCTGGCACCCAGGCCTATTGGATCAGGTATTGGTGTTGCAGGTATGCTGAGATTTGGAGGGCTCTGTTCCAGCAGCACAAACTACAGACATAAGCCTGGAACAGGGTTCTTTTATTCTTTATGCTCAACACTACCATTTTGTTATATTTCTTTTTCAAATGTTAAGCTTGTATTAAATATATTGAATCTATTACAGAGAAATATGACTGATTTATTATTCAGCTTTGCAAGGCATAGACTAATCAATATTTACCCCTTTTTGACATTTGTAGTAATACATCCACGCGCCCTGGCTTTATTGAGCAGGAATATATTATTACTGCATTTGCGATCATTAACGCACACAGGCTATGCACGCTCGATCGCCGCCGAGTGTCCGCTGATTCTGACAGCTGACACCCTGTACTCAGTGTCAGGAGTGGTCCCGCCGCTTGAACTCCCTAAATCCTGCAATCGAAAGCAATCTCAGCATTCCGGGAGCATGCAGAGGTATGACAGCCTCTCTGTCCTTGGATCGGAACCCCGCATCACGATCGTTGTTATGATGGATCCGGGTCTCCAGAGCTAGTAAAGTTCCTAGATCATGCTCAGAACATAATCAGCAACTTTTATCTGTCAGTGCAGAGCTGACAGTTTGCATAGCATAGGGATGCTGCTGCATCCCCATGCTATACAAGCAATCAGCCTGCAAAAAATCAGTCTCATAGTTAAAGAATGTTTAAAAAAAAAAAAAATCAATATATTGTACCCATAAGTAATTTGGTATCTCGGCATCTGTAACGCCCTGACATATAAAACTGTCCCACGTGTTAACCCCTTTAGGGAACACCATAAAAAAAATCTAAAAGAAGGCAAAAAAACAATGCTTTATCATCATACCACTGAACAAAAAGTGGAATCAAACAGGATCAAAAGAAGCATATAAATAAATATAGTACCACTGAAAATGTCATCTCGTCCCACAAAAAAAACGCTCCATCAGCTGAAAAATAAAAAGTTACAGATCTCAGAATAACGCGAAATTTTCTGCAAGAAATCTGCATGCGTTTTTGCCGCGTTTTTTGTGAGTTTTTGATGCGTTTTTTTCCGGACATTTCCCAATGCATTTTGTAGTGGGAAATCCGCAAAAAAACCCGCAAAATTAATGAACATGCTGCGTTTTTTTACCACGGAAAAAAACGCATCATGTGCACAAAACATGCAGAATTCATTCTAAATGATGGGATGCTTATTGTATGCGGTTTTTTTTTTTGCGGTTTTATAGCGTTTTTATCGGGGGGAAAAAGGTGAAAAAAACGCGAAAAAACAGCAACGTGTGCACACAATCTTATTGTGTAAAGGTGCCAAAACATTAAAAAAATTATTTTTCGGACTATAAGGGAATGTGCACACATTGCGTATTTTCCCATGCGGATTCTGCAGAGTCCCCAGGTAAAATGACCTGCATTTTACCTGCGGATTCCCTGCTGGTTTTCTGCAGACTTTGTGTGGATTTCGCCTGCATTTTTACACCTGCGGATTCCTATAATGGAATAGGTGTAAAACGCTGCGGATTCTGCACAAAGAATTGACATGCTGCGGAAAATAAACCGCTGCGTTTCTACGTGGAATTTTCCGCAGCATGTGCACAGCGGATTTGGTTTTCCGTAGGTTTACATGGTACTGTACACTGCATGAAAAACTGCTGCGGATCCGCAGCCAAATCCACAATGTGTACATACCCTAAGACACGCCTTTTTCCTCCAAAAATGTGGAGGAAAATGGGGGGTGCGTCTTATAGTCTGGATGTACCGTCTCTGGCTGTGGTGGGGAGCGCTATCGAAGCAGCGTGTCACAGAGGCAGGAGCTGGATGCTGCAGCTAACTCCATTGCCCACTGCTAAAGAGAAATTAATATTCACTGCATTCCATGCCCATGGGCATGGAGGGCAATGAATAGTCATACCTCTTTAATAGCATACTGGTATGATTGGCCCCATTCTCTATGCTGGTGTGATTTGGCTCCCACCCCCATCCTGGTATGCATGTCCCCATCAGAAACAAACCATTACACTTACCTTCCCGACGCTTCCTCCCAGCATCTTTTCCTGATGCCAGCAGCTGATTTATGCTTCTAAGCAGCGCATGGCAGGGACATCATGCTCTGCTTGCAAGCCGAAGAGCAGCTGCCGGAATACTTAATGCCTTGCATGCAGGGACTGTGTGCGTGAGCAGAGCAGTGAGTATTCATTGCTCTCCAGCGAGCACAGTGTTGGCCGGAGCCTTCCTGCAACTGCCAGCAGTCACGTGTGCCACTACTTAAATCTTAACGCCCATGGGAGTGGAGCGATGTAAATATTCATCTCAAGTAGCGCACATGTGACTGCCGGCAGCTGCAGGAAGGCTCCTGCTGACACTGCTCGCTATTAAAGAGCAATGAATACTTTCTGTTCTCCGTGCACACAGTCGCCCGAGTGCAGGGCATTGAATATTCCGGCAGCTGACCTTCGGCTTGTAAGCAGCGCATGACGTCCCTGCCATTTGCTGCTTACAAACATGAAGCAGCTGCTGGCACCGGAGTAGGACACTGCGAGGGATAGCGCCGGGAAGGTAAGTGTAATGATTTATTTTCTTTCTAATGTTTTCTGATGGGGCCATGCATACCAGGATAGGGGTGGTGGGGACCAATCATATTAGGATAAAGATGGAGCCATGCATACCAGGACCAGGATGGGGGCAATCATACCTGGTTAAGGATGTGGCCCTCTATACCAGGGTAGGGATGGGGCCATGTTTACCAGGATAGGGATTAGGGTGATCATTCCTGCCAGGAAAGGGATGAGGGACATGCATGCCAGGATTGGGGATGAGGGCCATGCATACCAGGGTAGGGATGAGGGGGGCCATGCATACCAGGATGGAGATAAGGAGGCCTTGTGTATCAGGATTGGGATGAGAGGACCATATACAGTTACGTCCATATATATTTGGACAGGGACAACATTTTTCTAATTTTGGTTACCACAATGAATTTTAAACAAAACAATTCAGATGCAGTTGAAGTTCAGACTTTCAGCTTTCATTTGAAGGGTATCCACTTTAAAATTGGATGAAGGGTTTAGGAGATTCAGCTCCTTAACATGTGCCACCCTGTTTTTAAAGGGACCAAAAGTAATTGGACAGATTCAATAATTTTAAATAAAATGTTCATTTTTAGTACTTGGTTGAAAACCCTTTGTTGGCAATGACTGCCTGAAGTCTTGAACTCATGGACATCACCAGACGCTGTGTTTCCTCCTTGTTGATGCTCTGCCAGGCCTTCACTGCGGTGGTTTTCAGTTGCTGTTTGTTTGTGTGCCTTTCTGTCTGAAGTTTAGTCTTTAACAAGTGAAATGCATGCTCAATTGGGTTGAGATCAGGTGACTGACTTGACCATTCAAGAATATTCCACTTCTTTGCTTTAATAAACTCCTGGGTTGCTTTGGCTTTATGTTTTGGGTCATTGTCTATCTGTAGTATGAAACGACGATCAATCAGTTTTGCTGCATTTGGCTGGAACTGAGCACACAGTATGTCTCTGAATACCTCAGAATTCATTTGGCTGCTTCTGTCCTGTGTCACACCATCAATAAACACTAGTGACCCAGTGCCACTGGCAGCCATGCATGCCCAAGCCATCACACTGCCTCCGCCGTGTTTTACAGATGATGTGGTATGCTTTGGATCATGAGCTGTACCACCCCTTCGCCATACATTTCTCTTTCCATCATTCTGGTAGAGGTTGATCTTGGTTTCATATGTCCAAAGAATGTTATTCCAGAACTGCTGGCTTTTTTGATGTTTTTTAGCAAAGTCCAGTCTAGCCTTTTTATTCTTGATGCTTATGAGTGGCTTGCACCATGCAGTGAACCCTCTGGATTTACTTTCATGCAGTCTTCTCTTTATGGTAGATTTGGACATTGATATACCTACCTCCTGGAGAGTGTTGTCAACTTGGTTGGCTGTTGTCAAGGGATTTCTCTTCACCATGGAGATTATTCTGCGATCATACACCACTGTTGTCTTCCGTGGGCGCCCAGGTCTTTTTGCATTGATGAGCTCAGTGCTTTCTTTCTTTCTCAGGATGTACCAAACTGTAGATTTTGCCACTCCTAATATTGTAGCAATTTCTCGGATGGGTTTTTTCGCAGCTTACGGATGGCTTGTTTTACCTGCATGGAGAGCTCCTTTGACCGCATGTGTACTTCACAGGAAAACCTTCCAAATGCAAGCACCACACCTCAAACCAACTCCAGGCCTTTTATCTGCTTAATTGAGAATGACATAACGAAGGGATTGCCCCCACCTGTCCATGAAATAGCCTTGGAGTCAATTGTCCAATTACTTTTGGTTTAAAAACAGGGTGGCACATGTTAAGGAGCTGAAACTCCTAAACCCTTCATCCAATTTTAGTGTGGATACCCTCAAGTGAAAGCTGAAAGTCTGAACTTCAACTGCATCTGAATTGTTTTGTTTAAAATTTATTGTAGTAATGTCTATAACCAAAATTAGACAAATGTTGTCTCTGTCCAAATATATATGGACGTAACTGTATACCAAGATAGGGGATATTAAGTACAGAATTGACCACATTTTAGCTTCATTTATTTTTACCTAATTTCCTCCTCTGAAACCTAGGTCTTATAGTCCGAAAAATACGGTAAATGAAGTATTACTATAATAGTACTGACTGAAAAATAAAACTGTCTTATCAATTTTACCACAAGTGGAATGATATAACCCCCACACCACCCAAAAGAAAAAAAAATCCTGAGTTGCTGGTTTTTGTTCAGTCTGCCTCCCAAAAATCTGAATAGAAAGCGATCAAAAAATGTAATGTGTCTGAAAATGGTACCAATAAAAACGTCAGCTCTTCCTGCAAACAATTCGGAGACGTTGTCAGAAGTCTATAGAATAAAAGAACAATTTACATTTTACTCAAAAATATACCTATAAAGAGAAAAATCAGATAAACTGAACATTTTGCAGTGATCTCTTAATTTTTGCCAGAGCTGTATTTGTTCATATTAAACAATTCGTAAACCGTATTAAGCGGTTTTAAGTTTTCTGTCATAAAACCGCTTGAAATGTCAACTCGCAATTGTGCCCAAATTTTGCTATTTTCACGCTAGTCTCATTTCACCCCTCTAACACTTTGGAAAGTGGGTGGTGCTTAGCTGAGAGGAGCCATAACAGACAAATTCATTATAATTTAAACCCAAAAATTGCATTAATTACGACAGAAATGTACTCCAGCACCTGACTGGAATACATTTTTTGTGGTGGTGCACGCAGCTGAAAGATGTAACATAGTAACATAGTTAGTAAGGCTGAAAAAAGACATTTGTCCATCCAGTTCAGCCTATATTCCATCATAATAAATCCCCAGATCTACGTCCTTCTACAGAACCTAATAATTGTATGATACAATATTGTTCTGCTCCAGGAAGACATCCAGGCCTCTCTTGAACCCCTCGACTGAGTTCACCATCACCAACTCCTCAGGCAAGCAATTCCAGATTCTCACTGCCCTAACAGTAAAGAATCCTCTTCTATGTTGGTATTAAATTAATTTTGAAACACATGACTCCTAATGAATTTGGCATGTTGTTCACCAATCAGACCTTTTATCAAGTATAAAGCAAATGTATTTTTCCAGGAGCCACAACAAGAAAGCTTTTAAAAATATCAGGACATTGATGATTTAACACTACAGATACTATCAAATTCTCATTTTGATTTATTGCAGACTACATAAGACAAAAAACTGACTGGCACATCCAGACTAGTGTGAATAAGTGCATTCCAGGAGGAGCTACCTTCATCTACAATATACAAAAAAAGAAAGAGTGCAACCTTTTTTTGTATATTGCAGACTACATAGAGATTTTTAGATTTTGTATGTTGGCTTGAGAGTTTATAGATGTGGATTATATATATCATTGATATGAACTGATGTAATCTTATAATCATTCTGACATCCAGCTTTGATTATTTCTTGCAAGGTGTGAGATGAAGCAACCTTTAGAAAAAAATGTATGGCACCTCATCAAAAAATAACAACTTTTGAATTATTTGTGTCTTGTATGACATTTCGAAGATGCGTAACACACAGTAAAATAACCTTTAGGTGTTTCGGCGCAGCTCTGTATTAAACAAAAATAGCAACTTAATCAAGGCTTTAAAAGGCTCCTAAATGTAAAAAAAGAATAAGTACAAGAAATGCACAAGTGAAGGAGAAAAAAAAGAATCAGTAGGTTTCCATATCCTAACCTTCCCTGGAAAAAAAAATAGAATAGGGCAGGCTCATATAAAATATTGGTTTAGCATCATCTACCTATTTATCTTAGAGTCTGTCCCTTCTGGAACAATTATGACATATCCACAGGTTATGTTTTAGGAGTCTTACCGATGCACCTCAGCCAGTGAGGTCCTCACAATTAAACTGGGAGTTGAGACTAGCTGTGTTGGGCAGTAGCAATACACCTCGCCCCATGCGGTCCTCCCAGGGGAAGATGCATCTTCCCATAATGGTTTTCTAGACTTATGTAACATAAAATAGAAGCAATGTATCTTCACATGTAACAGTGAAGTTCCTTCCTCCGGATTATGCAGAAGGATTTTTGAAGTGTTATGCCTGCTATCTGATGTATATACGTCTCAAGTTGTTCAGTAAAGAAAATGTATTCTTGGACTCTGGTCTCCCTCATTCATCTCTATATCATCTGGTCCTGGCCTGCTATGTCAGGCAGCAGCATTTGGTCTGCAAAGAGGTATCGTCAAGGTATCATCAGCACACACAAACAGCCAAGACCTGCATTTTCCTATAGCGTGATGGGGAATGGAGGATGTGCACCTCATCCGCAGCTGCCAACCCCCACGTTACACATACATGCTTGCTCTCTACATTAATTTCTATGGGGGCTCCAAAAATTGCTGATCATAATTAAGGACTCCTGTGAGGTTAGACAATAGCTACAGTATCACAGCTTCAAAAAAGTTATTTCTGGACACCTCAGATATCTGTAGAGGTCCGTGCCCAATTGATCAAAGCTATTTTGGGGGCACAAAGGGATCTAACACAATATTAGGCTTGGTTAAAATGCTATGTTAATCTCAATATAAGTGTTTACTTTGTACTAGATGGTGGCCCGATTCTAACTCATCGGGTATTCTAGAATATGCATGTCCACGTAGTATATTGCCCAGCCACATAGTATATTGCCCAGCTACGTAGTATATTGCCCAGCTACGTAGTATATTGCCCAGCTACGTAGTATATTGCCCAGCCATATAGTACAGTCATGGACAAAAATTTTGAGAATGAGACATATTAATTTTTCCAAAGTCTACTGCTTCATTTTTTCTAATGGCAATTTGCATATACTCCTGAATGTCAGAGTGATCAGCTTAACAGCAATTGCTGTACTTGCAAAGTCAATATTTGCCCAGAAAATGAACTTTAACCCCCAAAACACATTTCAACATCATTGCAGTCCTGCCTTAAAAGGAGCAGCTAACATCGTTTTATTGATTGATCCATTAACACAGGTGTGGGTGTTGATGAGGACAGGGCTGACGATCAATCAGTCATGATTAAGTAAGTGACACCACTGGACACTTTAAAAGGAGACTTGTGCTTGGTATCATTGTTTCTCTTCAGTTAACCATGGTTATCTCTAAAGAAACACATGCAGCCATCATTACACTGCACAAAAATGGCCTAACAGGGAAGAGTATCGCAGCTACAAAGATTGCACCTCAGTTAACAATCTATCGCGTCATCAAGAACTTCAAGGAGAGAGCTTCCATTGCTGTCAAAAAGGCTCCAGGGCGCCCAAGAAAGACCAGCAAGCGCCAGGACCGTATCTTAAAACTGTTTCAGCTGCGGGATTGGACTACCAGCAGTGCCGAGCTTGCTCAGGAATGGCAGCAGGCTGGTGTGAGTGCTTCTGCACGCACTGTGAGGCGGAGACTCTTTGAGCAAGGCCTGGTTTCAAGGAGGGCAGCAAAGAAGCCACTTCTCTCCAGAAAAAACATCAGGGACCGACTGATATTCTGCAAAAGGTACAGGGAGTGGACTGCTAAGGACTGGGGCAAAGTCATTTTCTCTGCTGAATCCCCTTTTCGATTGTTTGGGACATCTGGAAAACAGCTTATTCGGAGAAGAAGAGGTGAGCGATACCACCAGTCTTGTCTCATGCCAACTGTAAAGCATCCTGAAACCATTCATGTGTGGGGTTGCTTCTCAGCCAAGGTAATCGGCTCACTCACAGTCTTGCCTAAAAACACAGCCATGAATAAAGAATGGTACCAGAATGTCCTCCAAGAGCAACTTCTCCCAACCGTCCAAGAGCAGTTTGGCGCCAAACAATGCCTTTTCCAGCATGATGGAGCACCTTGCCATAAAGCAAAGGTGATAACTAAATGGCTCATGGAACAAAACATAGAGATTTTGGGTCCATGGCCTGGAAACTCCCCAGATCTTAATCCCATTGAGAACTTGTGGTCAATCATCAAGAGACGGGTGGAGAAACAAAAACCAACAAATTCTGGCAAATTGCAAGCATTGATTATGCAAGAATAGACTGCTATCAGTCAGGATTTGGTCCAGAAGTTGATTGAGAGCATGCCAGGGAGAATTGCAGAGGTCTTGAAGAAGAAGGGTCAACAACACTGCAAATATTGACTTGCTGCATTAACTCATTCTAACTGTCAATATAACCTATTGGTACTCATAATATGATTGCAATTATATTTCTGTATGTGATATAAACATTAGACAAACACTAGTAAAAACCAGAGGGCAGCAGATCATGTGAAAATATAATTTTGGTGCCATTCTCAAAACTTTTGGCCATGACTGTATATTGCTCAGTCACGTAGTATATAGCATTGTGGGCATCATATCCCTGTTAAAAAAAAGAATTAAAATAAAAAATAGTTATATACTCATCTTCCGTTGGCCCCTGGATCCAGGAAGCGTTTACCAACGCTCCTCGCGCGCTCCGGTCTCAAGAGTGCATTGCGGTCTCGCGAGATGATGACGTAGCGGTCTCGCGAGACCTATATGTCATCATCTCGCGAGATCGCAATGCAGGGAGCGGTCACCGGAGCGTCGCGAGGAGCGGGAAAGGCATCGGAAGGGGAGTATATGATCTTTTTTTTATTTTTTTTATTATTTTTTAACATTAGATTTTTTTACTATTGATGCTGCATAGGCACGTTACACCGCGGCATAACGCGGTCCATTAGCGCTGCCATTATCCCTGTGTGAGCGCTGACTGGATGGGCGTATGGAGCGGGCACTGACTGCGGGGAAGAAGGAGCGGCCATGTTGCCGCCGGACTACGCCCGTCGCTGATTGGTCGTGGCAATGGTCGTGGGCGTTTTGCCACGACCAATCAGCGACTTGAATTTCCATGACAGACAGAGGCCGCGACCAATGAATATCCCAGACAGACACAGACGGAAGTGACACTTAGACAATTATATAGTAGATTATCTATATGTTCTCTAGTAGCCTTCCACGACAGCGCAGGATGTTGTCTCCATACCCTAATGGGGGACAGGAAGCGCAAGAGGTTAAAAACCCCTCCCACCTCCCATTAACCAGTGTCTTTCCTGTCCCCCATGGGGCATGGAGAGGTTTTTGGTGCACAGCACTGCCGGCTCTGGTAGTGTACCTTATATTTCTTAGCCGGGCACTGGTGGTCGGGCCCCCAGGGCTTCCTCCTCAGTTTTGCTCCCGTCTCCTCTGGATTCTGGGACCGCATTCCCGGTCCTCCTGCGTCCCCTTGCGGGGGTAAAGCGGGCCGGTGATCCCATCCCGGAGGCCTCCCTGAGCTCTCCGGCGTCTCCCCCTCCTGTGCGCGCTGTTCGGCGACCCGGAAGTCACGTGGTGCCTTCACTTCCGGGTCGGCGCTCCTGCATAGGAGCGATCTCTGTCCGGTATTATGGACTACCGAACGGCGTGTGAGGCACGCTGCACCCTCGCACGCATGCCTGGGACCGCGGAGGGGGAGGGGCGGCTAATTGCCACACGCTGGTGCAGTCTTATTTTTCTATATAAGCTGCGAAGACGTCTCAGGTAAGCCTGCCAAAGCATGGATTCGTCTTGCCCTGCAGCTGCAGAGTCCAGCGCTCCTCAAGCCCCAGTAAGTGGCAGGGATGGGTCCCATTTAAAGGTAGATTACATATACCTTCTTATACCGCTTCCTCTCTCGTTTCAGGGAGACAAGCCTGGCCATAAAACCGTTACCAAACGCAAATGTGCTACCTGTAATGTAAAAATGCCCTTAAACTGGGAGAAAAAGTTGTGCCAACCTTGTACGGATAAAGTAATCCAGGCGGAACACCCTCTTTGGCCACGCTCGCCCCCCCCCCCCCCTCCACTGCCACCACCATCCTCACCTGGTCCATCACTTCCCAAAAAGAGAAAAATCCAGGAATATTCCGGGTCAGAGTCTGAAGGGTCTTATACGTCATCTTCAGTCAAATGGGAAGACGTGTTACCCCATAAATCTGCGGAAATTGGAAAATATCTTTTTTCCTCTGAATACATTGAGGAATTGGTGTCTGCAGTGAGGAATACTATGGGGCTAAAGGAGGAACCAGTTCCTCAGTCTATACAAGATGAATTATTCAGTATACATACTGAAAAACAACCTGGGTTTCCCGTACATAAAAGTATAGTAGACATGATCAATAATGAGTGGGAACTGCCTGAGAAACGGCTAACTACTCCTTCAGACTTTAAACATCGGTTTCGTCTAGATGAGGATTCAATTAAATGGAACATCCCAAAAATAGATGTTCAGGTGGCTAAAAAGACGGCTCTGCTGCTCGAAGATTCCTCCCAGTTAAAAGACCCCTTAGATAGGAAGATTGAGAGCCTTCTCAAAAAATCCTGGGAAACTTCTACCTCGGCCCTCAGATACAACATTGCATCCACCTGCGTGGCCCGCTCTCTCTTCCGCTGGATAGAAGAGCTAGAAAACCACATCTCTCAGGGTACTCCGAGAGAGGAAGTGTTGGACTCCTTGCCTATTTTACATAGAGCAACTGGTTTTCTTGCAGACGCCTCACTGGAATCCATCTGTGTGGCCGCCAGATCTCTAGTCCAGACAAATTCCGCCAGAAGAGCTCTCTGGCTAAAAATGTGGAGCGAAGACGTCACTTCAAAGATAAAACTCTGTTCCATTCCCTTTAAGGGTGACTATGTGTTTGGGCCCTCATTATAGATGACATCCTGGAAAAAGCCGAGGACAGAAAGAAAACTCTTCCTGAAAAAAGACCTCCCAGGAAGCGTTTTTTTTTTTAGCCTCCCAGTCCCAGCCCTCCCAGGGTAAAGGAAAAGGGAAAACCGGGAGGTGGAGTTATGCCAAGGGGAAACCTAAAAACATCCTTATTCCCCAACAAACACAACAAGAAAAACAATGACTCCGATCCGGAGGGGGGGAGGCTTTCGAACTTCGTTCACAGTTGGCAGAATATCTCGAACAGCCCTTGGGTAGTGAGTGTTAGGTTGCCGTCACACTAGGAGTATTTGGTCAGTGTTTTACATCAGTATTTGTAAGCCAAAACCAGGAGTGGAACAGTCAGATGAAAAGTATAATAGAAACATATGCACCACTTCTGTATTTATCATCCACTCCTGGTTTTGGCTCACAAATACTGATGTAAAATACTGACCAAATACTGATAGTGTGACGGCAGCCTTATGCAACAGGGTCTTCTGATAGAGTTCGATGCGCCTCCTCCCAGGATCTTAAGAGTCACCTCCCCGTCATCTCGGGAGACTCAAAAACTGATGATGGCAGGAATACAGGACTTACTAAACTCGAGAGCTATTTCCATGGTCCCGGTAAACGAGAAAGGGAAAGGGCATTATTCCCGTATCTTCATGGTAAAAAAGCCTTCCGGGCAAGCTCGGATCATAATAAATCTAAAAGCTCTCAACAAATACATTACTTACCGCAAATTCAAAATGGAGTCAGCAAAAACAGCCATCCCTCTGATAGCTTCTCATTCCTATATGGCAACAATAGACCTCAAGGATGCCTATTTCCATATTCCAATGCATCCTCGCCACAGGAAATACCTAAGATTTGCGGTCCGGTTCAATCAAAAAATCTTACGTTTCCAATACAATGTTCTCCCCTTCGGGATCTCCTCGGCCCCAAGGGTTTTCTCCAGAGTCATGGCGGAAGCTGTAGCTCATATCAGGAACCAAGACGTCGCTATAGTGCCGTACTTGGACGACCTTTTAATAATTGGTCCTTCCGCCGAAATTCTCAATCAGAGAATTTCCAAAACTCTGAACATCTTACAGCTTTTGGGTTGGATACCCAATCTGAAGAAATCTCACCTATTACCATCAAAGGTGATAAAATTCCTCGGAGTCCTTTTGGACTCAGGAAGTCAAAAATCTTTCCTACCAGAGGAACACCAGAGGAACCTGATATCCAAGGTCCTAGACTTCAAGAAACAACGGTCTCCGACTCTGCGGACTGCAATGTCTCTTCTGGGGTCGATGATGGCCTGTATACAATCAGTCCAGTGGGCTTAAAGCCACTCCAGAGTTCTGCAGGCACACATCCTAGGAAACTGGAACGGAAATCCAAATTTCCTGAACAGAAGAGTGTACACTCCAGGGAAAGTAAAAGCCTCGTTAACCTGGTGGGAGATCCAAACAAACCTGCTAAAAGGAGTGGACTGGATACAAAATCCGCTGGTGACAGTGACAACGGATGCCAGTCAAAAAGGCTGGGGAGCAGTTGTCTCGCAAATGCCATTTCAAGGTCACTGGAATCGGAAAGAAAGGTCCAATTCCTCCAACTTCAGAGAATTGATGGCAGTGGAGAAGGCCCTTCTGGCCGCCAGCAGTCTCATTATAGGTCAACATGTCAGAGTCTACTCAGACAATATGACGACTGTAGCGCATCTAAAACACCAGGGGAGTCCGAAGTTCAACCAATTGAGAGCAATATCAAATAGAATTTTTTGCTGGGCAGAGAAACATCTCTCACTATCAGCAATACACCTCAAAGGGTCAGTAAACATTCATGCGGATCACCTAAGTCGTCACGATTTACATCCAGGAGAATGGAGCCTGAAGGCGGACGTTTTCAGAATGTTGACGGACAGATGGGGACTTCCCGACATAGATCTTCTAGCGTCAAGCCAGAATGCACAGGTTGAGAACTACTTCTCTCTGGACCCCAAAGACAGGTCTCAGGGAGTAGACACCTTTGCTCATACATGGAGGTTCCATCTAGCGTACGTGTTTCCTCCATTACCGTTGCTTACAAAGACCCTCCGAAAGATCCGAGATGATCAGGTCCAGACTATTCTAGTAGCTCCGGCATGGCCAAAGAAGAGCTGGTATCACCTCAGAGAACTGAAGGTGGATGGTCCAGTCTTTCTTCAAACATCAGAGGATCTACTCTGCCAGGGCCCTTTTATCATCCGGAACCGCAAAAGTTCAAGCTGGCAGCCTGGCTATTGAAGCCCAGGTACTAAGAGCTAAAGGTCTTTCAGAGTCAGTAATCTCTACCTTACAGAAATCTAGAAAACCTGTCACCAATGCTATATATAGCAAAATTTGGAAGAGATTCTCCTCGTGGTGTCATCCTCATAATCCTGACCCTTTCCATCCTAATATCTCACAAATATTAGATTTTCTACAAAAAGGATTGGAGTTGGGGCTGAAGCCAAGTACCTTAAAGGTTCAAGTGTCAGCTTTGAGTTCTGTCTTCGACCAAGAACTTGCAGGTCATCGTTGGATAAAAAGGTTTATGGTCTCAGCATCAAGGCATTGTCCAAGAAAACAAATCTTTGTACCATCATGGGACTTAAACATAGTTCTAAAGGGCCTTACGGCTCCATTTGAGCCGTTATCATCTTGCACCTCACAGCATCTGTCCTGCAAGACTGCCTTCTTAGTTGCAATTTCTACTGTAAGACGAGTGGGGGAAATACAAGCCCTTTCAATTAGAGAACCTTATCTTACCATAAGAGATGATTCCATTGTGTTCCGACCAGATCCATGTTTTCTTCCGAAAGTAGTGTCAGAATTTCATCGATCACAGGATATAGTCCTCCCATCGTTCTGTCACAATCCTTCAAATCCGGAAGAACACAGATTTCATACCTTGGATGTACGGCGTATAGTGTTATACTACTTGGAACAAACTAAATCCTTCAGAATTGACAAAAATCTCTTCGTTCATCTATCTGGCCGAAATAAGGACAAAAAAGTAGCGAAGAGTACCATTGCCAACTGGATAAAAAAGGCCATTACTGAAGCATACCTAGCTCAGAATATTGCGATTCCTGCGGACCTAAAGGCTCATTCCACCAGATCTACTTCCGTCTCTTGGGCTGAAAGGGCTGGTGCTTCAACAGAGCAGATTTGCAGGGCTGCAACATGGTCTTCTTTGCACACTTTTACCAAGCATTATAGATTGGACTTCTGGTCCAACCGGGATCTTGCCTTTGGCCAAAAGGTTCTCCAGGCTGTGGTCTCTCCCTAAATACAGAATTGGTTGGCATTCCTCCTGCGCTGTCGTGGAAGGCTACTAGAGAAAATGGAATTATTCTTACCGTTAATTCGGTTTCTAGGAGCCTTCTACGACAGCATTAATTCCCTCCCGATGTTCTTGGATATTTTTTCTGAGAACCTAAAGGTATCCGGTGCTATGGGTTCAGTTGTAAGTCATTGGTTAATTGGAGGTGGGAGGGGTTTTTAACCTCTTGTGCTTCCTGTCCCCCATTAGGGTATGGAGACAACCTCCTGCGCTGTCGTGGAAGGCTCCTAGAAACCAAATTAACGGTAAGAATAATTCTATTTTTGACTTCAATCTATCAGTCAATCTATGTATCTATGTACATAGATACATACAGAGTGGCGGCATGAGGGCGCATTATTTTACACACCCATCTTCACCCTATGTCACGTAATCGAGGGGCGCAAATGGGTTTCTATGACAGCTGGAGATCTGTTGAAGAACTCTTGTGCTTGATGCTTGTCATCATGGAGCACCTTTAGAAACTCAGATTTTTACTCTGCAGCAATACTGCGGTAGACAACTGCAGGTTCTAGTCCCAAAAAAGGGACTAATAAATACAGTATAGGGTAAAAAAATGAAACAAGCTTTCAAAAATATAAAAGTTTAATCACCCCCTTTTCCCCTAATAATAAAAAATACACCTATGTGGTATCATCAAGTGCAAAAGAGTCCAATCTATCAAAATATAAAAAAAATTAATAATTCATACACCGTAAACAGAAAAAAATGTTAAATGTAAAAACTGCGTAGTTTTGGTAGCCACACAACTGCAAAGCTACTGTAGGAATCTATCAAAATGTCATTTATCCCAAAATGGTATCAATAAAAACCACATAGTTCTATCAACCAAAACATGAAAATGTTATGGGTCTCAAAAGATTGAGACGCAATAAAACATTGTTTCTTTTTACACATTTATGATTTTTTTTTTTTACCAGTAAATAAAACTGGGCAAGTTTGGTATGTATAAATATATATAAATATAAATAGCATAATAGTGATAATCATATTGCCTGGTCTTTTTTCAATAAGATTTTATTCATTTTGGTGTTCCATTCTACTGCGATTGCTTAAGACTATAGAGAGATTTTTGTAGTTTGTAAAAAAGATTCTCTTCACCCTCTTTGATATAACCCTCAGATTGAGTCAAGTACAAGTCCCCTTCAATGTCACCATTTAAAAAGGCAGTCTCGATGACCAAATGTATGATAAGCATGTTTTGTGCAGCAGCTATAGCTATTTGAGTCCTGAATGTGGTCTGCTTAGGAACAGGAGAAAATGTGGCATTATTTACTATATTTCTCAGAATATCCTTTTCGACTAATCTTGCTTTAAATCTGCGAATATTGCCTTCAGAGTCATACTTGGTCTTTAAACCAATTTACATATTTACATTTGATTACTTTATTGCTTTGTGGTAGTTTGATGAGTTTTCAAGTTTGAAGTTGATGAAGGGACTTCATGTCCTCATTAGCAGCATTAGTCCACTTCAGTTTTTCATGAGCAGGTAGTTGTTGCATCTCATCCCATGACTGCTGCTCTCTTTGACAAAGTATGATAGACACTTAGCTGTTATACCCTTGTTTGATCTTGATGTACTTCTGACTTCAGGTTCACTTGATTTTTTGTTTTTGAGGTTGCTTCTTCAGTGGTTGAAGAACCTAACCAAACTTATACATCCTTTTTCTTGTTCTGAAATTGTGACTGAGATTGCTGTTGCTTCAGCGGGACAACTGGTATGATGTCATGAAACGTGAGCAAGACGGAGTTCTCCTCAATCTTTACATCTCTGCCTATTGTGACCTTGTTCATTTCTGGGTGCAGGATTCTATATCTTATCTGGGTTTCACTGTAGCCCACCAGGATACCTTCTTTTGCAAAAGATTCACACTTGGTAAGTTTATGTTTGAGAATATGAACAAATATTTGTGTTGTAGTTCAGGCTAATTGCTGTTTCATTGCTCAAATGGAGTTTTCTCAGTAGCTTTACCTGATAGTCTGTTTTGAAGATAGCTTGCTGTCATAAATGTTTCACCCCAATATGTTGCTGGCAAATCTGCTTAAAATAGCATATTTCTTCCACTTTCACAAAATGCTTCTTCTATCCACTACATCATTTTGTTCAGGGTTGAATGATACAGTGGTCTGCACCTATTTTCCCCATCTGATTGTGATTGTTTTTTAAGGAAACATTTATTAATGATTTTTTTCTCAATAAAGTTGATAATTTTATTTAAGTGGTAAAACTTCTGTTAATATGTAGGTTGGTCATGTTTAGCAACGTATGCACTTTCATTGCATTAACCCCTTAGTGACAGAGCCAATTTGGTACATAATGACCGAGCCAATTTTTGCAATGCTGACCACTGTCACTTTATGAGGTTATAACTCTGGAACGCTTCAACGGATCCCGCTAATTCTGAGATTGTTTTTTCGTGACTTATTGTACTTCATGTTAGTTGTAACATTTCTTTGATATTACTTGCGATTATTTATGAAAAAAGCGGAAATATGGCGAAAATTTTTAAAATTTTGCAATTTTCAAACATTGTATTGTTATGCCCTTAAATCAGAGAGATATGTCACAAAAAAATAGTTAATAAATAACATTTCCCACATGTCTACTTTACATCAGCAGAATTTTGGAAACAAAATTTTTTTTTGTTAGGGAGTTATAAGGGTTAAAAGTTGACCAGCAATTTCTCATTTTTACAACACCTTTTTTTTTTTAGGGACCACATCACATTTGAAGTCATTTTGAGGGGTCTATATGATAGAAAATAATTAAGTGTGACACCATTCTAAAAACTACACCCCTCAAGGTTCTCAAAACCACATTCAAGAAGTTTATTAACCCTTTACGTGCTTCACAGGAACTGAAACAATGTGGAAGGAAAAAATGAACATTTAACTTTTTTTTTGCAAACATTTTAATTCAGTACCTTTTTTTTATTTTCACAAGTGTAAAAACAGAAATGTAACCATAAATTTTGTTATGCAATTTCTCCTGAATACGCCAATACCCCATATGTGGGGGTAAACCACTGTTTGGGCGCACCGCAGAACTTGGAAGTGATGGAGCGCCGTTTGACTTTTTCAATGCAGAATTGGCTGGAATTGAGATCGGACGCCATGTCACGTTTAGAGAGCACCTGATGTGCCTAAACAGTGGAAACCCCCCACAAGTGACACCATTTTGTAAACTAGAGCCCTTACGGAACTTATCTAGATGTGTGGTGAGCACTTTGAACCCCCAAGAGCTTCACAGAAGTTTATAACGTAGAGCCGTGAAAATAAAAAATCGCATTTGTTTACACAAAAATGATATTTTCGCCCACAAATTCTTATTTTCACAAGGGTAACAGGAGAAATTAGACCACAAAAGTTGTTGTGCGATTTCTCCTGAATACGTCGATACCCCACATGTGAGGGTAAACCACTGTTTGGGCGCACCGCAGAGCTTGGAAGTGAAGGAGCGCCGTTTTACTTTTTCAATGTAGAATTGGCAGGAATTGAGATTGGATGCCATGTCGCGTTTGGAGAGCCCCTGATGTGCCTAAACTGTAGTAACCCCCCACAAGTGACCCCATTTTGGAAAGTAGACCCCCCAAGGAACTTATCTAGATGTGTGGTGAAAACTTTGAATGCCCAAGTGCTTCACAGAAGTTTAGAATGCAGAGTCGTGAAAATAAAAAAATATTTTTTTTCCACAAAAAAGATTTTGTAGCCCCCAAGTTTTTATTTTCACAAGGATAACAGGAGAAATTGGACCCCAAAAGTTGTTGTCCAATTTATCCCGAGTACGCTGATGCCCCATATGTGGGGGTAAGCCACTGTTTGGGTGCACGGCAGAGCTCAGAAGGGAGGGAGCACCATTTGACTTTTTGAGCGCAAAATTGGCTGTCGTGTTTGGAGACCCCCTGATGTAACTAAACAGTGGAAACCCCCCAATTCTAGCTCCAACCCTAACCCCAACACACCCCTAACCCTAATCCCAACCTGATCCATAATCCTAATCACTAACCCTAACGATAATCATAACCCTTACCCCAGAACAACCCTAATGTCAACCCTAACCATAACCCTAATCAAAACCCTAAATCCAACACACCCCTAATCCTAATCTCAACCCTAACCTCAAACCTAACCCTAATTCCAATACACCCCTAATCACAACCCTAACCTTAACCCTAATCCCAAACCTAACCCTAATCCCAAGCGTAACCCTAATGCCAACCCTAACCCTAATACCAACTCTAATCCAAACCCTAACCCCAAATCTAAACCTAACTTTAGCCCCAACCCTAGCCCTAACTTTAGCCCCAACCCTAACCCTAGCCCCAAGGCTACTTTCACACTTGCGTCGTTTGGCATCCGTCGCAATCCGTCATTTTGGACAAAAAACGGATCCTCCAAATGTGCCCACAGGATGCGTTTTTTTGCCCATAGACTTGTATTGCCGACGGATCGTGACGGATGGCCACACGTGGTGTCCGTCGTGCACTGGATCAGTTGTGTTTTGGCGGACCGTCGGCACAAAAAACGTTCAATGTAACGTTTTTTTGTACGTCGCGTCCGCCATTTCTGACCGCGCATGCGTGGCCGTAACTCCGCCCCCTCCTCCCCAGGACATAGATTGGGCAGCGGATGCGTTGAAAAACTACATCCGCTGCCCACGTTGTGCACAATTTTCACAACGTGCGTCGGTATGTCGGGCCGACGCATTGCGACGGCCCCGTACCGACGTAAGTGTGAAAGAACCCTAACTCTAGCCCTAACCCTAACTCTAACCCTAGCTCTAACCCTAGCCCTAACCCTAGCCCTAACCCTAACTCTAGCCCTAACCCTAGCTCTAACCCTAGCCCTAACCCTAATTTTAGCCCCAACTGCTCTTCTCCTGTCGGCGGCAGATGGCGATAGATGGCGGGCGCACTGCGCATGCGCCCGCCATTTTCTTTTCCCCGGCAGCCAGGAGGAGCAGCAGGAGGATCCAGGGACACCGGTAAGTATAATAGGGTCCCCGAATCCCCCTATTTCTCTGTCCTCTGATGTGCGATCACATCAGAGGACAGAGAATTACACTTTGATTTTTTTTTTTTGCGGTCGCCGGTAAACAGTTAATTACCGGCGATCGCAAAACAGGGGTCGGTAAAACTGACCCCGATCATGTTCTTTGGGATCTCGGCTACCCCCGGCAGCCGAGACCCCAAAGATTCTCCCGGTGCCGGCCGGCGGGCGCACTGCGCATGCGCCCGCCATTTTGAAGATGGCGGCGGCCACTGGGAGCCACAAGGAGCACCGGAGGAGATAGGTGAGTATCGGGGCAGCCGAGACCCCGACTCTGGGGGGCGCTATTTACTTTTTCCACAGCACCGTTAATTAACGGCGCTGTGGTTTAAGTACCCTTAGCGACCGCCGTTAAAAGGCGTATCGGCGGTCGCTAAGGGGTTAAAGCTGGTAGAAATCATTTTGATTTTTCATTTTGCAAGTGTGTGACCTTCTTTTGAGATGATACAGCTGCTGTTTAACCCCTTATTGACAGAAACAGGAACACATGGGCTACTTGCACAGTGAACAAGTCTGTATGATCATGTTCACACACCACCAAGAAACCTGAAGACACAAAAGAGAATAGTAAAACCAAAAACACTCAGTTTGAAAAAATGTTGCAGTAATCCACAAGTGCTAGTAAAAGATGTAAAAAACAGGGTATTTGGTTGATACGTTTTTTGCAAAAAACGTATCAACCAAATACCCTGTTTTTTTGCAAAAAACGTATCAACCAAATACCCTGTTTTTTACATCTTTTACTAGCACTTGCGGATTACTGCAACATTTTTTCAAACTGAGTGTTTTTGGTTTTACTATTCTCTTTTGTGTCTTCAGGTTTCTTGGTGGTGTGTGAACATGATCATACAGACTTGTTCACTGTGCAAGTAGCCCATGTGTTCCTGTTTCCATAATTGTTCTCTTGTGTCTACAAGACTGGGGAGTTCCACCACTCCTCTTGGGCTATCTGCACAAAAGCTGTTCTACCCTCTATGCACACATGGATTTTTCCTCTCTGAACCCTGTTCACACAGGTTATATACAGATGATCAGGTTTTTAAATACATCAGATAGGGATTGCATACATTAGTTAGGACTGCTCTGATAAGGGTATACCGTGAAGATTGGTAGAGCAGCTTAGTATACATTTTTTGCAAAAAACGTATCAACCAGATACCCTGTTTTTTACATCTTTTACTAGCACTTGCGGATCACTGCAACATTTTTTCAAACTGAGTGTTTTTGGTTTTACTATTCTCTTTTGTGTCTTCACCCTTATTGACAGAGCCAATATGCAGCTTAATGACTAGGCCAATTTTTACAATTCTAACCACTGTCACTTTGAGGTTATAACTCTGGAACGCTTTAACGATCCCGCTGATTCTGAGATTGTTTTTAGTGACATATTGTACTTAATGTTAGTGGTAAAATTTCTTCGATATGATAATTTTTATGCCCTTAAATCAGAGAGATATGTCACAGAAAATAGTCAATAACATGTCTACTTTACATCAGCATAATTTTGGAAACTTTTTTTTTTTTGTTAGGAAGTTAAGGGTTAGAAGTTGACCAGGATTTTTCTCATTTTTTACAACAATATTTACAAAACCATTTTTTTAGGGACCACATCACATTTGAAGTCACTTAGAGGCGTGTGCATGACGGAAAATACTCAAAAGTGACACCATTCCAAAAACTGCACCCCTCAAGATGCTCAAAACCACATTCAAGAAGTTAATTAATCCTTTACGTGCTTCACAGAAACTGATGCAATGTGGAAGGAAAAAATGAACATTTAACTTTTTACATTTTTAAAAATTAAAAAGAAAAAAAATAAGTGAAAATGAATCACAAAATTTGTTGTGCAATTTCTCCTGAATACGCTGATACCCCATACACTACCATGTAAAAGTTTAAGGGTCACTTAGAAATTTCCTTATTTTTAACAGAAAAGCACAGTTTTTTCCAATGAGGCTAGCATTAACCCCTTCATGACCTTGGGATTTTCTGTTTTTCCGTGTTCGTTTTTTGCTCCCCTTCTTCCCAGAGCCATAACTTTTTTTATTTTTCCATCAATATGGCCATGTGAGGGCTTATTTTTTGCGAAACAAGTTGTACTTTTGAACGACATCATTGGCTTTAGCATGTTGTGTACTAGAAAACAGGAAAAAAAATTCCAAGTGCGGTGAAATTGCACTTTTTTTTGCAATCTCACACTTGTTTTTT
Organism: Ranitomeya imitator; assembly: GCF_032444005.1. NCBI lineage: Eukaryota > Metazoa > Chordata > Amphibia > Anura > Dendrobatidae > Ranitomeya > Ranitomeya imitator. Next base: position 322,838,741 of record NC_091285.1, on the reverse strand, counting down.
GATTGGCTTTTTTACTACGTTCACTAAATGCTAAAACTGACCTGCCATTATGATTCTCCAGGTCATTAAGAGTTCATAGACACTTAACATGTCTAGGTTATCTTTTATCTAAGTGGTGAGAAAAAAATTCCAAACTTTGCTAAAAAAAAAAAAAAAATTCCCGTAGCGTCTCCATTTTTCATGATCTGGGGTTGGGTGAGGGCTTATTTTTTCCGTGCTGAGCTGGCGTTTTTAATGATAGCATTTTGGTGCAGATACGTTCTTTTGATCGCCCGTTATTGCATTTTAATGCAATGTTGCGGCGACCAAAAAAACATTCTGGCGTTTCAAATTTTTTTCTTGCTACACTGTTTAGCGATCAGGTTAATCCTTTTTTTATTGATAGATCGGGCGATTCTGAACGCGGCGATACCAAATATGTGTAGGTTTAATTTTTTTTTTTTATTGATTTATTTTGAATGGGGCGAAAGGGGGGTGATTTAAACTTTTATATATTTTTTTAACTTTTTTTTAACTTTTGTCATGCTTCAATAGCCTCCATGGGAGGCTAGAAGCTGGCACAACTCGATCGGCTCTGCTACATAGCAGCGATCAACAGAAATGCAGGTGTGCTATGAGCGCTGACCACAGGGGCGGCTCACAGCAGGTCGGCATCAGTAACCATAGAGGTCTCAAGGACCTCTATTGTTACCATTCTGACGCATCGCTGACCCCCGATCATGTGGCGGGGGTTGGCGATGCGCTCATTTCCGGCCACCCGGCGGGAAGCGCCGGTTAAATGCCGCTGTCAGCGTTTGACAGCGGCATTTAACTAGTTAATAGCGGCGGGTGAATCGCGATTTCACCTGCCACTATTGCGGGCACATGTCAGCTGTTCAAAAACAGCTGACATGTCCCGGCTTTGATGCGGGCTCACCGCCGGAGCCCTGCATCAAAGCGCGGTATCCGACCTCGGACGTACTATCCTGTCCGAGGTCAGAAAGAGGTTAAATGATTCAGAAATAAACTCTAGCTGCAAATGTCTGGTTTGTAATGCAAAATCTTCATAGGTGTATAGAGGCCCATTTCCAACAACCATCACACTGGACCCCCAGGCTTCCCTGGATAACAAGTGTGAAAGGCCCAGACCAGCCGATCTGTATGGACCGACCGCACCGGCACCCACGACCGGTCCTCAGTATCGTATCCTTTCCAATGGACCAAGTACTGCGGAGCATACAAGAATCCACCACCCGTTCCACCTCATACTCGGTCTCGCCATCTTCCACAACAGGTGGCGGGTGCGCGGGAGACTCACCTGAGGAAGGCACCGACTACTTCAGAAGCACCTTATGGAATACATTAGGGATCCGCAATGACGGAGGCAAGTGCAGACGGAAGGCCACAGGGTTAACCACCTTCAAAATTTCATAAGGGCCAATAAACTTGGGACCCAACTTAGCAGAGGAAATCCTCAATCTAATATTCTTAGTGGATAACCATACCTTATCCCCCAGCTGGTAAGCCGGCCCCACAGAACGTCATTTGTCAGCAGAAAATTTATACTTGCTCTGTGCCTCCCCATCTGTTTCTCTGAACATTATTGCAAGAGAGCTTGGCTGAGTAGATTACACAAGAAGGAAAACACACAGCAAGTCAGCAGGATCTAGGAGCAACATGGCAGATGTGACAACCTACATGGTGAGCTGCAGCATGTGCTACACGTTCACAGATCGACCAGAAGAAGAATCCAATTTCACCTGTCAGAAGTGTAGACTAGTGGCCCTTTTAGAAGAAAAGGTGCGGGGTCTGGAAGAAAGAATAGCAACTTTGAAACTCAAAGAGAATGAAGACTTTCTAGACAGAACAGAAGCATCTCTACTGGTCACAGAAGGTGCAAAAAGTGTCAGAGAACCTCCAAAAGCAGATGAGTGGAAGCATGTGACCAAAAGAAGCAAGAAGACCATGGACAAATCACCAACCACACAACTGAAGAACCGATATCAAATCTTTGTAGAGGATGAAGATGGCACACCTAAGAATGAAGCAATACCAGCAAGCAAAAAAGAAAAGGGCACACAGCAACAAGTGACAGCAAAAAGTACAGCCAAGAAGCAACGAAGAGTGGTGGTGGTGGGAGACTCACTACTGAGAGGCACCGAAGCAGCCATCTGCAGACCGGACATAACTGCAAGAGAAGTATGCTGCCT